>NW_025763679.1:600000-1170238 GCF_020744475.1 Fusarium redolens | reverse complement strand
CCGATTATCGAATGACCTAACGCGTCCGCGACGCGCTAAAGCCGATTTTCGCGGGCAGTAGGAGGCATTGGCCACGGATATGGATGGGAGCAAGCGAAGCGCCCTTGTGGAATTTAAGCCTTGTATCTGCTCCTCTTTAGTAACAGCTGCTGCCAGTAACGTACGTACTCAACAAATTCTAATTGATTAGAGGCCTTGAGCCTTATCCAATAGGCCGTCTCGTGTTTTGTGGGGATACAAGGGCTTTGATGGACCGATCATTACGAAATGCACAAAGGCGTTTGTGTCCTCGGCAGGAAGCCAAGCGCGACTCCGCCACGCCACAGCCTCGTTAGGCATCCACCGTGGTACCTGTTGACGGATCCCCTCTCTCCTCAGCGCTTTCCTTCAACGAACCATAGTTCCACGAACATTATCGCTGTTGGCCCCCACAACGAGGGGCAAGTCGTCTCTTGTCAGCCGGGCCCCAGGCGTCGGCATACTTACAGTGGCAGCGCAAGGGTCAAGACAAAGATAAGACAGATCTCGATGCCGCTCTTGGCGCTCTCAGACTCCCCATTGCATCGTAGCGGAAAGAAGACGAGGCTCAGTCGCATATGTAGTGTCAGCGGTTAGGCAGCGTAGTGATCAAGGCATCTAGAGAGTCAGGGCAAACCCATTGCGTGACTACAAGGCATTTCTGCTTCAGATCAGTTGCGTACGACCAACGACTCTGAACCTTCTGCCTGGACGCGGCCTGAGGTGGGCGGGCCCTGACCACGGTGGACACAAAAATACGACAAGGCTGTCGCACCCTGCTGGAAGCACTCGGGCAGGGGTGGTTGAGGGTCGGTATATAAGCAAGGAACCCCTCACCAGCTCAGACCTGTCAGATCAACGACACCTCGCCATGGAGCCCGCCGGCCTCGTCATTGGGGTCGCTGGGCTCGCTGGGCTATTCAACTCCTGCCTGGAAGCCCGTTGACAAGGTACAATCCTACCAAACATTCGGAACTGACTCGCACGTCTAGTTACTCGATCAAGGCTGCCAAAACCCGCTTCGAACGATGGGGCCCGGGTGTAGGATCAAGCAAGGCAATCTGGCTCCCCAATCATCACCCTGCCCTAGACGACAACGACACGTCCGCCGGTGGTGACGGACTTGCTATTATAAATCATCAAGGCTATTTGCGATGCGAGCAACGCGCCCCAACGCCGTACTCGGGCCACCGGGCCAGACGTCAATGACTCGTCGGGCTTGCACGAGCCGGGGCTCCCCTTCGCTGCGGCGTCCCGGTCGAGACGAGGGAAGATGTCCTGGGCACTCTGGGGCAAAAGAGGGCGCGTTGAACAGGTCGAATTATTCGAAAAGCTGGTTCAAGAACTGCACAACCTGGTGCCCCCGACTACTGGGGAGAGTACACGACCGACACACAAGCCGGACCCAGGATGCACCGATACGCTCGGACAAGGCATGGACTCTAGAAGATTGAAACGTGGCTGTCGTCTGACGAGACTAGGGGCCTGCCGAGATACGACGGATCCTCGCTCGGATCGAAGGTGAAGTTAGAGGTGAGGTGCATCGTCCAGACTTCCCAAGCTGAGCTAACGTCCACGGAGCCGAGACGCGACGGGAACTCCACTCCTGGCTCGGCCGCTCTCTCCCGCAAAGATGTTGCTGTCCCATGTCGTCAATGATGACAATCCATCGTCGTCCCGACCCATGGATCGGAGGAGAAGCCATCTCGCTGATACCGTCATATCGCACAAGGCCAACGTGCCCTCTTCTCAGTGAAGATGGCGCGTCGCTGGTTTAAGAAAGTTAAACCCAAGATCAGAAAGCTACGGCCGGCCGCTCCCCAGGAATCTGCCTTGGCTCCTTCACCACAAACACCTTCGCCAACACCGTCTCGGCCTGCATCCCAACCAACCACTCGACCGACTCTCAGCCAACGCCTTCTCCACCTACCTCGACGGATTCCGACACCTCGCCGCTGCCGACTCTACAAGAGCGACTTTGGAACCAGGCCTACGACGAGCTCAAAGCCAGCGAGCCCAAACTGGTCGAAGCGTACGAGAGGATCTTATCAGCCGAACTCCACCGAAACGACTCGAGCTCCATTACCTCCGAACCAACAGAAAACAAGATAGGAAGGACTCGGGAGACAAGATGTCGCCAAATGCAGCAGTTGGTCCAGGAAGGACCGGACCGGACGCAGAAGGCAGCGTCCATCAAGTGAGGCATTGAGGAAGGCGCGGTACATGCCGCTCCCGAAGCCGCCGTCGCCTGTCTAACTAAATGAATGACTGAAAGTTGGTCTGTTTTATTTCTTCTTTGGATAGAGTCGTATTCATTAGCTGTGACGGGGTTTTCCTCACTATCTCTTTCATCCAAGTTTGATCCTTGGTCAGGCAGCCCGTGTGTCAGAGCAGACTTAGTGATACGATGTGACGGGCATTTTTGCAAAATAGAAGAAATAACTGACTGGTACCTCCTTGGCTAGGAGGACTCGAAAAAACTGAATTGATAGCTATAATAATGACTAACTATTAACGCGAGGTTGAACTGCGATTTAGATCTCCTTGGCCAAGCCGGTTAGGCGGCTTTGGCCCCTGACACAGCAATTGATAGTTGCACGGATTGAAAGGCCTCGAACCTGTCCAATTCCCCCAATATCCACCTGTAACAAATCTTCCTTGCATTCCTCCCTCCTCACCCTGGTTTTGGGTTACTCCCCGGGGCCGGGAAGGAGTTGGTTTGAAAAGAAAGGCTTGGATATGTTAGTAATATTCAGAAATGGGATCTGAGTATAAATTCTTGAATACCTACCACGATTACGACGGACAAGTACACTGAACATTGCATCTCGAGATGGTGTTTTGACAACCCTGAGTTGGGTTGCGACAGGGTGGGTGTATTCGGGCAGTTGCAATCAGGACAGTCTTGGTCACAAGCCACGGTGCTGGTTGTGGTTCCCGAGCCTGAAGGACAAGAAATCCCCTGACCCCCGACTGACCCTAGCGAACAACCAGACGCGCCATTAGTGGTCAAAGTGGTGCCCGTGCAAGTGCAGCTACATGTTTTCTGGCAGCTTGACGTTCCCGTGCAAGTAGCAGATGCCCCAGTAATAGCTGCAAGGATGACAAGGAAGTTCTTGAACTGCATTTTTCGATAATATTTGGGGTGTAACAATGACTTCGATTAATATTGCTCAGTTTCAACAACTAAAGAATTGATGATTGCTGTTTACAAACGGAACTCGTTCAAGAATGAGCAGTCAAGGAGGCCATTTTTATAAGCAACTGGGCTCTCTAAAAATATAAACTTACCTTCTTCTAGCATCCCACTCTATGATGCTACCCGGCCTTCCAAGAAAATGGTTTCCGTCATTTTGTCGTCAAATCTAGGCTAGACCCACTCTAGGCCTTCTTATCCAAGCCACCAGAAAGTTGAAGTCGACAATCAAGAACATATCGGCGGAGAGAAGTTTATGCATGGTAGGCCATAATACGTTTCGCGAGCAAGTTTCTAAGTTGGAGCATGGTTATGCTTCTTAACTAACGTCCCTCACTGCCTGTGCATGTAACTGGGCCACGTACTCAACATGTCAGAGGCTTGCCATCTATAGAGTTTTCAGGCGTTTCGCCTCGGTCATTATCACAGCTTCAAATTGTGGCAACAGAATCTCCAGCTCATTCTCCACCAAAGCTAGGCTAATTTAATATCTATGCGGCACACGTCATAAAAAATAGTGCATACAACGCAACTTTAGGAGTCATCATCGCGAAAGAGATGGCTTTTTATTGCAGAGGGTTAGTTCCGTTGACATGTGAAGGCAAATGACAGAAGATTCGTAATGTCGGTCGTATTAGGTTAGGCTTGCACAAACTTAGAGACTTAAAAGATAAACACACTCTTTTCCGATCAACTTAATTCACCGCCGACCTTGGAATTTTCTGCATGTTTTGTCAAGAGGTCCCAGAGTGCATAACGCGGCCCACTTCCTGGTGGGGGCTAAATTAACTCGTATCGGCAGATCCAATCAAAACCAGAGAAGTGCTGCTCGAGACAACGGCAAGAGCCGCTTGGGCGGTTAAGCACTACTCATGCCGATTTCCGCCTCCTAGCGGCCAGCTATTGGGAGCCATACGTTTCCACAGTCGTAAGTTCCGTTTTGCACACAGTCATTATACGTATTGATAACTAATGTATAGCCATGTAGGGATACTGGCTCCATAGCGTCATCGTCAGAGCTACAAACATTGCAAATATTATCCTGTTTCCATAGCATGGAAATCATCACTTCTCTCTCCATCTACCCCACATCCGGAAGTACTGGTAATCACGCAGGGCTTAGGCGCTAGTGTCCCCATTGGCCAAGGAGAATATTGTGGCAACCGCCGCTACCTAGCAGGGGGGCGTCGGTAAGGGGTTCCGGCAGAACCCTACCGGTAGAATATTTACTCGTAGAAGAAAGTTTGCGCTTCGAATGGGATGCACATTACCTATGGCTGGCGATAGAGTTTGGGACCTGCGGCAACCATCGTCCGGGGGTAGAACCATTCACGGAAGGCAAGCTGGAACACATGAGAGATACGACGAACTGAGTTGTGCCGGCGTCTGAGCGCCCAAATTCTCTACAGTGATGAGAATATGTGGTTGGCGTTCTGCATAGATATATGCTATGCTTCGTTGTAACGTTAATTGTGAGCCGAAATGTATACGTAGGGACTATGAGCTTGGGAGAGACGAAGGAAGCGTAGGGGATCGACAGGCAATTCATCTGACCATAAGAGGGATGAACGGGGAAGAAAACTTTTGAGGTTATTGAGACTAAGCGAAATCGAGCACCCGTGAACTGAAGGGAGGCATTATTAGTGGCCACGGCAATCAAGCGACATGCAACCACACGTTGTCGTAGAGGTGGTCTGGCCTCATTAGATGTTTGTCCCCCGTAGGTGCCGACATCCGGCAGCCAATGTCCCGGAGTCTGAGGATGCAAAGCCGCCTCTCCGTCAGCTCGTCACCATCATTCTGCGCCCCACCACCCCATAGCGGGCGGAATTTGAGCCAACACAGAGCTGCTTTGTATCCCAACAGTGGTCTTAAGGCTCCAAGCAGGTCACGACGAGGGGTACAGACCAATCACAGCTCTCGATAGCGACGATACCTTTGCCCATTACTATAATCTGCCCAGGAAGCAAGTAGATGAGTAATATGGCCTTATCAGTCACGCTCCCTGAGGCCCCCCATAGCAGGCGCTAGCTGTTAACGACGTAACACTGGGGCAAGGTACGGCTTGGAGCCTTAAGACCACTGTTGGGATAGGGCAACGATTAGGGTATCACATCTGCATGGCTCATCATTTATCAAGGCTGACTCCGATCCCTATCCACGGTCGTCTCGCAGAGCTTGCTCTTTACTTCCGCAGCCAGCAGCGGCCAATTGTCGGTCCTGTAAACCCAAGCATCGTGCAATAACGTGGACGTCTTCCAGCCTATCCCATCAATTGCCGAAGGCTCCTGGAAGCAATTTGCCCCAGTGTTATGATAGTATCTGCTACAGGGTTTATTAAGCGGCGATAGCGTGCCTATCTGTTATGATCTTATGGCTTGATGACTCGGTGGTTGGGGAAAAATCCGTGCTGAAAGAGGTATAGCCTAATAGCGTGGCTGTAATTGGATTGAATCCCTGCGAGTGACCGCGTCGGATCCTTTAGACAATTGATGGGATAATCTAAAGTAAGGCGAACAAACATTAGAGGTGCCGGCGGTCTCGGTACAAGTTGGGAAGCCACCAAAATGGAGGTCGCCACAAAGGAATCTCAGAGCTCCAATGGTGCCCCGCATGCTTTGCTCGACTACGAAGACCGATCGTTCGTAGCTTGGATATTGCATGGACATGACGTCGATATTTTTATTGCCAAAGAGACTATTATGCGAGTCTTATTAATATCATCGAATAGATCAAACCGTTATCCGGCTTGGGCTTTATTGGACGATCCAAGGGCCGACAGCCGTGCCATCGATTCCAAGATTTAGCATGTGAAAGAGAGAAAGTTCATAGAGGCAGTTGATATACTTTAGAACTCGCATAATGCTACCAAACCTCTTACAATTTCTGTACAGCTGCAAAGGGCGGTCAGCGAGAATAAAGTAGAACAACCTCAATGTTAGGGTCACTTAAGCCATCGCAGGAGCCCCTGATATGTGCACGGCGCTACTGCAATTTGGCTAGAACAGCTGCTCCCTATGCCGATGGGCCGCACGTTGCGGACAGGGATGACCCTGGGAGCACTCAGGGGCTAGATTGTACGAAGTACAAACTCGGACAATACGTTCTAAGCAACATCCTATTCGTTGATATTAGGGCAAGGTCAATTCAATACAACTATCCTAGAGTGCAAACTAGCCATTCAGTTGCCCCCCCCCGCAAATAGCTCTGAGGAACTGCCTCCGGGACGAGATTTGAGGTTTTAGCCACCGGTAACTTTATTGGAGTTGTGGGTCACATATCCGTTGGCCAGACCGAGATAGACCGGTACATTTAGCGGCTTCTTCCGGCCCAGCCCCATTGCCCAGGAACCACCACTCTGTTGGGTGGATCGCTGCTACCAAATGTGTCTGTGCAAACGCGATGACACATCAGCTTTTGCCTCCCGCGAGCTGGCCATGGGGGATCAAAATCGGTACCTCAACATGTTTTGACTTCCCGGCTGCCAGATTTACCATTGGCCGCTAGGATCAGTCCCGGACCGAGTGGCCTGAGCCTGGGCCTTGACAATCGTCCTCACGAGTGCTGCGATTAGGGAGTTGCCTAACGCGCCTGCGACGCGCTGTGCCCCATTTCAGCGGTACCGGGAGGCTCTGACCACGGACATGGAGGGAGCAAGCGTCCTCCATCTCAGGTCAACCAGTGAACGGACGACCGTAGGAGAGCTATCACTAGCGATCATTCCTACGCCAGCATCGGCAAAGTTCAGGATGAATCATAAAACAATGTTGTATTTCTTTTTTTATGTCTCAGTGTTCTACCATATCAATAACTTCTAACAGCCTCGAGCTCCAGCACTAGACCGAATCAACTTTTGAGTTTAGTCGAGTACCGAACTTGGATCGTGCCCTGGGAACGATGTGGAAGGGCGCGCTGGATCTCGGCCCAAGAACAGCCATCTTGTCTCATCGTGCGTACCTTGTTCTCCTCTTCCAGCGTCCACTTACCACCGGACGATCTGGTAGCTGGAGGTGAAGCCTTAGCCGGCCCTCTGCCCTTCTTAGGATGCGATACGGATCTGTCAGCATGCGGCTGACTTAGATCAGGGGTCCATACAAACTGCAGTTGAAATGTCGCCTTGTCGCCCTCAGTGATGCGCTTCAGTGAAACGTCTCTGAGAGGCCATTCCTCGAATCGAGCAAGAAACGTCCTGGCCTCGGAGGGGACTGGTCTTGCCTGTGATGGTGCTGGACTCTCAATGCCGCATGCAGACGTTTGACGCCCTCTCGGTAACTGTGCGGTACGTCTTGTCGATCGTCTTAGACGAGAGCTCCGAGCACTGGTGGGGGTACTGCGAACTGAGCTATGAGGAGATCGAGATACCTTGCGACGCTTGCGACCATGATGTTCCTCGTCATCGGAATCGTCTCCAGAGCCATGTCCTTGATCGGTTGGAGGCGAAGGACAATAGTCCTCGTCACGCACAAATTCTGGAACGTCGAGGCCATCCTCACTGCCAGAACCTTCAGTGTCTACGTCGCTGTCCTTATCTTGCACCATTTCGAGGGCACGTGAGGGTCTGCGACGAGAACAGTGCGGGAACGGCAACTCCTGAGACGGGGGAGACACTTGGGCTTCAAATGGGGATCCGGATTCAGCCTCTGAGGCCTCGGACTCGGCATCGCTGGGTCCGCAGTTTGCGCCATCCAAGACTTGCTCTTGATGCGATTCGAGTGACAGCTTTGTGGGAGACGGAGTATGGGCTCCAGGCATGCTATCATCGCCCAAAGTGCTTACAAACGCTTCACTGTCCTGGAGTGGCGTCTGGGCCACCTCGACGGGGCTGGCAGTATGTGAATAATGTGTACACACTGAGGGGGAGTCCAGAGGACTCTGGGCCTCCTGACAAGACCCTTGGTTAGAGATAGCATCGATCGTCATGTTGCCCGGTTCGCTGTTAGGTACTGGGTGAAGCTGTTGTCCGTCTGCCACACCTAGGCATAGCTGGCTTTCGGGGCTGATGGGCGGGTTTGCAAAATTGACATCTTGACAAGCAGAGATATCTCTGGTGAGTATGTGATTCATCTCACAAGAAGATTGCTGGATCCGTTCAGCGTCGGCTCGGTGGGGCCCTCGTGGCTCATTTGGCGAAGCTAGGGCATCTTCCGCTTGAGCCGTCGGTACTGTTGGCGCCGCGACCACCCTGGGGGCGGCCTCTGGTTCCGTTGCGCCATGATTGGTGCCTGTGCTATCTATACACCAGTGGTTAGGACATATCACCAAAAAGAAGTAATGGCTAGTACTTACCCAAATGGTCTGCGATGCTGATCGACGTAGATGTTGCACAAGATTGCGAATCGTCAAAGGCTTGACCCTCATCGTCGTCTTCATCTTCCGTATCAGAGCCGTCATCGGAAATCCAAATGGCAGCGTTCTTGGATTCTCCAGTAGCCGAGAGGGCGTCTTCGTTGCACAGCGATACAGTGGCCGCTGGGGAAGCAGGAAGAGTGATAGATGTAGTCGATGTCATATTGGAGTTGCCGTGTGTTTGGAAGCCAAGCTATAAGGGGGTTGCTCTGGCAGTACGATGAAGCGGAAGACGGGCGGGCATCGTCCAGCTTATATGCTCGCAGCTGAACCACACGAGTCCCATAGCCTGCAGGAGCCCAGCCCGGTGTCTTCCTGCTGTCTCCCTTTGTTGTCCAAGACCAGGGCGGGTCGGATGGAGGAGGCAGACACGTAACCGCTTCCCCTTTGTGCCAATCACTCCACTGCCGGGCCACACCAGGCGACTGTGCTGAACAGATGATTCCCCCCTCGCTTCATCTTCTCGCACATCATCAGGGATCCACGCCACTCGATGGTAAGGCAGAGTTCTCGGAGATGCCAGATGGGGCAGGTCTTGATGGCTGTTGGGCTGTTCACGCACGACGCGTGATCTCCAGTTGGTCAAAAAGCATGGGGTAGGAAGTTTCCGGCAGCATTAGCTCTTCTGTCTCACCGTGATAGAGCTCGACGCTGCGCCTGCATATGTTGATCGTCACAGCCGCGAACTTGAACCATTCAGAGAACTCAGGAGCTCCAGATGCCGTCATAAACGTCTCATGATCCCGCAACATTGAGACAACCGAGGTTGCATGCATGCAACACCAACAACTCGCCGGAGTGCGCCCGTCCCCGTCTCCTCCTCTTTGCCCAATCACCCCTCTCGACATGCTGGCTGCCGCCCGTTTTTGAGGCTGGTGAGCCATCACAAGCAGGATAGGAACGGCTGAGCCCGGGGCTGGCAGGCGGAAATCGAGGGAACGCCCCTCCCAAGCGGCGGGTAGTCTCGGCAGCCCCTGAACAGGGGAATGACGACTTGGGAGCCGTCAAGCGACTCGTGATCACACAGTTCGCCCGCTCTGCCCGCTCTAAGAACCAATCGGGGAGTAAGTTCGTGCCAGAGGCCTCTGGAGCCACCCGTGCCAGTTTCAGGAGGCGGGCCCGAGATGGCACCATCCTCCGTCATGCCTTGGGGGCATTGATGAGCCACTGCGGCATTTCTGCCATTGGCCGAGCGTCTGTTGGAGGCCTCACAAGAATCGCGAGATGCTCTGCTGCTGCCTGAAAAGCATCGCAACGCTGTGAGGAGGCCCGACCGAGGGTACACTTCTAGACAATTGACATGGTTAGATTCTGTGAGATGAAGGCGGGAAGGAGAGCCGTGCGAAGCGCATTGTAGAGTTGGCAATAGTGTCAGAGAATAGGTTGAACAGGAATCGTAGACCAGTGTCTAGTACAAGTCTGCAATCTGGAATTGGGGACGATGCAAGCATCGCGATGGTCGGTCAATCCCCCCGGCGGAAGGAGAACTTCATTCCAATGTAGAAGGATGACGCGGCAGGATGGGCGGAGGAGCTAGGCTGAAGGGCAGTAATGCTTGCAGGAACAAGAGAAAGGGTGAACACGAATTGGCGGAGCATGGGAGAAGAGAGAGGTCAAAGATACATGTTCACAGGCGCCGAGGACGTCGCCGTCTTATATAGAGGATGGTCACGTGATGGACGGTCGGGTTGGTGGGCGGCGAGTGCACCTTGCCCGAACGGGCGGTGCCGCTAAACCGGAGGCGGCAGCAGCGAGTCCGCGATTACAATTTAAATAAGGAACTAAAAGAAAAAACAGTTAGCAGAAGGCAATAATAATAAGAGAAATAATATATAATAGGCAATTATAATACTAAAAGTATTATAAGATTAACCTTATTAAGTATATTTAAAGTAATAAGAAGAACGCTTAATTATTTTATAATAAAGGCCTTTAGCTTTATAGAAGGAATAAGGTATAATATTAAAACCAAATTTTATAATTAAATCTGCTAAACAAATATACTCTAAAGTCTTATAAGATTTAGACTAAAGATTCTGCAATATAATAATTAATAAGGCATACTAAGAAAATAATAAAGGAAGAGAGTTAGCGCTTACTAAAGCCTAATATAAGAACAAGGAGATATACAGGTCTTAAGGGCAAGACCTAACAGAGGGGAGAGATCGTGTTATAACCTATATAGCTATATTATATAGCCCCTATAATTTCCACCTATTATAGGAGGATTACTTCTCCTAGTAATAATCCTCTTCTATTAGAGCACTTAGATTATAATGCTCTAAGGCTAAATTACTATAAATTACTAATAATCCCCTAAGATCTAACCTTTAGATTACTATTATTCCTTACTAAGCTATTAGGCTACCTTTAGTATATAGAATATATTTATTAATACTTTTATAGAACTTAGCTTACTAGCTATTAATAAAGCATCTTTATATTAATAAGCCTAATATGCATTACTTAACTATTAAGAGATATAATACTTTGTAATGCTTAGCATTATGCCTTATGCAACCTGTAAACATAAACCTAATATAGACTAGTTTACCTGTTTAGAAAACCTAACTGTTATACCCTATCTATATATCTTTGCCGTGTTTCTTAATTATTAATATCCTCCTTAGCCCCTAATTAATATATCTTTCTTGCTTAACTTTCTTAATAATATATATTAAATAAGGCATTTAAAATATACTTCTGCTAATCCTTTTATAATATATATCTCTCTTAATTTAGCTAGGGACTATATAGTTAAAGGATATAGTTATTAATAAGTATAATATTAAGGAGGAAGGTCTATATAAGTGCCTGCTAAGCCCCCTAGCATAGGGGGTAATTATAGCTTATATATAACTTTAATTAATTGCCTTAGTTAATATAATTTATTTTATTATTATAAGCAGTAGCTACTATTAGGATTAGAATAACTTTAGTAGTCTTATTATTAAATTTAAGCTATATTAGCCAGGCTTATAGGTAGTCTATAAATAGCCTCTTCCTCTTCTTATTAGTATATTTATTGCCTTAGAAGATAGTTATAATAAAGAGCATAAGGCTATTATCCTTCTAAGCTAGTTAATTAACCTATAAAGGAGGGGAAAGGATAAATTAGTAAAGGAAATATATAAAAAAGTATTATAGCTTCTTACCTTATTATCCCTTATTAGGATAGCCCTAACTTTATTAAAGGCATAGTTATAATGCCCTAGTTTATTAAGTGCCTTATCCCTCTTTAGGTCCTTATATATACTATAATTAGGGCAGGCTATGCCTATAGCCCTATATCTGTAATTATAAAGCTTGCAGAAAAGAGGTGGTATTAAGAAGAGGTTATCTATAAAGATATAATATATCTACTTTAGTAGTATATTATATAGGGAAATAATAATGCCCTGCATATTGCCTAGTTATATAAGAGCAGCTGCCTCCTTGCCAGCTGCCTCTCTCTCTTATATGCTAGGGCGACCTCTCTTTTGCCTTGGCCCCTGGTCTAAGGCATTATAATTTAAGCCTTTAAAGTGCTAAAGCTACTAAATAAAGAAGCCTGCTTAGGCGATGACCTAGATCTTGAAGCCTAGTAGAGTTGGCTTCCCTTTAATAACAGTTATTGCTATTAATCTGCCTATATAGCAGACTAT
The DNA here is from genome assembly GCF_020744475.1 of Fusarium redolens. NCBI lineage: Eukaryota > Fungi > Ascomycota > Sordariomycetes > Hypocreales > Nectriaceae > Fusarium > Fusarium redolens. The sequence continues at coordinate 1,158,034 of NW_025763679.1, read as the reverse complement.
ATACTTATCTATAGCAAGATAAGAGCCTGGTTAGAAGAGTGTAGCTAATACTTTCTATATGTGGTCAGACTACTCTTTAGCAGCTTAGAATACCTTTAGAAGGGGGGCGTTTTTATTAATCTTAATGTAATTAAAGGGATAAAGATAGCAGTAAATTAGCTAAAACCTCTAATAGGGCATAAACTTAATAACTAAGTGCAGGGGGGATTAATCTCCTAGCCAGGGAGCCTTCTAATGGCTTTATAGCTTCCTTTTCTTATGAATTCCTATATAAATTAGCATGCCAAGCTATATATAGATCTATATAGTAAAGATCCCTTCCTAAGCTAGGAGCATTAAGTGTTTATAAAGTAGGTTATTCTAGCTATTAACTATGCTATTTTTAAGTAGGTAATAAATCTAACTATTAGTATATTTAATCTACCTCTAAAGCAATAATTTAGGTATAAAAAGCTAGAAAAGATTAAGTAGTATATTAGGCAAATAACTAATATAATAATCGCGAGGTTATATAATAAAAGGGCTAAAATTAAAGCTGCAGGTCTTATTAGCCAGATAATCATTAGCCCTAATAGGCTCCTTTAGGCCTATATAGGGGCCCTTATATTGCTTATAGAAGCTCTTATTATTATAAGAATCGATTTCCTATCTTTAACTAGGATCTAAAGAGGTATTTATTAATTAAATTACTATGAATTATATAGTAATTTAGCTATAAAAGGATAGAAGCTAAAGCTTTTAGTACCCTGCTTATACTGCTGTAATGATAGGGATAGGGTGGGGCGGGGTACGGATTGCAGCCAGTTGGGCTCTTAGGAGATAAGCGACTGCAATAGGGCTAGAGTCGGCAATTAGTGCTTAAAGCAGCTTTTTGTCTCCCCCACTGGTGTCTACTTGTAGATATAGGATGTTCGCCACAGGGGCCTCATCTGCAAATGCCATGGATGGATGTCTCTGAGCTGTTGGCATTGGCATTACAAGTGATTTCCTAAACTGTATGAGTTGGCGATGAGTTCTTGTGGAAACACAGAGGTGTATCTATGCTAGCTCTTCTCTCAATGGGAGAACAATGCGTGGTTCACTGTAATTATTGGGGCTACTATTATGTAAAACCCTGAAGCTCACTCATTGCGTTGGTCGCCGAGATTATTAATCACTTTGGAAGCAAAGTCATACGATGGTTAAAACGGGAAATCGGCTGCAAGTTCGCCGAGAAGGGTAATTAGAATGAGATCTGGCACAGGTAAAGAATTATCAACCGGTAGGGCAAAGTGTCATACGCCGAGCGCTTTGGTCCCATGTCGGGAGGTATAACCACCGACCGCCGATGCTGAGACAGTTTAAAAGACAGGGACATTTAACAACCATTGGCGATGTCAACCCAGTAATCTCATATAATTCCATCTTCAACCAAATCTACATTTCACCAATCGTCAAACGATGGCAACATCCCACGAAGTCTCCTTCGCAGGGGCAGTTCTACTGTCCAGCCTCATTACCATGTCCTGCTTCAAACCACCCAGCGAGGTTCCACGAGACGGCTGGAAGCAAGACAGTCTCGGAACTTATGCCAGCCCAACAGCAGCACGAGTTCGACGGATTCTGGCTGTTGGTGTTGGTGTTTTCCACTCCCTCATCGTGCTAGGATACAGCGACTCCAACCTCGTGTGCCCGCATCCTAAGAACTTGAACAAAGAGTTGTTCAACTGGAATGCATACACGGTGGCTTGTCTCTTGATGATCATTTTCGTTGGCGGACCACTTCGACTTACGGCTTTTGCTCAGCTTGGAAGCAACTTCACTTTCCAGCTTGGACCACCTGATACTTTGATGACGGGCGGGATTTACCGATACATTCAGCACCCTGGATACACAGGGCAAATTGTTGTGTTGGTCGTCAATCTCGCTCTGTTCTTGCGCTGGGACGGCGCATTCGGTTGCTGGCTTTCTCATGACATGCGAATAGCGGTCAACGGTTGGGGCTTGATCTGTTGTTTGGTTCTTGTGTTTGGAATCTTGCGAAGGCTCATGATGAGAGTGAAGGATGAGGAGAAAATGTTGAAGGAGACATTCGCAGAGGAATGGGTTGCTTGGAGTCGGGTTACCGCGCGCTTTATCCCAGGCGTCTTCTAAACGGTCTGCACTATCAGGCTCGAGTCTAAGCAAAAGATCAAGGAGTGTCTTTGTATTTCGGAAGGAGGAGGGTATAGATTCCGGTCTTCTGTTTGAGTTGTTGGTGCCTTGTTTCACATAGCTGTCAACGGGAATAACTTCATTCGTATGTCTAGAAGAATACCCGCCGGTAAAGGGATACTCAAAGAAAACAGAAATACTAGATTAGATATATACTTTTAAACTAAACCACAGACAATTTGCAGCTTGAAATTGACGATTGTGAAAACAGTTGAGCGCTCTGCTTGTACTTCATTGGCGAGTCATGCTAACTTCAACGAGGATAAATCACGCAGCAGCATGGCGTAACACAAACGAAGTCAGCATGTCACATACCGGTTTGTAATTGCTCGGAGTCCAATAAGCTTCAATCACTCCTAGCTGTCAATCCAATTGAGTTAGTCCGTCCAAACTGGGAAAACGAGGCATACTGGCCGGCAATGTCGGCACGGAACGGCATCAGTGGGGCAGCGTCGTCCAAGTATAAGTGTTCAGCTGAGATATTTGACTCACTGTACTATTTACTCTCATACCGACATCTAATATTGCTGGGTACTTTGTGCACGAATGGGTCGACTGAGTAGGTTTCTGTCCGACGCGGAGAAAGCAGTGAGGCAAGCTGGGAGGGACTTGCAGCAGCAGCAACAAGCTGCTGGGTACCCTCAGTCGCAGCAAGGACAACAGGCCCAACAGTATCGCAATTCCCCCGGATATCTAGTGCAACATCAACAGCAGCAGTACTATCAGAACTACTCTCCTCCGCCAGTGCAAACTCAAGCGGAATTCCAGGGTTCACCTGTAGTCTCACCTCCGCAGCAGGTGCAGTATCACCAGCAACAACAATACCCTTATCAAACTCAACAGGCCCGTCAAGAGCTCCCAGCGGAAGGAAGTGCTCCAGTACCTCAACGTGCTGAAATGTCTCCTAATCCGGCCGTCTCCAGCAGAGGTCCCAACACCGCGATGCCATTGGGAATTCAGCCGATAACAGAATGTATCGACATGCCATTCTCACTACCGGTCTACTGGTTCATCCACAGTTCCTTTCCAGACTTTTTCATCTGCAGTCGCTGCTACGCAGATCATATTCTCAAGTCACCTTTCCGAGACACTTTTACACCAGTATGGCACGATGACAGAGTTGAACGACAATGTCTGTTCGGAACGCCTCGCGTCAAAGACAATCTTTGGCCAGCTTCTCTGTCATCGATGAGTCTTGACCATATGATGAGCTTCATGGCCATGCGGCCTGCACTAGTTCATTGTTCAGAAGATAAGTCAGTCGAGGGGCAAGAGTGGTACTATCCGCCCGATCGACCAGAGATGGCAATTTGCAAGCCTTGCTATGAGGATCATTTCAAGCATACCTCATTCGGCAACAGGTTCAGTACGCACACACCTCAGGGCGCTGCAAGCTGTGATCATAACCTCTGGTACATACGCCGCATGCTAAAGCTCCATGCACCAAATAACAACTGGACGGCTTTTACTACGGGGTTCTACAAGAGGCTACAGCTCCCACCATGTCCCAAAGCACAACCGATCGCAGGTCCGGAGAGGACTTGGTTTACGTCCTCTCAAGGTCCTTCAGGCTTCGCGGTCTGCGAGGCGTGTTATTGGGATTACTTCCACGAGTCTCCCGAAAGTCAATCCTTCCGTTCAGCTCGTCTTGGGCCTGCACGGGAAGCATCGTGTGACATGGGGCAGGCCAACATGCTCATCCCAATGGTCCGGGCGGTTGATAAGGGCAACTACTCCAAGTTCTGGAACATTCTTCAAAACCTTTCACAACACCCCCCTTGTGGTCCTCAGGGTGCAAAGGACATTCGCTGGTATACGCTTCCAAGTGATCCTCCGGAATTTGAGATTTGCGCAACGTGTATGGCGGGCACTGTAACTGCCATGGACATGACTCACTTCTTCAAAGTCAAACAGTCTGTTGGGCCATCTGAGCCTCGTCTCTGTTCATTCAACTTGCCTGGATGGTCGCGTGGGGTTCTCTTTTTGCAGAAGTTTGCGGAGGCAGCTTACATCAACGACTGGCGACCACTCAGCGAATTGGCAGTGAATCTCAGTACCGCACCATCATGTCCCAAGATTGATCTCGAATTGGCGAAGAACCGTCGATGGTGGGGATGGGACAATGTCCATATCTGTCAGGAATGCTATGTCATCGTAGCAAAAGACACGAAGCTGGAGAAACACTTCAACATGAAGGGAGGTCAGATCGCTGAGTCCCGACTCTGTGATCTCTACTCCCCTCGCATGCGTAAACTCTACAAAGAAGCCTGTAGAACTCAAGACCTGGTATCCTTCCTATCTTTCGCCCGTCAACGCCGCGAGGTCTATCTCCGGACAGTCCCCGAAATGAACAGGATGCTAGCAGCAGCCAAACATGCTCTCAGCCAGGCTGAAACACTCGGCCTCGCAGCCGTAACGTTCAGCGCAGCTGGGAATTTGAACGCAACGAACTTTCACTATGATTATACGGTGGGAAACTCGACGGTTGGGCATGGATATCAGAATGAGCAATTGTTACAGGCGGCGATGGCAGATCATTCGATGCAGCAGGTTGGGGCTGCTGCGACCGGTCCGGCGGCTGTGGCGAGGGTTGGTGTTCTGGAGAGGATGTGGAAACAGGTTGAATAGAGATATTTCAATATGTTAGAGATGTTTAGGCTGTTGTCGAATTGTTTGTTGGTTGAAGACAATCACGAAGTTGCACGTGATCCCGTTAAGCATCAGTCCATCTTTCATGTCGAGACAAACCAACAGTAAACCTCCATCCCGGCTCATAGTTGTGTCCGTGGATACTTGGTATTATGGCACAATCTTGGGAAATTACTCTTCTCAGCCTGTGACTGCTTTCCCTAAGCTTGGTCTTCTCTCTTTCAGTAAACGGTCTCCTCTCTACATGCCCCCAATTTGTCATGAATTCCACCACCGATCCAAAATGCCATGAGGCTATCTCTATCATTGAAAACGAAAACTTGCCACATCCTCTGGGTAAATTATTCAAGTCTTTCGCCCCAGAAGCACTTTATCCTGCCCTCGCCGCCGCCTATGCCCTCAATTCCTTTCATCCGAGCCAACACGGCAAGGCTGATCTTTATGCCCTTGTTTCAGATTGGACATTTATCATAGAGTCTAGTGAGTTTGTCTGGCCATCAATAAAACACTCTCACTCTTACTATTTTTAGTCACCAAATACGGAACAGCACCACCAGCCCCCGACAGCAGGACCCAAACACAAATTGTCAAAAGGATTGGAAACCGATGTTGCATCATGGGGAAGCCAGCGAGTTTAAAGGACCCCCTGGTAGTGATGCCTGTTATTCTCGCGCCATCCCGCTGGCTTGAAACCGAGGTATACGAGATTGTCTCCCCCTCTCTGAGCTCTGCCATGGCTGACAGGTTGACTAGCCGAGAGTCCATGATATGCTTCGCACCTTCTTCAGTCCCCCTTACCTCGATTGGTGGTTAGCTTATACAGAACGATTACAGCGGGTGGATCCCATCGACGGCCATTGGCTTGTTCGCAGGTCGGCCGCCGAGGCCTACAGGAATGGGCTGGTCAAGCTGCATCGGCTACATCCCTCAAAGATTGAAGTAAGTTATATCATCCGTCTAGCTCTCTCGTACTAATTCATCTTAGTACAGAATTGGTTGGTGTTTGATTGGGACCGTAGAACCAATGATTGATGTTGATGGCCAATATCCCCTTCTCGGAGACCATTCGCGCTTGGCAATACGCAAGGTAGACGCACGATTCATCGGGACCCATGCCCGCTTGGCCACGAGCATCCGATGGCTCGAAGTCAAGAAGCAAATTACGGACAATGAAACAGTGATAGCTCAAGCGGGGATACGCCCTTCAACATCCAGGCCAAGTTTGACATCAGGTGTATTTCAAACGTTCCGCACAATCTTCTGGCGAGCATGGCTTGTGACCCCCCAATTCGTTCGGCTATCAATGTACAAACTATTGAGTAAAGTCGGACACCATCTTTTCGGACGAACCAGTTCTTTGGCGGTCAGCCGTCTGCCTGTCGGTCTGTACCTGAAGTCCACCGACGAAAGGGCATTCAATGAATCCAATGCGCTCACTCTTGTTCACAAGTACACCTCTGTGCCAGCCCCTCATGTGCTAGATCTGGTAGCAGACTCACGAAACACGTATCTCTTGACGAAATCCCTCCGTGGTGAACCCCTCGCTAGAGCAATGGATATGCTCTCTGATAGAGATTGCCGCGAGTTCGTCCACCAAATGCAAGGCTTCGTGACTCAACTCCGGGCAATCACCTCAGTCGGTCCCAAAAATTACATATGTAATACTTTGGGCAAAGCACGTAGCGACCCAAGAATTCGCGATGGCAATCCGATTGGCCCCTTTGAAGATGAAGCTTCTTTCAGTCAATATCTTCGTCATCCCGATGATCCAGCCCGTAAGTCACCAAGTCGTATTTACTCATGCGGACTTGAATCTGCGGAATACTCTCGTGGATAAAGTCACAAGACTGGATGGAAAAAGGGGTTGGGCAATCTTGGGGATCGTCGATTGGGAAAACGTGGTTTTTACCCAAAGTACTGGGACTGTACAAAGGCTCAGTTTGAGGGATTCAGGTGGGATTAACGCTGGACTAGGGTTTTAGCTGATGTGTTTCGCCCGTTTGGAGGTTATGTAAAGGAGCTTGAAGTTGAGAAGAGGAGCTGGAGTGAGGGCGATGGCGCATTTTAAGAGAGTATGAAGGTAGTAGCTAGTCCTAAATAAAGGTTTAAAAGAATTATATAAATATATAAGAAATTATTTAATTTTGAAATTTATTATATAGAAATTTATTACTTAATTTAATTATTAATAAATATATATAATTTTATATAAATTTTATAAACTTATATAACTGAAGTATTTTAAAAATCCTATAGTTAACTACTCTCTTTCTTACTAACAGCAGCCTAACCTGTGCGGTCTAGCGACCTATTGCACTGCAGTCACCCTCTATAAAGGCAGGTACAACAGTCTGTACTCACTGGTGGACTTTGGACCTCGAGACTTGTTTAGTTTCATCAATAAAGACCTCCGAAATAGTGCAATTCCATTGTCAGGGCTGAACGAAGTATGCTCCCAGGCCGCAAGCTCTCAAAAACTCATACAATTCTAACCCAACGCCAAATTCCTCACATTACCTATCGCTTCTCTTAAACATGCTCCTCTCAAATTTGCTCCTCTTAAACTTGCTCCTTCATCCATTCCTCAATACCCTTCTCCCCCAAAACCTCCTCCATTTCCTTTTCTCCCATGGCAACAAGACGATGCAAAATAACGAGACTTCGTCGGGAATTTTCCTTTGCACGGCGGACGTCAGACAGCTCGTTGATCTTGCTCTGGAGTGGATCCGCGTTGACTTTTGCCATTTCGATCTTGTTCTTGAGGTCATTCAGACGTTTCTCCTTCTTTCGCAGGGTGAGCTCGGTCTCTCTCTTCTGTTTCTGGGCGACGGTATTTTCCTCGATGTTCTGAAGCATCTCAGGCGCGAGGATACTAGGGTTGTCGCTGCTAATACGTCGTAATTCTTCCACGGCTTGGACATCCGCTGCGCAGCGCGCTCTAGCTATCCGTACCGCTTGGGAAGCCTCGGTGGCTTCTTTGGTCGCTTCTTCGAGAGCTTCGGCGCTGAACCGCACGATCTCTTGATAACCTAGGTGGCGTCGGGTTGAGTTACTGATGTTTGCTTCGGTCCGGTTGACGTCCTCCTCGATTTTGGCGATTTCGCGCTTCAAGTGGTCGGCATAGGCCCGTTGAACCTCATTCAGTTCATTCAGTGACTGGATCTATAATGATTGGTCAATTAATGTGATTATAATTGAATATGGACTCACAGGTGTATCGAGAAGGTGTGCTTCCCCTGCGCTTCCAGGGACATTTCGCTGTGGAATCGAGTGTCGGGACGCTACCGTGATGCGGTCTCCCATGAGTTTGGACAGCTCCTGGGTGTGCTCGGGCGAGAAGTTGAAAAAGACCATAAGTCTTCGCTTGGCTGGAGGGTCGGCTGGCTCAAGTTCAACCTCTTCCTGTGACTCTTCTTCGGCCTGCTGGTCTCCCCCCTCATCTGCAGCATCATCTTCCGGATCGTCGAGATTATGAAGTTTGGTGAAGTAGCGACGTTCATTGTAATCGATTGGTCGCTTGCGTGCAGTTCGGGTCGCTAGAGTCGTTAGTATCATAGATAGTAGCCTGATGGAAAGAATACACTTACGCGCAGTTCTAGCGCCGGTACGAAGGGCTTGAGCTCGAGCTTTGTTTCGGGTTACATTTTGAGGTTCATTGGGGATAGACTCGTCAGAGTCGGATCCGGAATCGGAGTCATGTTGTTGAGCGCCAGACAGCTCACGCTTATCAGCCAGCCACTTGGTTGCTTTCGCAAGGAGCATCTTGCTCAGCTGATATTTATATCGCGGCATCGGATGTTCCGCAGAGTTGTCGTGCAACCAGTCGATGAGTTCCTCGAGTCTCACACCTTCGGTGTTAGGAAGGTCGACGCTCAGAAGCCTCATGAAATCCTGGACTAAATTCTGACCCCATGTTCTTGGCCCGAACGAAATGACCTCCCAGGGCCATTTTCCGATTTCTTCGTAAAAGACGGTGAATAGCTCATTCGTGCGTTTGGCGTGCTGATTATACGGCGCCGGCACAGGTGGCGCTTCATAACACATAGTGCTGACAGGCCAAGAGATGCAGAGGGTTGTGGGTTGTGACACGAAGGGGAAGAAAGAGAGTCTTTGATAGTTGGCGGAATTTTATAAAGGGAAGGAAAACGAGAAAAAAACGTGGGTTGCAAGACGCGTCTAGGTCGCGAGGCTGTACTTTAGGAAGTGCAGATGCAAGCAGGTTAGAGGTGCAGGACGGTGGCTAAAGACCCTGGTAACTCGTCAGGCAGCCTTGGCGTGTGATAGATGATTTCAGGAAAAACTTATATAAACTTAGGATCTAATTCATAAGATTCTTATATAAATTTATATAAATTTACTTAAAGACCTTTAAGAAATTTATTTTAATCTTAAATTAAGAAAACTTATCACTATCTATATATATTATAGTAAATAGCAAATAATAGGAAATTAGATTTTGAGGATGACGGGAGCTTGTTTGCTGTTAGGGGGTAGGGCTATGAATTGACAAACAAACGTGCAGATGCAGATTCATGACCCCACGGACAATTTGCTCCTACCCAAGTGTGCTACATCATTTCATACGCGGTTATCGTCCTGGTCCCTCTTATTTTCTCGGCCGCAAACGTGTTATCCCGTAATTTGCAGGTGCTCCCGTATATTAGGTTTCATTGATACTCACTCATCTCACATTATCCTGATACCCGTCTTAGGCCCATCAACCGCCTCAATATGAAACACTAATTACAGCTCTCCCATGGGAGCCTGGGCAAAACAAAATTCCGATCCAATGAGATGTTGATCCAGTGACCCATTTGTTGTTCTTGAAGCAAAGGCGTTGGCAACAGGACTGTTGTTTGTCCTTTGTAACCTTGCCCAGCGTTTCCGATCAACAGTAATGTGCTAGTCTTGTGGGAAGCAGGTATTACAAACAGATACAGAAGAATCTCACCCTCTCGACAAACATTATTCCTTGCGTCTGGTCACTGATGTCGTTTGTAGTGGGGTTCGGCCAGCCAGCCTCAATGCCATTTGAAATCTCCAATCACGACGCGAAACATGAATAATGATAGTCATTCAGTTCACGAGTCACCTAAGCTCAGCCTAAAACTATCCCAAGTTTGCCAAAACATTCTCATTACTTAGCTTAGGATGCCACACTTTAGACCAGACATAAATACTTGTTTTCCAGTCTGACACACAGCGCTAACTGTCTTTCAGGAGCTTTTATTGGAGGGTTTAGCGGTGAATCAAGTCCCTGGCCTTTACGGCTAGAGGAGCCAATGTCCTCAACCGTTTTATCCACCATGTCATGGCGACAAACTCTGATACCGTTGACGACTGGAATCAAATGATAACCCTGACGCTTATATCTACATCGCAGGTCACTTACGATGATATGGAGCTCGACATGTCTTGCGCGGTCAAAGTGTCTTGCGCAACCTCAGTGGACGACGATGTAACTCCAATTCATGATACATACAAGATAGGTGAGCAATGCAGTCCAATTATCTGTCAACGGTGATACTAAGATTGAATTTTCTCAGATCTAGGACTGTTATTGGCACCGAGCGCGCCGATCAAGCTCTATCGTGTAACCCTTCGCGCTCTACAGGAAGAAGTACAAACTGAGGGTCCAGATCCTTGGGCTGACGCGATCATCGATAGAGGAAGCGACAGAGGTTCCAGTCCGATAAGCGAGGTCGAAGAGCTAATTGGCAACGATACGCCGTCTTCTACGATATGGTCTGCGTCGGTTTCAGATGCCTCCGCCTGGACAACTCAATCGAACAGTTCCTGGTCACAGACGCAGGCGACAATTCTCGACAGTGCAACCTCAATGACGTTGGGCGCTGATGTCAAGGTCTCTGGTTCCAGTGATTTCAAGGGTAAGTTCTACAAGAAAACATGTGAAGTCATCTTAATGTTGACGCACTAGCGATAGGTAGCGGTGATAGCTACAAACTCCCTCATAGCCAAGCCCTCAATATGCCGCCTATCAAGATCGAAAACCGAAGTAACAGCGAAGTCTTCGATATTTTCTTTGAGATCGAAGATACCAAGGATGCAATTTTGGCTTTTGAGCCACGCATCACGGCCGTACTACAGGTTGGCAACGATCGAGAAAGACTGCGTAGCGTCGACCCGACAGCCGCCTGTCAACTCAGCTTCGAACTAGTCATATGGGCAATGCCAGAAAGCTTCATCTCACTAGGCGGCACCGAGCCCGTGAAGATAATAAGAACGTTCAAAGTCTAACGTCATCCTCAAGCCGGTTCTCCATCATGGGAACTGCCACAACACGATGCGCGATGTCGGAGCTAAGCCGAAGGATTGAGGACGTCACGAAGACTTCAGCCAGAAGGTCTTTTTTATGTTTGGGCTGTTCCAGGATCATAACCCGAGGCTAGGTTATCATGGGGAGACCTCACAGTTCTTGTACACTCCTCTGACAAATGGATCTCACGTGGACGCCCGTCGTCGTTCATTGCCAATGGGAACCATCTCTTTGTCATTCTTTACTCCTCACTGGTCACATCATCGACTCTCTTGTACACTTTAACTTCAATCTCCGTTCTTAGATCTCAAGAATACCTGATATGCGCACTACCTGCCCCCGTCTCCAGTGGCATTGCCCTCAAGACCACCACCATCACCGAACTTGCCAGGAATTTACTTGATAGTATCGCTATCGAGGCCTTGACTCCCTTAACCCATCGGCTCACTATTCTCTCCCTTTGGAACTGCGGGCTTCAAACTATCAGTACCTTGGTTATTATTGGCCATGTTAACAATATCGGGTCACTTCCAAGGGTTCTTAATTCCCTTCACATCTTCCAAAGGTGTCTGGAGCTGATAGAATTGATGAAACGCATCGGCCACCTCCCGATCCAGCTCAAATCTTAGACCCAAAGAAAGGAGAAAGGTCTGAAAGTCAAGATATTCGTGTAGCGAATGTGGGTGTCCTGAGACATTACCCGGCAACTGCAGCAAACGAAATGCTATCTCCAGGCGAGGAGACCCATGGTGTCTTTTATCGACGACGCCAATATATTCCAAAATTGGATAAGCTGTTGATTGGCATCTTAATTCCAGAAATAGTTTCACTAGCTGCGGTTTGCCTCATTCGACCATTAGATACCCATCCCCTTGCTGGTTCAATGTTCGCCATTCGACGAGAACATGTCCCTTGCCATACGCTGCAAGAAACATATTCACATCCACATGCCGATATTGCATCCCTTATAGGAAAAGGGGTTTCCAAAACCGGCCTTGCTGGACGTACCCATTCAAGACGAGAAGAGGCTCTGCTTAAGCATCAGAGCTGCTCTAACTCATCTCCACGAAAATGGAGTTATCCACAGAGGTATCAAGCCTGGAAATGTATTGATGTTCAGCGCTGGCGATTCAAAAAGCTTCATTCCGAAGCTTTCGGGCTTCGAATTTTCTATCTTTGGTGAGGACTCCCCACTGGAGCTTCCATTGGTCACGGCTGACTGGGAGGCCCCCGAGATTGTCGAGCGAAACCCAAGCAGACATCACATGCGGCTGTCAGACGCATACTCATTTTGGGCTATTAACTTGTTGAATTGCGAACTGGAGTGAGAACCCTTTCATTAATATAAAAGAGATACCAATACTCTCTGATTTGACTGAAATTCGGGTAGTCACCCGTTCGCTGAAGTTGGTTGACACAGTGCATCCCGGAGCTGGCTTTAGAACACTTGCTCCCTGCAAGCAATTCTATTCCAAAGTAGTTCAACTTACCCCAAAAATAGACCCAGTGTTCATGGTTGTGTACGCTGACCTTAAAGGATTCACTTGACTAAGCATTTCCACCAAAACAAACAGTTCAATGTCGCCCACCTCATGCTTGACGCATCTCAATAGAACTGTTTCTCTGACCTTAATCTATTTACCAAATAAATCTCTTCCGTGCTGAAAAATCATTAAATGCCTGTTTACGCCAGGCTAAACCAAGGATATCTATAGTATCAAAGATACATCTTCCTGCAGAATAATCAGGTTTGTTATAAATAAGTACCTCTGATAATGCAGCTTACTGTTCCGCTTCAGCTGGTGCCAGTGGTATATTGATCAACAGCCAATCAACCCTAGAGCCCGACCCCACCAAGATTCATCGGCCCAGCGGACAAACCATTTCTCCCCAGCAAGCAACTCCACTTCATTTCCATTCACCGACAGCATCCACAATCAGTTGTTCATTCACGCTCGCTCCCTAACGCACGCATGTTCAACCCAGCAGCGTCGCAATGTTTTCTTCCTCCATCATTCAACTCTCTCCACCTACGCCCTGTCCACTTGCCGCGTCCAAGAAGAGGCGGTAAATCGCACTACAGACCGTCATAAAATTCCGACTTGCACCCTTCAAACGAGAGCGTTTCGCGCCTCCTTTGCTGGAACAACCGGGGTCTGTGGAAGGGATCTTTGGTCTCGCAGCGCGCTGGAGATTCAGAGGTTGCCTGTGCAGCGAAGCTCACCCTCTCTTGGTCGCGCGCGTGTTGGCACGGCGCGGTGCGGAGCTAAGCAGGCAAGTTCCATCACGTTGTGAGACTGACTGGTTGCAGGAATGTCGACTTTACCATGCCTTGACGTCCATTTTACTACCCGCGCTGTCATCGAGTGGCAGTCTGATAACGAGGTAAGGCACGCCGTCAGCTCTCAGCCTGATTCAATTCCCAATAACACATCTCGCAGTCAGATCGCACGACACGTATTCTGGCCAAGCCCGATCCCAAAGTCAGCTCTATTACGTTGACGGCTCGCTTCGATTCGAAAAGTGCTCTTTTTGATATACACATCCCCCTCAAGCTCAAAGGCCTTGACAGCACGTCTGATATTACACTTCGAGCATGCGCTTCCTCCATTATCTCTCTTGACCTCGTTAAAAATCCGATCGTACATAGCGAGGTGGAGCAAGAGTTCAAGTCGGCAGCTCTTGGCCTCCGTTTCCAACTGAACCGTCATCTTGACATCCTTGTCCCTACTCCTGCTCTCGAGCCAATATGTCCAGCAGGTCGAGCACGGTCAGGTGCTGTGCTCGATGCCATTCGCGAATTTTCTCGAGCAACTGCCTTCACCATCTACATCGAGGCGCGCAATGCATCTCCGAAGCTCCAGTCAATCAGCGATGCAGTCAGCCGGGGTCTCTTCAAGACTTCTTGCAGCAGCCGCTTTCAGCTGGCTAGCATGTATGCCGGCCTGGGCGCAAAGATTGTCCAACTTGGTGCAGATGACACGCTTGCGCCGCCATCTTACGAAGAAACCGAACCCCCACCGCCGCCGCCCCCGATTGACCACAAGCCTGACAGAAAGCGCCCGCGACAAGATACTGCGACCGAATGCGCTGACGATATCGCCCTGATTTGGGCTGAGCTGCAAATGCTCAATCAAGCAAAAGCTGCAGACGGAAAGCGCATTGCATTCTTAGAGAAGGAGAACCAGGAACTGCGAGCAGCCATAGCCGAGCTCCAAGAACAATACAAAGCCTTCAACAAGTCGCAACAAGACATACACCATAGCTTTGGAGCCCTTGAGACAACGGTTGAGAAGAATACACAAGACTTGGAGGAGAGCGTTGGCAATGAACTGGCAGAGTTGCGTGAGGATATAAGTCAATTAGATCATCAACTTTGTTTTATTCAAGAGGGACAAGTTAGCGATGAGTCTGTTGCCAAGATAAAAGAGGCTGTACTGCTGGATATTACGACGCGATTGTCAGGGGATTGAGCCCAGGCGCCAAGAACCTATGTGACAGGTTAGCTTGAGACCATCTTGAAGGATTCCCTTGTGGCATCGAGTTGATCGAGAGAGGTCTAGCTGATACGATTCCTACTATGGACTAGTATTTCAGCCGACTTGTTCTTTCGAGTCTCTTCCGAAAACCTATACGGCGATATTGATGTTGATTCGTCCATGATGGAAGCGGTGGTGGCTACCTATACATAGTCTCTCACAGCCAAACTCCCCGATGTCTTACCCATCATGCAGGCTGTTCGTTCGACTTGGAGTAAGACAGTCTTGGACTGACTAATAAAATCACTCTTACCCTTGAGTCAACTTCTGCAAACTTGCAAAGCCATACCTGATGCAACCAATCAATATTATATCTGGGCAAGTTGCCCTGGTCCAGACCGCACCCAGCCAGCCACAGTATCAGCTGAACTCACTTCGTCGGCAACTATTGGATATAACTAAAAGCCCAGGCCTGAATCGAAGGCCTTTTGTCTCCAAACTATTGCGTTTTCTGCAGCGCACCGACATTTGACCATTCCTGTTGGAAGACATCCACTGGCGGTGGTGAGTGAACATCAATGAGTAGGTTGTCGCAGTCTTACAACGCATTGGTTGATGTCTTTCACCAACTATATAAGACCATGACCAATTCACAGTTCGTTCTTCCATTTATTCTGTCATTCAACTCTTCTTCATCATGTCACTCAACGTTCACACAATAACTGCCCAGGAGGTTGACTACTGGGATCAGACTGTCGCCATTAGTCTCAAGGATTCGTCCCAGGTGTCTTATGCCCAAGGTACGCTTGACGTATCTTGTACTGTTACAGTGTCTTCCGCATCCTTCGTGATCAACCAGGGCAGCCCAACCCTTCACGATGCATACCTGATAGGTAAAGTGCTCGACAATATGCAAGGATCAAGACTTACACTGATTCCGCCCAGGCGTAAACCTTTCACTTAACCCAAGCCTATCCATTAAACTCTATCGTGTGACCTTGCGAGCGCTTCAGGGAACATTTCCCAGCCAAGGACCCGATACTTCAGCTGTATCTACCATTGCCAGTGGAGCTACTGAAGGCGAAAGCTTCATTTCTAATACCTTTCGAACCCTCGATTATAGATCACCATCCACGATATTTTGGACTCTGTCCCCATCGATGGTCTCGGAAAATGTCACTTTGCCAAACGCTTCATGGTCACAGACGCAGCCTGCCTCAGTTGGCAATACAACCTCTTACACAACCTCAAGTGAGCTGTCTCTAGGTGCTAATGTCGGCTTCAGCGGAGAAGGTCCTACTGGAGGTTGGTATTTCCTCAGGATGTAATGTTCAAAGTAGACTAACGTGTGTGTGAAAGGGTTGAGTGCCACCTACACACTGTCTGACAGTAAAACGGTGAATGTCATCCCCGTCCAAATCGACAACCGAAGCAACGACCAGGCACTAGACGTGCAGTTCTTGATCAATGACGACGGTGAGGCTTCAGACACGTTTCAGCCATATATCACCGGCCTATTGCAGACCGACGACGACCAGCAAGGGCAGCGCAGTAACAATGCGAATGTCACAGATGCTCGCGAGCTCAGCTTTGAACTCATCGTATGGGCAATGCCGGACCAGTTCCTTGATCTCGGGGGCAGACTGCCACTTCAGGTGGTGAGGACTTTCCAAATCAGAGTACCCCCTCTGCCAGTTGAAGCGGCATGAGAAAGACGAGCGCGATATCGGAGTCACTCGTAGAATCGTGGACGTAACGTACAAGACCCATAGTTACGGAACTGCTACGTCATTTACCTCCAGGCCATGATGCATGTTTAATCTGGGGCTCCATCTGGGTCCTGATGTAATGGAGCCTCGTTTTATGGAGATGCAGGAAATCATCGACAATCAGATGGGGATTTTCTAAACAGGATTTAATTGCGGGGATAATCTCCAATTGATCAGCGGGTATAGAGGAATTAGACGAGGTTGGCAGGTGAATGAAAGGACTACAATACCATGGAGATAAGATTTGGAGATGAGGATGATCATAAAAGTTCATTAAAATATATAGTTATCAAGGAAAATCCGTGACGCCTTGTCCAGTCCCAGCCCAATCCTGCATCTATGCGCCATGCTTTTAGTATAACACACACAACCAATGCCGGGAATCTTCTATATGCTACATGTTATCTCTAAAAAATTGAAATGCTCATCTAGTCGTCGCGCGACTTGCTGTAAGAACCAGTACCACCAAGGCCATTCAGGTCGACATCAAGACCGCCGACGCGGGTAGGTCGAGATGAGTGCTCAATGCTGCGCACGGGCATCTTCTCCTCTTGGGAGGCCTGTACGGGCGCATCGGTCTGCTGCTCAAGACCCATGGAGGCGAGGAACTTGATGGCATCAGCCTTCTCCTGCTCCTTGCGGGCAGCGCTCCATTGGAGTTCTGTGGAGGCAATGTCGAGAACGCGGGGGAGGGCCTCAAGAGTCTTATGGGAGTCGAGGAATGAGAGACGAGTGCGGCGGGCGATGATGTCGGGGACGGTGCAGGCGGCTTCGGAGCGAATGCCGTGAGAGACCTCCGCCTCGATGAAGGGAAGAGATGAAACGAGACGAGTGTTGAGGGAGGGAGAGATGGAGAGAAGAGTCCAGGCGCGATCACCGTAGTTGTGAGCGAGATGATCAGCGATGTCAGCGTCAATGTTGTAGACCTCCATCAATTGAGAGGCGAGAGATGTGGAGTATCCGTGGGCGCCGATGAGAGGAACGTTGCGCGTGCAGCAAACGCCGCGGGTGGTGAAACCGGTAGCGCCGGCGCCGCTGATGTCGGGAAGAGCCACGGCTTGGGGCTTGAGGTCGAAGAGCTTGATGGCCTCGTTGACGGTGTCCTCGGCCATTTCACGGTAGGTGGTCCACTTGCCGCCGGCGCAGGTGAGGAGTCCGGAGGGAGAGGTGGTGATGAGATGGCTTCGGACGAGGGACTCGGTGTTCTTGGCGTTGGGGTTCTTGACGAGAGGTCGGATGCCTGTAATTGTTAGAAATGTTTAGATCAATTGATATGACATGACTTACCAGACCAAGCAGCGAGGACATGCTTGCGCGAAAGAACAGACTCGGGTGTTAGAAGCTTGCTGACTTCCTTGAGGATAAAGTCAACATCCTGCTGTTGAGCAACAGGCGCGGCCTCAACTTCGCACGGATTGTCAGTGGTACCAGCGAGAGTGTAGCCCTGCCAGGGAAGAACGAAGATGACGCGACCGTCTGAGGTAGCAGCGTCGAGAAGACCAAGACCGTTGGGGCAGATCTCCTTAGGAAGCATGATGTGCACACCTGAAGCGGGAGCGACAATGGGCTTGCGTGAGGGATCGTCCATTTGGTGAATGGCATCGGTGAAGGGACCGGTTGCGTTGACGACACCCTTGGCGCGGACCTTGAAGGGCTGAGCACCAGCAGCATCACCGTCCTTGGAGGCGAGAACATCGCGGACTTGAGCGCCCATGATCTTGCCATTGGCATCCTTCTCAAGACCAGTTACTTCAACGTGGTTGAGAACAGTAGCGCCGTAGTGAGAGGCTGTAAGAGCGAGAGCGACGTTCATTCGGGAGTCATTGTGCTGACCATCGTAGTAGACCAGCGCACCGACCATGTTTTCTCGTCGCAAAAGAGGGAATGCCTCGAGGGCTTTGTTCTTGCTCATGTAGTATGAGCTCTCAAGACCTTGCGATCCAGCGAGGAGATCGTAGGCTTTGGTACCGGCCCAGAAGTAGGGCGCCTCCCACCATTTTTGGAGGGGTAGTAGAATTGGCAATGAGCTGGACAAGTGAGGCGCAATGTTCAAAAATGTCTTGCGCTCACGGAGAGCTTCCATGACAAGCTGCAATTGACCATAGTCAAGGTTCCAAACAGCCTTTTCTAGATATCGCACACCACCGTGAACAAGCTTTGTGCTCTTTGAGCTTGTGCCAGAGGAGAAGTCATCACGCTCTACAAGAGCGACTTTGAGGCCGCGGGTGATGGCGTCAACAGCGATACCAGTTCCTGTTGCACCGCCTCCAATGATGAGAAGATCGTATTCTGTGTCTTCGCCGCTGCGACGAAGCTCAGCGAGTTGTTCTGTGCGGGTCTTTGTGGCGCTGAATGTAGGAGGCACGATGCGGTTCTTCTCATCGCGCTTGAGAGGAACGAGGGGCTTGTCGACGACGTGTGTCTTGTTGCGGGAGGCGTAGTATGCTCCTCCGAGGGTGACTGTTGTTGTGGCTGCTGCTGCGAGGAGCAGAGGGCGCTTGAGCGACCGTAATCTTTGTTGCATTTTGGTGTGGTGTTTGGGGGTGTTTTTGCGCTGGGAGCTTTTTCGGGTGTAAAAGCTTGGGGGAGGTAGATTGGAGAAAAGATGGAGAGTCTGGAGTTTTGGGTCTGGGGATTAAAGATCAGACAGAATAAAGAAAGAGAGTTAGGTTTTGGGGTTTATAAGAAGTAAATCGAAGCGCGACGATCGTGGAGAATGAGAGAGAGTTTCCATAAATTAGCGGAGTTGGAAATGGGTCTGTGAAAGAGAGTCTGATATCATGGATGCTTAGGTTTTAACATGTTTTTATGAGGGTGCTGGGGCACATGAGAAGCAAAAGTTTGGGGGTTCAGACCCAGAATTAGGCTATGTATGCATCATCTGTCTCTGTTGATTCCAAGAATGCCCGAATTACTCAAAGCATATGACCCGCAAGCGAGATGCAAAACGGTGCAATAAACGTTGCGAGCTGGGTCATATGGCTCAAAGAGGAATTCCGGGAGGTCCTGAGCCTCGAGGCCATTAATGCACGTCGGGGCGAGAAGACCGAAGTGCTGACGTCGACATCGAGATTTTACCCCTGGTCTTATGCAGTTCGGTGTGAAAAGCCCGAAGCTAAAGCCCGAACGTGACCGAGAATGGGTTAGCCGAGACCTGGATTAACAATGGTCCGTGCCGGTGTGCGGAGAGTTCCATGTGCTGCCCCCACTGTCGGGGAGGGGAAACCCGAGGTTCTAGACTTTGGGGTAAGAGTCAAAAGGTTCAAGAGGTCATGAGTTTTCTGTTAAACGATGGGGGAATTACTATGCTGTTTGCTTGAATTCCATGTCTGTCTGTATGTGTTGTTCTTTGCGCGGCGTGACTGAGAAATTGTTCCACTAATCAGAAGGCGAACCACAGTCATATTGTGATTTGACTGGTGGATGTTGTGTCGTGATGGCTTGAGGGCTGAAAGACATACAACTGACAACATGTCCAGCTCGAACACTATTGCGAACATACGTTTATACAATCTCTGTACCTGTTTGAGTGCTAGAAATTGACGATGCATTTTTGCGTTCAAGATAAGGTTCACAATGCGGCTGTGCCGACACAAATGGAATCGACAAGTTCAGAGTGTTGGTAGTCTAGGGTTGGTGGCTGACCGTCAGCGGCAACAACCACTGGTGAGTACCTCATTCAAACAAACCACCAACGACACAACCAGTACGATGCCCCCGGGTTGCACAGAGATTTGAGCTCTAATCAGGATACGAAAAGTCCAGTGAAAGGTCAGATTTCACTACACTACGTCTCCATGAAATTGATCCAGGATTTCTACCACCTTAGATAAAGGTCTTACGTTTCTGGCACCCTCTCCCCAAGGTACCTGACCCAAACCTTGGACAACACAAAAGACCCGATACCACTCCGTCGCAAACACCTCTCTTCAACAAAGAGAATTACCTTTGATATCACGAGTCACTGGCGGCTGCTACAAGTGTAGACAAACAAATTTGCCTTACTGGCATTTTTGTTCACTGATCACGGTCATTTGAGAACATTTGGTAATAGCATGAGCTTCTTATCTACGCTATCAACGAGTACGAGTCACTCAACAACACCGCCGCAAACAAGCAACAACAAAAAAAGATGAACACGAACGCCATTCTCGTATGCTAGTCTCGTCGCTCCTCAAACGAAGAATCTGCCGTTTTAGCGCCACTGTTTAGGCCATGTCTCTACGCATCTTCCCAGCGCGGATTTCAAACTCCACCGACCGTCTCGAATACCTCGTCCTCACCACGAAAGCACTCCGAACTCCAGAAAAATGAGCGCATCTATACTGGTGAGGAGGCGCTGTACGTGTTGGACCACGTTGAGCGACGAGGGCTCAAGAGGCGTGGGAGACCCATGCCTGGCGTGTTGATCGGACTAGGCCCTGTGTAGATGAAGACATCGTACAGAAGGCCACCGAAAGCACATCCCATGAAGGGAGCTACCATGGGGATCTGGTTTTCGCTATCAGTTGATATTCACTGTCGAGATATTGGCGTTGAACTCACCCAGAAGTAGTAACCACCTGCAGACCAAACCTCACTTCCATATCCGATCATGTACGAAACCAAACGAGGTCCAAAATCACGAGCTAGGTTGATCGCATAGCCAGTCTCCCAACCAAAGCAAGCACCAATTCCAAAGATCAGGAAGAACAAGCCAAGCGGCATCAAAGGACCAGCACCGATATTAGCGCTATCAGCCATAGCAAAGATGACAAACTGCAAAATCGTGCTGGCAATGAATTCAGAGAAGAACATGCCAGTGCGTGTCATGAATTCGGCAGGATACGTGCAAAAGACACCAGCGGTAGCATTCTCGCCAATGACGGTCCGAATTCCTGGGCCGCCTTCATAAGCATCGAAGGCAGACTTGTAGTTACCGTACACGACGGCTGCAGCGGTCATGGCTCCAAGGATTTGAGCGACGGCATACACAGGAAACTTGCGCCAAGGATGACCTCTGAATATACAGTTGGCCAGAGTAACGGCTGGGTTCAAGTGACCGCCTGATTTACCGCCAACGTATACACCAAGCATGACACCGAGACTGATTCATGTCAGTATGAGCTCAATTCACCGCGGGAATAACGACTTACCCCCATCCCCACGAGATACTCTGGTAATCACCCTTCGTTCCTCGACTGAGAACAACTTGAGCAACGACGCCATCACCAAAGAGAAGAAGGATGAAAGTACCGAAGAATTCTGAAAAGGCATCTTGGCAGTACTCCCTCACTCGACTCCAGGCATACTGCTCAGGTGGGGGAGGAATAGTTGGCGGCTCACTCGGAGCCTCACTGTACTTTTCATTCTGGCTCATCTCGACTTTAGTGGGGATAGAAGATTTGTGCACGGAAGACTCAGAGATGGAGTCGTTCATGGTAGGGATAGGCATCCTAGAGTGAGCCTGTGAAGTTGATCTTGAGACAGAAAGAGGAGAACGTTGGCGGATGCAAGAGAGACAGGTTGCACTGAGAGGATTGGCGTCATCAAGCATCTCTGGGGATCACGTTACAATTTATGGTCAGCAAACGAACGAAGCTTGGGTGCCTTTTGCCCCTCATCTCATCCCAAGAGAGGATCCCTTTTCTTGCTCTCGGCCTCGGTATTTGCAAACACCACCCTTTACATGCAAAGCATACCGAAGCCCGCGAGACTCCATGGTTATCAGACATCACCAACGAGTGGGCTTACAAGCATGTCGATCCGCCACTGCGTTAGGAAAGAGGAACGGACACGGGGAGACGCAGCGACTACACCCGATGAATCGAACGATGGTGCGGGCGATACGAATGCGCTCAAGCTTGGACGGCGGCGGTGCAATGTGCCAACGAAATGCCGCTCGGCGGCACACACCGAGAGAGACGGAATTCAGACGTGGATATCATCACCGAAGTATTTGCTCTGATCAGGTTGCTTACACCGAAGGCCGGGTGGGATGGAGGGGCCACGTTCGAGACTTGTGTTTGCATATTACTCCACAGCCCAACAAACCCCGGATCGTCGTGCGAAAAGAGAAAAGGATTTGCACATCCGCTTGACCGAGGTTGGCTTGGCTAGGAATTAAGGTATGGTCAAGGTGTGTTCACCAGACCCGCAGATATGCGCCCGGTCGAGCTTCTGGAACATGACTGCGGGGAAACGTAACATAACGTACCCCTCTCTTTTCATCAAATGCACATCGGTAGGTGTTATTAGTGTTGGTTCTGAGTTTCGCGTGTTAGATCCCCGATGGTTGTCTTGTGACATGGGCCTGTATTTCGGTATCACCAAGCCGAGGCTTACAGCTACATCAGGAAAGTGACGTTGGTTTGCGTGTTACAAGGGTGCGTGAGACAAAAAGGCAATTTGCCAATGTTGGAAGGATTTCAATACCCCGCAGATATCCCAAGGGTGGTGGGAAATGCTTCCCCGAGATGCCTTTACATCTGAATCTCGGTGTTTGTTGGTATCAGTGAACCCGAGATGGGAATACTTAAACACCCCAGAGAATTGCCAATCCGATACGCTTTTGATCCTGCAGTCCCCAATCAATTTGTTGTTGTCGTCGCTTCTTTTGCTCCTCTTAGTCACTGTTGCATTCGCTCTCCCCGGATCTGACACCATTCCCCGCAATTTCACAGCATCCCCATCTCTCACTATGCCTATGCTCAACGGAAAACCGAATCCTACCTTCATTGGTGCCATTGATCAGGGTACTACAAGTTCTCGCTTTCTGATTTTTGACACCAGTGGCGACGTTGTAGCTACTCATCAGCTTGAATTCAAGCAATACTATCCTCATCCCGGGTAAGTTTAACCACTACTTTTGTAAGAGCGAGAGTTGATGTTTGGTTTAGATGGCATGAGCATGATCCTGAAGAGCTCATCAGCTCTGTTGAGCAGTGCATTGATGGCGCTGTAGAAGCCTTTGAAGGTCAAGGTCACTCTCGTGAACAGATCAAGGCCGTTGGCATCACAAACCAGCGTGAGACTACTGTTGTCTGGGACAAGACCACCGGCAATGCTCTGTACAACGCCATCGTTTGGACAGACACACGATCGAAAGATCTTGTCCGTCGTCTAAAGCGTCGTCTTGGCGCCAGCGAGTTGATTTCGCGATGCGGAATTCCTCTCTCCACATATCCATCCGTCAGCAAACTTCTCTGGCTTCTTGAAAACATTCCCGAAGTCAAAGATGCCTATGAGCGCGGTGTTCTTGCTTTCGGAACGGTAGACACTTGGCTTACGTATAAGCTCAACGGCGCAACGGACCGAGATGTCTACGTTTCTGATCCGTCAAATGCGTCTAGAACCATGTTTATGAATCTTGAGTCTTTGCAGTATGACGAGGATATTCTGGACTGGTTCAGAATCGATGACAAGAAGATTACGCTGCCAAGAATCGTGCGGTCTTCTGATAGCAAGGCGTACGGTACGCTTGCTAAGACCTCGCTCAAGGGCGTCAAGATCACTGGATGTCTGGGCGACCAGTCTGCAGCTCTTGTTGGACAGAAGGGATTCACCCCCGGTCTCGCCAAGAACACATATGGCACAGGCTGCTTTCTGCTCTACAACGTTGGTTCCAAGCCCGTGATTTCAACACACGGACTTCTCACAACGGTGGCCTTTGACTTTGGCGAAGGCAACACCATGTATGCCCTCGAAGGCAGCATCGCCGTCGCAGGCTCAAGCGTCAAGTTTCTCGTTGACAACTTTGGCTTCATCGAATCGTCAGCCAAGCTCAGCGCGCTCGCCGAGACGGTGGAAGATAATGGTGGGTGCACCTTTGTAACGGCCTTTAGCGGCCTGTTTGCGCCGTACTGGATTGACGATGCGCGAGGTACAATCTTTGGTATCACGGCGTACACGCAGCGCGGACACGTTGCGAGAGCGACGCTGGAAGCGACGTGTTTTCAGACAAAGGCCATTCTCGACTCGATGGAGAAGGACAGCGGACATGCGTTGACCGAGCTGGCCGTCGACGGTGGCATGTGCAACTCGGACCTCATCATGCAGGTACGTAAAAGGATTTTTTTTTCTTGATCTCGTGGCAGTGGCTTAGACGATGCTAACACTTTTTGCTTAGACCCAGTCTGATCTTATTGGGATCCCTGTCAACAGACCCGGCATGCGTGAGACAACTGCACTAGGTGCAGCTATCGCGGCCGGCTTCGCCGTCGGCATCTGGAAGAGCTTTGATGAATTAAAGGAGGTGAATACCCAGGGTCGTACCATCTTTAAACCGCAGATCGCCGAGGAGGAAGCGACAAAGAGGTTTAGTCGTTGGACCAAAGCCGTCGAGATGTCCAAGGGTTGGGCCAACGAGTAGAACGCCGAGCGTTGATTTGCTTTTTTGTTTGTTAGCTTTTAGTTACATTAGCTTGATTAGGTCTGATCTGTACTAGTATGTTTTACATGGATGGTCCGGAATACTGCTGCCTGATGGAACACCAACCTGTATAAGAAGGTAACCAAATAAGCCCGACGTACAGTAGCGTCTAAACTCCCACGAGGAAATAAATATGGAACTTGACTTGTTCTGGAACAACCACTAGACTCTTGATGATCGTACCATAAGCGGCTCCGCACTTTTATTGTTATTTCCGGGGGAGGGGATCTGTGACTATCTCCAGGTGTGACATCCATCAGAGGTGCATGTTGGTCTCGTTTTGCTAAAGAGACAAGGATCGGAATGTTTGTCGTCAAATCCCCGAGTGATCCGGTGCTATTGACGAAGACAGAAACAGATATTTCCCTCATGTGCCGGTGTTTGTGGTCCGAACATGCACATGTCACATGCGTTACGGCAATTCAAGGTTAACCATAGATAGAAGGTCTTTGTTGAAACCATGACATGGATGTAGTTCCTTGTCACCAACAGCAGCACGTAAGGTACTTGGCTTTTAGCTAGACAGGGATCACGGCTGCAACGTTCGGGCTTCTTGTCCACATGCATTTCTACTGGACCGCGACTACTGTGCTGTTTTACAGTGTTGTAGTTCCATTACATTGGCACTTGAATTGAATGGTTACAATTGATGCAGTGATATTCAGTGCTTTTTGCTTAAGTTAGTGGATGGATTTAGCGCTTCTGCTTGGCCATTGACTTCACTAGACCCAGTGTATTAGTCAACTAAACTCTTCTCCACTCCGTCACACCTCCAGATTTTCTCTTCCCCTTCCCGCGGCTCGGCCTTACTCCGTCGCATCTCATAATACCAACAACACGTCTCACCTCCACTAAAAAGATAACAGACCGTGCAAGGTTTCTGCTTATTCCTTTCCCCAGTAGTTTGTTTCCCCAGACTCTGCGGAGAGAGATCGACATGCCATCCACGTCAATGAGCGGACCCTCAATCGCTGAGGAAGAGGCAAATTCGACCCTGAGCAACGACGATGGGTCAAGCGGCGACGAGTCAAGATTGACGAGTGCGGGGCCTAATAAGAAGAGGAGGAGGGAGAAACATCAAAAGATATCGTATGTACGCTCTGTAATGCTTAAGAAATGAGTCTAAATGTCGCGATAGGTGTGAGATGTGCAAGGCGCGTAAGGTGAAATGCGATCGGGCTGAACCTGCGTGTTCGTGGTGTGCAAGACATAACAGAGCTTGTGTTTACCTTGAGAGGCAGAAACCAGGTGCTGCGCGCAATGGGTTTAGCATTGAGCTTGAGGCAAAGGTCAATAGGATTGATGCGCTGCTTCAAGCGTTGGGGAGGCGAGTGGAGGAGCATATCGTTCATGATCACTCTTCCGTTGGGTCACCAGGTGTATCGCCGTCGATAACTAATGGATATGGACCGCCACAAGTGGACGGGAGACCTACGCCAAACACAAGTCTTCCAAGACAGTCTTCTTTCTCGCAGGCGAGATCACCGGGCATCTCGAGTCCATGGCAGCCCGCAAACAACCAGAACACTATTCAATCGCCGATGCAGGCTCAACAAGGCGCCAGTGCACCAACACCTAGCCAAGCAAGTACCGCGCCAAATCCAACTGGCGTAAGGCGAAATCCATCGTTTCAGTCATACACCATTGATCTACCGCCGCACGACATCATCTACAGCCTGGTAGATCTCTATTTCAAGCACTGCAACACGTGGTGTCCTATCCTTGAGCGGAAAACCATCTTTGCTACCTTCTTCGGCTCAACATCAATGGAGGAAGCTGATCGGATACTGCTGTACGCGATTGTGGCTACAACGCTGCGTTTTCTGAAGGATCCGAGGTTATCACCAGAGATGAGCTCATATTATCACAAGGTGGCGAAGCATACAGTTCAGTTATACGCCATGGAGCACACCACTATTCCTGCGATGAGAGCTCTTGTCATCATTACTCTGGACGAGCTGGGGACGTCCAACGGGCCAAGAGGTTGGAATCTTCTGTCTCTACTAGCGCAGAACGTCAGACAGCTTGGCTTGAGCGAGGAGAGCAGTGTATTTCTATCGGCAGAGGCATCTGAGATAACGCATACAGCTTCTTCTCACAGAGTAACTGCTGGAAAACCCGAGTCTTGGATCGAAGACGAGGGGCGAAGGCGACTGTACTGGATGATCTACGTACTGGATCGATACGCAACCATTGCAACACCGACATTTGACTTCATCCTCAACGACACAAAGATCAACCGCTTCCTCCCCTGCTCATATGATCTCTTCTCAAAGAACGTGCCAGTTGAAACACGTTCTTTAAGTCCCTACAATGAGAAACAATCGCCAATAATGACATATCTCGTCAACAAGCCCGAAAACCTCGGCAGCTTTGCTTATCATTGTGAGATTCTTGTCATCGTTAGCAGAATCCACGAGTTTCTCAAAACACCCGTAGATGTCACTTCATCAAGTGACATGGCTGAATGGCGAAACACATATCGCAACCTGGACAGGACGCTGGATGGTTGGCTGCAGAGCTTACCGAGTGAGTATAGCAAGATCTCGGCTCTGTGCCATTCTGATCCTGCGAGCCGTGTGGCGAATTGGTTTATGCTGCACAGCGCGTACGTCACGGCTGCTGTGAGACTGCACTCTTCAGCGGCGTATCCAACGGTCCGATCTCACATCTTCGTTCCTTCACACTACGCTATGCAAAGATGTTTATCGGCTGTGCAGAGCTTGGGGGATATCACGAAGGATGTTCTTGAAGCAGATGGTCTGAATCTGCTTGGCCCCTCGTTTGCATTCTCGCTTTGGGTTGCTGCAAGGCTACTGCTTGTTCATGCTGCGACGGTTGGATGTCCTGTGGATTCTCAGATTGACTTCTTCATTGATACGTTGCGTGATGTTGGACAGCATTGGGAGGTTGCGAATAATTACTCCAAGATTCTTCATCGTCTGGTTCAGAGATCTCGACAAGGCGACATGAACTTTTCAGCTATGCGAAGGTAAGTCTAAATATCTAATGCGAGTAATTTCTTAATTAACAACAGCAGGAGTGCATATGACCTAGTCACACTTACATCTACCGCCCGACACTCCGGTCTTGAGCCGACATCAACACAAGCTACGTCTCTCAGTGAGCTTGACAGTATCGATGTCTTTGAATTCTTCAACTGCCCACGTGTATCAGCAAGTTCAAGTAGCCAGTCGCAGTTGCAGTTACAGCCGATGCGGGAACCAACCAGAAACAACGGAGTGCCCGACCCGGAGGCTGATTGGTTGGCCTTTGGATCCCCGTTCAATCAGGTGTAGGAGGGAAGTTCATTTCGTTCCATTCATTTCAGATCATTTGAGTGCCTCGCGGCACGTTCAGTCATGTCTTTGAAGCGGTTTTCTGTATTAAAATGTTACACATATATGTTGTCTAGTCAAAAATGAAAGCTGCTGGTAATTTCTCGATACCTAAACGCAGTGTGTGATCTGCATCGCTTGAGTCAAACATGATCCGGACTGGGATCCCCAGTAACATGATCTGCAACGAAGGAACAGTCTGTTATCTTCACCCTCTCCGTGCGTGATTTTCTCGCTTCAGCTCATCGTCGATCTAAGAACTCAATCGGATTATAACGGGGGTCCCGGGTCAACCTCAAAGTCAATCCAGCCCCAAAGTCAATCTCAGCCTCCGACGCCAAGGACAACTACATTCCAGCACGCCAATCTTGACGAATATTGTTTCAGATCATAACATGTAATCATTCATCGTATCAAAATCGTTTCCGGCATAAAACTCGTCGCAATCGCAAGTACCGAGACACAAATACAAACACCCAAACTCAAGACTCCACAAAGTCACAAACTTAACTATCCCAAATAGCACCATAAGCTGGGACGCCACGCGTTTCCAATCCATAAACCACCTTTTTCGTAATCTTCTCATTCGCAATAATAATAACTGCTTCAGCTTTGAAGCCCTTTACCAGATTGTAGCCCATCTTCACCAAGTCAGGTCTCCCGAACTTCTTAGTATCGTGGATGACCGCGTTGGGAATGCGCTCGCTGATAGTCTGGCAGATTTCCTCTCCGAAGGTTTCTTCGGGGTTCTTGGTTGACCAGATGAGTTGGGTTGGACATGTTGGGTTTTGGATGTGTCCGAGAACAGGACCAATGCCGGAGCCTGTTGCGATGAGGACAACGCGGTTGAAGAGAGTTGCGATGCGCATGACGCCGCAGGTTGGGACACCGCGTGTCCAGATGTGAGAAGGGCCGTTTTGGATGGTGGACTTTGTCCAGTCGCCGGCGTTGGAGACGACAAGGGAGTAGCCCTTTGATCGGCCGTTGATGGCCTCGGGAGCGGGAATAGTGGCGAAGGAATGCCACTCCTTGAGAGGTTTGTGAGAGAGGCGAGTGAAGGAACCGTTGACAGGAACGGTGTAGTCAAAGTGAAGTCTGATCGCGTGATCTGAGAGTTTCTCAGCTTCAACTGGAACTTTGCGGAGGAAGCACCAGGAAGAAGCAACACTGGCTGTCGCTACAGCGAGAAGCCAAAAAGCAGGGGACTTGACACATGACTCTCCAAGTGTAGTACCAGATGGTGTGTTGTCATGTGCTGAGAGTACTGTTTGCACCCAGAAGAGGGCGAGCATAGTCCATCCAGCAAAGCGGTGAGTTCTCTCAAAGAGGTCGTGATACCGCTTGCGGACAGAAGGCCAAGCCATGCCGATCATGCCAACAAACATGACAGACAGGATCCAAGAGATGACTTGCGAAGCAATAGACAGGTTTCCCCAGTTGGCACAGCTTCCAAACGAGCAAGCAATGTCGGCGATGTTTGTAGCCAAAAGCCATGCCCCTGCACTGGCGGCGGCACCAGAGTGAACTCCGCCAAGATGGTAGATCTTGGCACATCGGGTCCTGATAGCAAGAGGCCAGGTCCTGGGGACGCTGCAGGTGATAGTGTATAGAGCGTTGATAACGAATTCTTGACGAACGAGGACAGCTGTGGCTAGGTTGATGGCTGTGATGATGCCCATCCATTCTCTGGTGATGCCAGTCAGGAGAAGAGCGATAACCGCACCGATGTTGAACAACCCAACAAGGGAGAACAGGCGGCGATAAACAATGAGTAATCTGTGCCGCAATCCCCTCGCATGCTTAGGCATATCCTTCTCAGGAAGAGCCTTCTCAAGATCATACTGATGCTCATCAATAAGCGTCGTATCACTCGCATCAGAGAAAGAACTAAGCTGCGTAGCACTCGACGCATTCGAATCCATACGCGCATGCAAAACAGCAGGCTGAGGTTTCCCAACCTCCACCATCTCTCCCATTCTCAAAGCTCGCTTGTCGATCTTTCCGTTTGCGGTCATAGGGAGGCTGTCCAGTTGGTGGTAATGTGTTGGCATGGCGTAGTATGGCTGCAGGGCCTTGAGATGGGCTTTGACTACTGCGATGGGACAGTGTCTGGGGGTGATGAAGGCGTGGATTTCATTGTTGATGAGAAGAGCGGTGGCGGATTGGACGGAGGGACAGGATTTTATGCAGGCTGTTACGCCGTCGAGCTCGACGCGGAAGCCCTTTACTTTGACTTGGTCGTCTATCCGGCCGAGGATATGGAGGGTGCCGTTGGGGTTCCATTGGCAGAGATCTCCAGTGTTGTACATACTAGAACTGAAATTCAAGTTAGTATTAGGTAATAATATTGCTCGTGTTGGAGACTTACCCATCTTGAGTGAAGGGATCAGGTCTGAACCTCTCAGCAGTTTTATCCGGCAAGTCGACATAGCCGCGAGCTACACCTGCACCACCAGCCCAGACATTACCGACTTCTCCAACAGGAACTGGTACAAGAAACTCATCTAGGATGTAGATATTGTTTCCTGGTGTTGGTCTACCAATGGAGAGTGGTTGGCCCGCTTGGTGCTGGTGCATGGTGTTGACGATGGTGGTTTCTGTAGGGCCATAGCAGTTGAAGTATGAGACATGAGATGCCCATAGGTCAGCGAGTCTAGAGAGGTCAGTCGAAGTTAACAAAAAAAGTGAAAGGAGGACACTGACTGTTGACAACTGGGCTCTCCTGCTGTGGCAACGGTCTTCAGCCTTGGAAAGTCCTGAGGGTTCTGCTTTGAGAGAATACTCGGGGTACAGATGAGAACGTCAATCTACCGAAGTTAGTAACCAGGTCGACACTGATAACAACGTGAACTCACTTGCTTTAGGGCTTTTGACCAGTCAGAGCCCCGCAGAACTAAGGTTCCTCCATTTGATAGACAACCAAGAGTTTCCCAAGCAGCTTCAAACATCGTTAGCTTACTTCTTCCTCCCAGGATACTTCAATACTTACCCATATCAAAGCTGACGTTCAGCACTTGGCCAACACATGTTTCTGTGCCAATACCCAAGTTGCCTGGTGCTTGGCATAATAAGTTCGTCACATTGCTGTGAGTGACGTCGACTCCCTTTGGTGTACCTGTTGTGCCTAGTACTTGTTAGTCTTATGAGGAGTAGTGTACGATATCTCAACATACCTGATGTATATATCACATAGCAGCCATCCTCAGGATTACTCACTGGAGTAAAGCCTTCGACACTTTGTTTGCTAATGTCTTCATCCTCAATGACGACAACATTTGCCACATCCGTGTTTGAAATACGATGTGCCGTGGCCTTTGAAGACAAAGCTATCCTTCCTCCGGTCTGTTGTAACACAAACCGTAAGGTCTCATCCGCCACTACACCTCCATCAAGAGGAACATACTGAGCTCCACAAGACAAGATAGAAAGTATACCAACCAACATACCAACACCACGCTTGACAACAAGCGGCACACGATGACCCGGCATAACGCCCAGACTTCGTAACCGTTGCGCCAACCGGGTGCTTCGTTCAGCAAGCTCACCATAGCTTATCTCAACAGCCGGCTCGGCAGATAGATCTCGTGCCGCAGTTGCCGAAGGCTGTGCGGTGGCGTAATGGAAGAATGCCTCTGTGACAGTTGAGAAGCTAGGTCGACTGCATGTACCTCGTGTAAACGAGATTGGCACGGCAGCTCCCCGTGGGGAGGAGATGTCAAGCACAGATGATGCCATGCTAGATCTGAGGCGTGTGCAAGATAAAATGAGGATCGCCGTGCAATTCCAAATAGATGAAAACTCAAATAGCTTGAGTAGGAGTCAGGTCGTGGAGGGCGGGAAATTGTGCATCAAAGACTTGAAATTAAGGAGTTGCATAAGAAACATCTCTCCACACATAAAAGAACGTCTGTTCTTAAATAAAGCCAAAGTCCTTCTCCCGCTTTTTCCTAATCCTACCCAGCCTTCTCGTCATGCTTGGCAGGATAGGCCCAACACCAGCACCTTTGATCATTAACCAGTCAGCTGCCCTTTCAAGTTGCACCTCGGAGGAGTACGCCCCCCAGCCGCCCCCAGAATGCGTCTTTTTTTCTCTATCGAGATACAAGAAGGATCCGCCTTGAAACTCCGGAGTCGACCTAATACGGTAAAATTCTGTTGGTAAACAAGAAACCATCTGCCAAGCTAAGGCATGTAGTTCCAGATAGCGTCGAAAAGAGGGACAGCTCATCAGGTATGCCACATGACAGATGGGGCAAGAATTCGTTTTCTTTGGTCCGTTGGTCCCAGTTAGGTAAGTAAGTATGTACCTGAACTCATCGAGAACTTTGACCGAAAGGAACAACGAGGCGTGTGATGTGGTCTGCGTGCGTACCCCTGTAGGTACAGTAGATGTACGTACGTACGTACGTACCGTAGGCCCGCAGGCCCGCATGTAGAGAGCGATCTGCCATGGTCATGGTTCCGTGGCTGCGGATACAAGGGTTGGCCAAGACATGTCTAGCACGCGGGTTCTGCGGGAACTGCAGGATCTGACTTCGGCATCTGCAAAATCTCACATGAGCCGAGATGATATGAGGTGGAGTTGGTGGTAAGCTGTGCCGCTTTCAAATGAGGTTATTCAAGATAAGCCTAAATGACAGATAGCTTACTCATCACCTATATCGTATTAAAATATAAAGAAAAACAAGTATTTGAAAGCTTCTGAACAGGTTTTCTAAAGACTCACCGAATCTATCAGTCAAATCTTACTCAACAAAAGATCATCGGGTCTAAGAGCTAAGTATGCGAACGGCTCGACACTTGGACCAAGCCAACGGAATGACAGACACCAAGATCGACATGAGAGGCAGCAAACTACGAGATTTTCACCAATACTTCCCGACGTGGAATTAGTCCCCAACCACCGCCCTTTCGAAATGCCTCAGCCAACACCAAAAATCTGCACTGTCTCACTCCCTGCAGTGCAGCTGCAGTTGCTCGTTGCTTTTTGCTGGTTGATCCCAGCCGTGTCTCAGTTGAATCAAAGACACTTTGTTCTCCACTATCGATTAAGTGATCGACGCGGCTAAGGTCGCGTTATTGACGTACCCGAACTATTTGATCCAACGCAACCCGACAAGGCAAGCAGCAGAGTCAATCTTGCCAAGTGCAGTGTTTTCAGCTACATCTTTTCTCTTACGATTCTGTCATCGATATTGATCTGGTCATGGATGAGCAATTGGTCCTTGCGTCCACGCCTGCAGACGGTGTACGCGTCCTCGCGTTAAACAGACCCTCCAAACGAAACGCCCTCTCGCAGGAGCTCATTACCGTGTTTCTGGAACAGCTGAACACGGCTTCCAGGGACGATGGTGTGCGAGTCATTGTCATCACCGGCAGCTCTTCTTTCTTCTGCGGTACTGTACCCTACCCATATCCATGAGAGAATCCACACGCCACAGGGATATACCCCCGGCACTTGTCACGCTCTAGTGGCAGGGCTAAGCTGAACTGGAACTGACGTACCAATAATTTAGCGGGAGCTGATATCGGGGAGATCTCGCGGCTCGATGCGGAAGACGCGCGGGGCTGCCGCTATCTGGCGGAGCTTTGCTCGGGGATGCAGGCCGTGCGCAAGCCCTTGATAGCTGCTGTTGAGGGAATGGCGGTGAGTTTAGTTTTTTACCCGAGCTATTGGTTGAAGATAGGCTGACGATATTTTTGCTGGGGATTGACAGCTCGGCGGGGGCTTTGAGCTTGCTCTCATGGTGAGTTGGGCTTGTTCTTTCCGTGGACGGAACCCGTGGGTTGCTGACGTCTTCAGTGTGACCTGATCTTTTCCGCGGACGGAAGCCGCTTCGGTCTTCCAGAAGTAAAGATTGGTCTTATCCCTGGCGCGGGTGGCACACAGCGTCTGACCAACGCAGTAGGAAAGTACAAGGTATTTCCCTCCCCCAAACCTCGTGTTACCATGTGCTGACATGCGTGATATAGGCCATGCAGATGATCCTCCTTGGCCAGCCCATATCAGCGGAAGAGGCCCGGTCTGTGGGTCTTGTCACACAGCTGTATGAGAGCGGCAAAGTCCTCGAGCACGTTGTGAAGGATCATGCATCGACGCTTGCGGCACTGAGCCCCACGGCGCTGGGCTTGGCTAAAGAGGCTATTTGTAGATGTAAGTGACCATCATGTAGTTCGCGTGTCACGTTGACTAACATATTTATCACAGCTGATGATTTGGGGGCCGATCATGAGTTTGAGAGGAGTTTGTATTACTTTGCGTTTGGAACGGGGGATAAGCGAGAGGGTGTCAGGGCGTTCTTGGAGAAGAGGAAACCAGAATGGGGGCCTAGGTAACTGTACGCGTTGGTCCTTTTGTAAAGTGGCAGTACATGCATGACGCGGTGATGATAGTTAACGTTCAAAGTGTATGTTTCTGTCGGGACATGTCATAGTGCGCGGCATATGCCTGTATTTTCTTGGGCGATCCCGTGCTGCCAAGCTTTGCTGTCAGTTGACGATGTTGTCGATCATTGATTATCAATTGTCCAGCCTGGTTGGCCTTGACCGAATCTGATTGCTCAGTTCTCAAATTCTTCTTTGCTCCATCACTCAAGCTCGGCACTGAGGTTGCCAACCTGCCAACCTTCCAACACTTGTGTACGCACTCTGCTGCTCCTGCAATGATTATCCATTCTTCTTAGATGTCAGACTTTGGCATTGGTAGGTTCAGCCATGTCTCAAATTCCCTCATGGATGTCAGGTGATTGCATGTTCATGCCAACGTGTATCGTGCACTACTAAACGCCACCCCGTTTCGCCTCGGTGGACGACATACGCAAGTCAAGCCCGGAAGCCATTCCACGGATCCTGCAAGCTTTCAAGCCTCATGCAACGTTGGGCCATGACTGTCAACCAGGAGGCAGACGGATGCAAGGGTCTAGGGTTGGACCGGATCTGTCGAAAAAATCTAGCTGCATGCCAACACATGGTCCGGCACGGCACGTATAATCGAGATGTAACGTCGTTTAAGCAAGAAGGTCATACTAAATCCAGTCTCGACCAACGCCCTTCAGAGGATTCTTTGATTTGCTGTCATGGCAAGGATCCTGTCAAAGCGCGCATCAATACCCTGTTGGCACAAATGCTAAGCTGTTGTCAACCAACGATGATTTCTCGTGGCCATATGCAGGCTTGAAGCCACGATGCAAATTGATTAAACTCCCATGGACCAACACGAAGGACTGCGTAATTCGCGTGCAATTACTACATTTGCCCATGCCGAGTCGTACGATTTATACTCCAAGCTAGGGTGATCCTCCCGCATCTCATCGTCTTATTCAACGCCACGCCGGGACTAGGTAGCAATAGCTCGTGGTGAGCCCCTGGTATAAACTCAATTCGCCATTGGTGGGTGTACTTAAATGCCCAGGGTATCTTGTTCGCGCATATTGATTGACTTTGGGATGGGCTTTCGATAGTCTTCAATGCAACACCCATTAATGCAGCCTTGAACCTTAAATAAATGGAAAAGACCTCTCTCTGAGCCGTGCTTTGGCTAATGAGATCTTGCCGCGGCGGGGTGTCACTGTGGATAAAGTGCGTATGAGAAATATTGTGATATTGATACTATGCCAAGATTTGTACCTCAACTCGTTTCGTAGAGAGAGCGTTAAGTATATAAGTGAAGAAAATTAGAGGAGATACCTTTCTAGATTACCTTCCGTATTGATCCGCGGAAACCGAGTTCATGAAAGTAGTACCGGCCAGTCGGAGAGTATCAGGCTGAGCCATCGAGCCATTGGGATTGAAGTAGAAGTGCTCGCCATAGCCACCACCATTGTTGAAAGTAGGCCACTCAGGAACACCGTTAACTGTGAAGGTTAGTTTCAATATTTTATATGTAGGTGATATGAAAGACTTACTTCCGTGTTCGTTGGGGTTGAGCTCGGTGATGAAGCTGATCCACATATGGCTGACCAGCTTGGCAAGCTCAAGAACCTCCTTGGATGCGTTGACGAGAGGGCCTTGACCCTTGCCGTAGCCTTGGCCGAGCAAGTTGTAGAAGACATAAGCGACCTCGACGAAGTGAGGAGTTCCGATATAGTCGGCTGCGGCCCCTTGTCAGTGAAACCGTCGCAGTCAAAATCTATGAGGAATATACTTACGCATGTTGGTGTTAGGTGACTCAAACAGGTACGCATATGAAGTCACGTTATGCTTAGACCAAGCATCAGTTCGCGCACGTCTCCACGACATGAAGAGCTGATCACCCTGCAGAGCAGCCCATCGCTTGAACTGCTTCTTGACAGGATCGCTAGGCTTGTAACGGTAACCAGAGGGGATTCCGAGAGCGTCGATGTTGGGATACAGAGCCAGGAGTGTCTCAATTGTATCTGTATCGAGGCCAGTGGCTCGAAGGCGAGCAGCAGCCTCCTCGGATGAATCGACGCCAGGCATGCCGAAGAAGCTACCCTCATCGGCATTGGTTCCAGCCATGAGTGGTACCTTGGTGAAGTTTCCGTTGGCGAGAAGCTTGGAGGGATAGTCGGGGACAAAGTCATCGTCAACAACGGGGTAGAAGCTGCCCTGGATCTTGGTGCTTGTCGCATTGAGCTTCTCAAAGGGGACTTGACGGAGGCAGGCAAGCATATCGGACTCCTTGTCACAGCCAACAGCCTTGACAATAGTGTCGTAACGTTGCTGAGGCGCGGTGTAGTTCTTCATGTCAGTTCCATCAGCTCCAGATTGGGCGATGATACCACGGAACAACTTTTCGTCAACGCCTCCGTAGGCCATGGCTTGGTAGCCGACGTTACCGCCACCAGCACTCTCACCGAAGATGGTGACCTTGGAGGGGTCACCGCCAAAGGCAGCGATGTTCTCCTTAACCCAGTGCAGAGCAATGCGCTGGTCCTTCAAGCCGAGGTTAGCAACTCCGGCATCAAGGATGTCCTGGCTGGCCATGAAGCCCCAGAAAGAAAGTCTGTCTGCTAATTGTCAATCACAGGTCCAAGTCTTTCAGGCTGATCAACTTACAGTCGACGGAGACTCCAATGAAGGGCTTGCCCATCTTGACTGACTCTTCTACCATGAAGCTCATGTTGTAAACACCGTTGGCGCTAAAGTCCATGGTCCAGCCTCCACCGTGGATAAAGACACCAACTGGGAGTTTTCCCTTCTTATTGCCCTTGAACATGGCAGGTCTGACGATATTTAAAGTCAAACAGTCCTCGCTGAAAGTCGCAGGACCCTGATCAGGGCTGTTCTACACGATGTCAGTGAGGCTTCAGACGACCATGAAAAGGTTGACTCACTCCATAACCAACACAAGAGTCAGCATACTTGGTAACCTTCTTGACTTTGAAAGTCTCATTCAGAGGCTGAGGGTTCTGAAGACGAAGTTGTCCGACAGGAGGTTGAGCAAAAGGAACACCGAGGAAGAGATCTTGATCATATCCAGCAACATATTTGCCTTCAAGGGTACCATTCTTGACTCGCACAGTAGGTGCTTGTCGTCCAAGGACACCTTCGGTAAGAAGGGTAACCGCAGTGGCCAATTTCAAGAGAGAAGGCATAGTGAAAAGAAGGCTTGGCGTGACACTCCTCAAGTCTCAGAACTATCTGATCAGTGGAACTCGACATTATTTATTTATTCCCACGGTCTTGGAAAAAAAAAAACAAGGCCATGGTCTACCCATTGACCAAAGCTCCGGCTAGAGTGCCATTGAGCGGAGAACAGAAACGTCATGCGGAACAATTCCCATAAAATCCATCAAAACCTCAACGCATCACGTATATTATCAGCTAGGATACCACGCTACGGCCATGCCATTCCCTATTTCGACCACAATTCCGAATATTCACGTTTGCCGAGGCCAACTGCCGTTCGACTTTCGGTGGCCTTTG
Organism: Fusarium redolens; assembly: GCF_020744475.1. Taxonomy (NCBI): domain Eukaryota; kingdom Fungi; phylum Ascomycota; class Sordariomycetes; order Hypocreales; family Nectriaceae; genus Fusarium; species Fusarium redolens. The sequence goes on along the minus strand of NW_025763679.1, from coordinate 1,120,031 downwards.
CCTGAATCGTAGTCGAATGATGCACGCAAGAGCATTCCCCATGGGGAATCGCAAATAAACAACATGCGGGGACCTTTTGGAAATTCGAATGGCAAAACATCGGGAAACTTGAAACCCCGGATATATCGATGGGGTACCACAAACGGGCCGTTAAGGTTCTTGTGATCGGACCGTAATTGGCAGCTCGACCACTAGTGATGGAACCATGGAGCTGGAATTGGCCGAGGGGGACTTGGCCGATACTACCTCGTCATGACTATAACCAGTCATGATCGTAAATCCCGTCGGAGTTCACGACTCGTGGGTAAAGTGAATGTCATCTATTCTGCAGGTCAAGATGAGGGCAGCCAATAGATGATGTGTATTTCTCCCCAAATTCTCGTCTGCAATGTAACGCTGCCTGAACTATACTGAGTACTGAACCTCGATCTTGAACTGGTCATTTTTGTCATCAATCAGCATGACCTTGGCTCCCCATTCCGAGACTTCAAACGACTTCTTGCCATTCATTGACAAAGTTCCGTCGTTCAATGGTTCCACGCCGTTGTTATCCCCGCAGCCGTTTGATCCGGGCGTTGCATCCGGGACCTTGATTGAACCCTCCGATGTTGCTAGCGTTGTATCAACGGTATACAGAAGAACTCCCGGTGCGCAAATATTCCCATCAACGCCCTTCGCAACACGAGCTTCAACCACCAAAGCAGAAGTCTCACTCTTAGCAACAACAACAGCCTTGACGCCTCCCTCAACCTCAACAGGAGTCAACGTATGCTTGGTCGTACCACGCTCAAGAACACAGTCAATGGCCTCATCGGCCAACCATCCAAGTCTCCATTTATCCCAGGCAAAGAAATCAGGTGCTACTCCTCCCACATTTCCCATGATACTCCATCCTCCAGTGTAATGACCAGTCGGCAGGTCCGGCGTATTAGGGTAGTAGTCGGGCAAACACATCGAGTGTCCTGTCTCGTGATTGACCGCCTTATAGCCCCACGAGATGTAGGGATCGGCGCCGAAAGTGACAGCTCTCCTGGAGACGAGTTTCCCATTCCGTGTAGAGACGCTGAAGCTAGATCCGAGTGATCGGGTCATCTTGTCGTTGTTGCGTGTTATCGCGATGTAGAGAATGTCCGTCTCGGCAGGCGGCGGTCTCGCGCCATTATTGGTGTATGCGTCGAGGGCATCTTGAATGTAAGATAGATGCTGTTCAGCACTGAAGCCTTCTTCCCACCTATAGGATGCTGCAGATTTGGGCATGCGATAGAATTTGGAGGTATCGGCAGTAATGTTGAGTTCAAGCTGGCCATAGCTGGCTGTCTGGTACCATTTTGCTGCATCCGGTACAAGAAGATCACGAAGCTCTTTGACAGATTCAGAAGCTGGTGATTGAGCATCGGAAAAATCGACAAAGATCATGTAACCCTGGATCGTACCAGTTCCAGAAATGCAGTCTTCTTGAAACCCATGTCCAACACTAAAGTGGGTATCAGTTCTTGGCAGTTTGCATGTCGTTACCGCTGCTATCACCGAAGGCAGTAATGCTGAGAGTAAAGATATCTTAGACAACATTGCTGGCAACAGGTGAGTATGGTGAATTGCCTCGGTGTTATGGACTTCTTTCCTAGTTTATATGCCAAATAATTATTGAGTTTACTGGGTATGTAAGAGTATGGTCCGGCAGATGGTGCGTTGATCTTCCTATTCTGTTTTGTTTATATGGGAAACACAAGCTTTAAATGATAAGGATGGCGATGCGAAACGAGACCTTGGTAAGCTCCTGTTTCAGATCGTAAATTCTCCGTACAAATGGTCAGACTATGCATCAGCCTTTCTTTCAACATGGAGCACTTGCTTTTATCAATTTCTCTGAATCTTGAAGCCTGAGATGCCGGCCTCAGGTTTCTCGACGTCTGATGGTTCCCGTTTCCTTTCTGCGCTCGCTTTCACTTCCTTCGTCGAGATCTCTAAACTTCTCATTAGTCAATCTGATGATCTAACTGGCGAAGCGAATTCCAATACCGCGTATAAGTTGCGCAGAGGACCAGGTCAATCTCTCAGCCACAGGTCTCAACTGCAAATTATGTTCAAGAACATCTCAACCGCTCGTGCAATCAACTGAAGGTTCAAATGGGTGTGTCTGGGCGTTCACGACATTCCTAGTAGTAATTGATGGTAATCAGTATGATGTAATTGATATTACTCTTAGCCATGTATTTCAAGACCTAGTAAGACGATATATTAATCTCCTCAGTTCCCTGAACTTCGATAAGTTCTTTGCACAGAGAACCAAGATGGTGTTAGAAGGGAATATGCAAGTTTGATTCGTCATTGGCCTTCCTCATGTTTGGCCTGCTCTTCGATGGCATATGAAGGTCTTCCATAACTCATGTCAGGATCCGGATATGGAAACTGCAGACTGTGGCGGTCAAAGAAAGTCGAAGAGGTCCAGCTATGCTTGAATTCTCTCATGTAATACAATGCAACTAAGTTCAGCATTGCTATAAAGTACTTTTCGATATGCACGGGGATATTCTTCACTTTATCAGTAGCTTAGAGAGGGTGTCGAAATTTGTACCGAAGTGACCTTGTGATGAGAAAGGCCAAGAGACAAACAACCCAATCCTTCACGCTGATCTCTCCGACCAGCGACAATACCTCGATCTCACCAACCGCAGAGAAATGTTAAATATCGCCGTACGGGCTCATGTAAAACGTAGCTCCGGTTTGCGTTTGAACGGTTGAGCGGACTCATCCCACGATCTACATGAGGAAGCCTAGCATCATGGCCGGCTGAGAAGTCTTTAAGTCAGTGGAATGTTGTCGGTGGCCTTCAGAGTACCCATCCAACCCCTCGCTAAAAAATCAGAACCGATGGGCAGCCTTAGACTGACAGAGTCCGACGTAACGCTCGACGCTATGCAGACCTTTACTCACAGGTGCAGCCGCCGGTCGACCTGGCAGAGAGGCGTTCCGCTCCTTTGCTTCCGAAGACATGACGGCGGTGGTCTTGGCCTCTCCGAGATAGCAGGCCTTCGGGTGAGTCTTCTTAAGCAACATTGTTGAATGATTGTAGTTGAGTTGATTGATCAAAGGAGCATTTGAGACTTGTGTGAGGGAAGCGGCTTGCATCCGCCGTATCATAATTTGGGAATGTCCTAGATACCTCAGCTTGATGATGAGAAGTTTGCTACTAGATCCTGATCAGACATTCTGTTGGCTGGTGGCTTGTAGTGTATTATTTAACCTTTGAATTTCTTTGTGATCGAAAGTTTTCGCAAGATCATGTGAAACCTTTGCCATTATGTCACTTTGCCGACATGCTATAAATCTGCTTGCATTCTTGATTGCATCTGATAGTACCTATGTTATCCAACAAGGAAGAGTGCTTATTTTTGTTATATTAACAGTTTCACACTTAAAGCTTTAGGAATATTTAGCTTCTGTGTAGGCTTGTGTAGTTCTCTGGTATTCTTTTCAGGTGTTCACTGGCCTGTATAATTCCCGTAATGATCTCGTCAAAGAACCAAACAAACTGTCAGGTTTCAGTATAGAAACGCGGATTCACAATACCCACTGGATGAAATAACACATGATATGAGTGCGGCTCAGATGCAGTCCTGTTCAGCTCTTTTATTAACTTAAAGATGCTGATTAGACACTAACTATAACACGAAATATTCCTGGGAAATATCTAGGACCACAGCTGGGTAGGATTGAAGGTCACATTGAAGACAGTTCTTGAGGTATCAGATAGCGAGACTGCCATACCCTATAGCCGGCATCGTCAAGCATCGGCGCTGCGGATATTGACAATTGACAGGCGCTAGTACCTGAAACTAATGAGCCACAAATTTTGTACAAAAATTATTTGCCCCTGAACCAACGCAGCAAAAAACTGATGATAGCTTCAATAGCGTGAAGAAAGGAGTTGAAACAAATCGATAGCGTGAAGGGACCATGGCCCAAAACATCGTTAGTTTAGGGTGGATCAGACAGCGGGACGTTGATTGGCCTTCCAGCGCGCTATTGACAGAACGCGTTTTCAGGTGACAGGGATTAGAATCTGAGGACAAAGACAGGGCTAGCCCAGGGGTTTATCGGGACTTGTTTATCGGAGCAGCTTATCACCATGGCCACTGAAGATGAAGCGCGTTACAGCAGTTGTTTTTCCTGGGACTTACAAATGGAGAATGACAGTGCCGAAATGATCAAAGACCAGAGCACGAAGTATTCCTACAGGAATGATTCCCGGTCATGAACATCATCAGCAAAGCAAGGGGGCGGAGCTGCAAAGCCATCCAATTAAAACCCGTTTCAAGTGGCGTCTTTAGCTTCAGCTGAGGCATCGTACTGTAACAAAGAGCCCCCTCTTTTGCAGCTCCAGTGAAGACAAAAGTAACCGACGGAGGAGGGTATTTCTCCTATTCAGTGATTGAACTTTGAAGCTTCAATTGGCGATGGTAGTGGACATTTGAGGGGCGTTTTTTAGGCAGAGGGCTGGTTTGGCTCAAACCGCGGCGCCCGACCGTTGAGTCTGATGCTAGTGACGGCAGTTTCGGGAGGAGGAAAACAGAGTTACAGCCCTGCAACATTCAAAGCTTGATTTGGGTTGTAATTTTCGATGTAGCGGCACGTGATCAAGCACTGCATTGGTGATGATGTGAGATTGGGAGTGCTGTTGATGCTGCAAGAGTGAGCCTCAAGTCCAAATAATTCAGCTACCGATGGCGAAGCCTTTGGAAGAGCAATTCTGGCGATGCACTTGCAGAAACACGATGAAAAAGTGACGAGATCTGGTAAGAAATTGCTTGGCGGAAAGGATCCATTAAAGGGACCAACACCAAAAGTAAGCGTAAGCACCCCCGCATCGCGTGCAACCTACAGTGCCCAGTACAGTATCACCACGAGTAGAGATTCTAATAATAACCTTATGAAGACAATCCTCCATTCTATCAATCTGAGCGGCGGAATAACACTCATCAGAAATACAACAACAAGGTTAATTCTCAACTATCGTGGCCTCAAAGTCCCCTATTTTCGCCTCCAGGCGTCGTCAGAGATTGATTACAGTGGATCAACGAGGCGTCAAGCCTTGACCAACCGTTATGAAGCGCTACCTGTACTGAGACAAGCACAACAAGATCGTTACGGTAGGGAGAGAAAATGATACTGTATCTAAATTCTAAAGTAAGAACCCCCTGGTTAAAAAGAGAGTCAGGGGTCTGTCTCTATTCCCTTTTCCCCCCTCTCTGAGCTCAGCTGTCTGTCACTTCTTTCTTCACTTTGTTTTATTTTTTATTTTCTTGCTTTCCGACATTCGTTCTCTTACATTCTTTATCATCACACAGCAATTAATCGTCCGATCGCCGAAAATGACCGTTCCAAGGTCAAACAGAGCCGTGCTCTTGGCCGCCGTCGTTTTCGTCACCATATTTCTCGGTCTCGCGCATTTCCACCTCAAGTCTCCCTCCGACACAACATCAGCCGTAAAGAGCGGAGTGTAAGCTTTTGCCTTTTTCCCCCTCTTTCGCAGCGACGAAACTTTATCTGACAATTACCCTTTTTTTTGAACAGCGACGAGCCTGCGCCTTTTGTCCCCGAGAAAGAAGCCGCCGCTGCTGCCCCGACTTTCGTACCCGGCGAAGATGAAGAGATTGGTGCGACGCCCGCTGTTGAGGTCGTAGCTGAGACGCCAAAGCCGGAGGAGCATCACCATGCTGTTACGCCTGATAAGCCTGATGTTGACCCTGCGGAGGAGCCCAGTGATCCCGAGGAGATGGCCGAGGCTGAGGAGCTGGCTGCGAATGCTTCTCCTACTCCCGCTGCTGCTTCACCCGCTGCTGTCTCGCCCGCTGCCGAGCAGGAGCAGGAGCAAGAGCAAGAGCATGACCATGAGCACGAAGAAGCGCACGACCACGAACATGAAGAAGAGGACGTCCCCGAAACCGAAGCCGAAGAAATCCCTGAAGCTCCCGCGATTCCCGAAGCGCCCACCGGTCCTAACCTTGATGCCTTCACACCCGACCAATGGATCAAGCCCGCCGTAAAGGTCAACGATCCCGAATACTACCCCTACGGCCACTGGCCCTCCAAGCTCCCCTCCGACAAGCCCATCTGGACCAAGCCCCTCGGCAAGAAGCTCTGCATCATCGATCTCGAGAGTCGTCGCTTCGATAAGCCCGGCCAGATCTGGTCTGACGAAATGACGTGGAACAAGAGCCGAGAAGTCCACGGCCCATCCGGTGGTACACTGAACCACTGGGTTTACTGTACGTCCTTCGTTTAACCCCAGTGCTCGCTGTTTACTAATGTCTCAATAGCCAAGATCCACGGATACCAGTACTACCACATCAAGATCAACGGCTACCCCGACCGTCGCGATTCATGGAAGAAGCCCTCCGTCCTCTCGCAGGTTCTGAAGAAGCACGACGTTTGTGTCTTCATCGACTCCGACGCTCTCTTCAACCGTCTCGACCTTCCCCTCGAGTGGCTCATGAACTACTGGAGCATTTCTCCCCAGAACAACTCCCTCGCCCTTCCCTTCGATCCTGACACCCAGCATAACCGCGACCGACGAGGAAACCTGTTCTTGAACACTGGTTTCATGATCATGCAGAACAAGAACAAGACATACGAGATCTTCAAGGAGTGGGATGACTGTGCCAACGACGGCGGCAAATTCCCCGGCTGCACTGAGTTCCGCAACAGAAAGGGCTGGCAACCGACCGACCAGGGCGGTTTCGGCACATTCATCCGCTACGAGTATCCCGATGATATTCTCTCCCTGCCTTGTACCGAGGCCAACGGCTTTCCCGAGAGCAACTCAGGCTGCGACGGAAAGTTCATCAAGCACGTTTGGATCGGCAAGGAGGACCGTCTTGTCCAGGCCGTCGGTGCTGTCTTCCCTGGTGTTCTCCTCGAGACTTTCCACAAGCAGTTCCTCAAGGAGTCGGAGAGCTTCAAGACTTCCGAGGATGATCTGATCAAGCAAAACGGTATGCCTTGGTAGACGCTTCTTCTTTTTTAGTGCTGGAGTTTTGTGCTTTACAGTGTCGATCGGCGTTTCAATTCCCCATGTCTACAGTTTGGAGATCAATACATGGGAGTAAGGTGTATAAATAGAGAATGTAATTGGATATAAATCTACGAGGAAGGGAGCGGTACGGCAAAGCCTGAATATACAAGTTTAACTGTTCATCTGGCCCTCCTGACAAGTCACTACGCTCGAGGCATGCAAGAACATGAGACCTCGATCCTTGGATACCTACTTAGGTTGCGGAAATCTCAGACCAGCTTTAGGTAAGACCAGCTTTAGGTAAGACCAGCTTTAGGGGAGTTTAGTATGAACAGAGCCTAAAGTTTGAGGGGTTTATTTTTTCTCGGCCTAAACATTGGTCCTTGTAGTCGCCATCTTCATCTTCACAACACTGTGACCCCAATCATGTGCGCCATTTGCCGTGGATTCCTGATCGTAGAGTTTTTGCAGACTTGTGCTCACGGTTGCGGCCGAGGCAGCCGACTTGAGATGTCTTTTTCGAGTCCCTGAAATATATTAGCAATTGTTCCATGGCTCGATATGTTAAGATACACTAGGGATACAATTGAACTTACAGCGAGCTGGGCCTCCATGACCCGTTTCTCATCCTGCTTCTTCTACACGCATTGAGGTCGGTGTATATCCAGATTGTGTACTGCAATCCATCGGTCTTACGTTGGCCCGAGCTAAGTGCCACTATAAAAGTGTCAGTGCATTGTTCAGTGTTAGATTATTGGGCATGCACTTACGGTCTTCAAGGCGAAGGCGTGCTAGAAAGAGAAATATTGTCAGTTTGGTCTTGTCATCAATAGCAGCTGAAGTTTGACACAGTAGTTTAGTATGGGTGAATGAACGTTAGTTGGATCGTGAGGAGAGAACTTGAACTGACATTTCGACTCGGCTGTAGATTCAATGGGTTAGTGAGATTGATTGTTAAAACAATGGAATATAGAGAGATTTGATATATGTAGATAGATGTAAGAGAACAGCTTCCCAGAGTGACATACCTTTTGAACCCCCGAAGGGATGGACGATGAGCTCTATCCAGGCGTTTCAGAACAAATCCAGTACTCAAAAGAAGGAGAATATACTTACAGCAGCGGCCGAGGAGGCGGCGGAGGCGGCGGAAGCGGTGGAAGCGGTGGACTGGATATTCCCCTGCTAGATACCCATGCTCTCGAAGGTCTTGATCTGTTCGATTGATGAGGTGATAAGTTGATCTTCCTCTGTTTGTTTGTGTTGCTGTACGACAGGTCAGCTGAGAGTGCTTGGAATCGGGGATGGACCAAGCACGACCGAGATGTCGGTCGACAGAAACCTCGGAGGCAAAGGGAACTCACCAAACGACGGATGTTGAAAGATTGCAGTTTGGAGTAGCTTGGATTTCCTGCGCTATGATTTGGAGGGCTGTGAAAAACGTAGGAGTTGAGCGATGGAGGGTGTACAAGAGGGAAATACAGTAAGAACAGGAGAGGGGGTCTTCAGTACAGCAAAACTAAGGCAGGCGAAGGCAGGCGAGGAAATTACCTCGAGATGGCACCAAATAGAAACAACTACCAGTTACATACACAGTTAAACTTTAAATGGCATTGTATTATATCGTATCATGCTAGGTTATGTCAAGTTGTGTCTTGTTATGTCTCGTATTGTGTTACTGTCTTTCTCTTACCATGAACATAGGTACTTGGTCACATTGATAAGCAAAGCATTGTAAAATTTATGATTGTTTTATAATGAGTTTTCACTAATGCCGTCTTTACCTGGTCTCTGTACTAACAAGCAATCGTCGAGTTCCAAACTTTGGCCAAAGCATCGCCACGTCCTACCGGAGAGAATCCAAACTTCGCAATATGTTCTCCAAGAAAGGCTTCGCGCTTTATCTGAGATTCGTTCCCGAGCTGTCTTTCTTATAGAGATTGCAATATTGACAGCGTGCTTTATTTCATTCAGGGTATTTGAGGTGGGTCACAGGAATGCCAGTTATCCGGTAGCCACAGCATATCCATAACCAGAGTATTTGCTTATCTTTCTTTACGCAATACGGCTAATGTATAAGCAAGAGGTTTGGGGTGTAGAAGCGTTCTGCTGCTGCTAGCATTTCTTCAAGCTTTCAGTTTGTTCATTTTTCAATATCTAGCATCATATTAATTAAGGAAGATATGCTATTGGGAAGTTTATAAGACTTACAGGTTCACAAGGCAAACTCCTGTTATTGGGGGCAATAGTATGTCGCTGGCGTAGCCCACTATCAGATTGGGCTTAATAGCCCAAGATCAATGCCACCATATCCTTGGAAAGGTACTTGTAGGTTTCTTAAGGCGTCTTGAAAGAGATTCCAGGTAGTTGTATTGTTGGGTTTGTCTTCACCAAGCAAGTTGATGCGAGATTGCGAGAGAGAAGGACTTTTATAATCCAACATTGACCGTGAGTAGTACTGAGTTTGGCTCCCAATAACTGACATTAGGCCTAACTAGAACATGTTCACGGTCATTCCTAGTCCCAGAATCAGGGTCATTCAGCACAGAGGCCGGCGCTTCACGAGCTACTCCGCGACAGCACATTCAGGGATGGACATTGTCGACTCAAAATACACCCAGGGACAGGCATTATTGACTCAAATGTTCTTCATTACCTGTTTTACTTGCCTTAAGTATATTCTTACTGCAGCCATTCTTTCTAATCTAACTTTAATAAAGATCCATGAATATAAATATTTAGCTATAGGGGTTAATTAATTTAGTTTTAGAAGGCCATGTAGCATATTGATCTGATAGGCTTTTGTAAACATGGGTCTGAGTTACCAAGTTCTGTGTGGTGATTGTAAGCTCTCAGTGATAAGTCTCAACGGCGAATAACACATACAGATCTTACTGTGAATGTTTCATCAATAGAGCAAGCATCAGTCACTAGAAGTCTTCCTCAGTGATGCTCGGAACAACTGTCATTATTGCACCATAAAAGCTTGTCTGGCGACCTCGCATCCTTAGAATGGACAAGCTCAACAATTCATTAAACGAAATCTCTTCCTACTGCCAAAAACTGATCAATCACTTCTAGCAACTATGCCCGATTTTATTCCAGGCTAAAAAACCTTATGTGGAAGTTGGCTGGACCAGCGAAATGCCATCGTGTCCAGGGGAGCGAGTTCACAATTACGACAACGAAAAAAGGAACAAGCGATTTTGGGTTTGGACATGTTGCAGTTGCCGGACATCACACATTCAATCTTCCACTCTCCAATGCACTAGATGCAACAAATCGAGATGCCAACGTTGCGAGGTAGAAGAGAAAAGCAGTCAGAGAACGATACTCAGATCAGTATCAGTGGTGACACCATGGGTGACTGGGTCGATGTATCCAGTCAGAAGACAAAGACATAAGATCTGCTATCAGCCTTGGAGGGAGGGCTGTCTTGAGAATGATAGTTATATAAAGTAACATACTCATTGTTATAAATGCCAAATATCCGCTGAGGTGTTAGATTCGCCTTGTTCAAGCGCCCAAACCCCTTCAGTGAAAGAAGCCCCGAAGGCCACCTTGCGGACACTACGCGTCGAAGCCAAATATTGCATAGGCTGGATTCAATTTCAATACGTGTCGTATCGTCTTAAGTTTCAAGTTTGATCGATGTCATTATGTGACACTGCCTGTCGTCTAATATGTCGTCTAATGTAACCATGATGGGAATTACCCATGTGAAACTTGTGCACTTGTAAAGTGGCACGAGTGAAGGCTCTGCTTGCTTCTGCGTAATATGCTGTGTCGCCTTGATAGTGGCCTAGCTACCTATATAAGAGTTGCGTCCACCCCAAGACCCATAACATATCTGAACTTTTGGAGACTCGTAATCGAACCTTGTACTACCAACCATTCCCCTTTTTTTTCTTTTTTTCCCTTTAGAGAATTATTTGTGGGTATGTATTAAGGCGAACCATTTATTGATAATTTATAAATATAAAACCACTAAAGAGTTTCTTAGGATCGCAATGAGCAACAAAACGACCACAAAGAGACATAAACACGGCCCCTTGAAAATAAAAGCGAGAAGTCACGATAATCTGGTGCAGCTGGTTGACTATATAAACAATCAGATTCTCGCTAAAAGTGCTGCAGAGTCCGAGGAAGTCAAAGACCCTGGAAATCTTCAACAAAGCTCGGAGCTTACGCAGGGAATGCTTGAGATTTTGAATGATATATACGCTAATCCTGAAAAGATCGGGGCCAAAAACTTGGTTGATTGGTTCATGACCAATGGTGGCAAGGAGCCGAGACACAGGTATCAAGCCGAAGTGGTCAACCATTTCTGCCACTCAAACGAGCTTCAAGAACTACAGTCCAACAGCTCCAATCTGTCATCAAGAAAGTCTTGTCTTATTGATGATAGAACCAGTAATGGCATAGTTTCAACCAGCAATGGCAACCGGAAGCCTCTGACTTCCCACGGGATGTATGCCAGACTCGTGGAAAAAGTAAACTTCTCCTCTTCCAAAATTGAGCATCGGTGATAATCGAGATATTAGAGATTCCACGAGCCGCCATCTAACGGGGGCTTCAAAAAGCCCAACACAGACCGTAGACTGGTGTGAGAACTTCTACAAGCTTCTACCGTCATTTGAAACTTCCATGCTGATATAAGTCTAGCTTTATCATGAACCCCGATAGCCATGCATTGGTCAGTGTAATGGCAACGGCTCCCGGGTATCAAAAGAATGCTTTAATACACTTTCTATACTCATATATTGCTTTTCAGCCTTATATAGGAGTTCTATCCAAGGTAAGCGTGACGCACCATGTAATAACCTCCGTTAAAATAAATCATTCCATAAATAGCCTCAAGGCCTTGTTACATATGAGCTCTCGTTCCATTTACCTTTCTACTCATGGAAACTGACCCAGCATGAGCCACGAGATATACGGCTCAGACGAGATGGTAGTTCCCTGAGAAAAGTTCATAATATGAGCTGTCTTCGAGGCAATTCTCCGACAACCCCCACGATCGACTACCTTTGTCAAGCACAAATTGCAGTGTGCATTACGCCAATGGACGACGGAATTTGGACTGGCTACTGTCTCGTCGATACATACTTTCAATCTGAAGATGAGAGGCAATGCGTTGAAGATTATTGTGATAGAGGCATGCAGGTCGACCCCTTTACCACCGGTAAACACGATGCTGATCTACCAATTTTAAATCCCGACGACTACTTCCTGATCTCTCTTCAATGCCAATTGCTTGTGTTCAAGGACGAATGAATGAACACAGCACAAAGGTTTAAGCAGAGAGTAGAAACATATGTAATAACTTTAATGCTACGGATTTCGAACTCACAACTAATTCTTGCACAGGTTGATGAATTTGACTTTGCATTGGCCAGTAAAGAATCTCAGCAGCCACTGGCCTGGCTTCGACATGCAAGACGCAAGTTGACCGAGCTTGTCGTATGCTTGGAGACAACCATCGACTGCTGGGATAACTTCACTTACCCGGACCATATGCAAACACGCTATGGACGTCAGTCAATGGTGGCTATTGAGCAGACTTTCGCGGAGGTGAGGAACTGCTTGAAAGAATTATACAACATTCGCACGCTGTGCGATGAGCATGAGAGAACGGTACGAAAAGGCCACGATGACACGGGAGAGTACTCACACTACCTGCATAGCTGAATCTCCATAACATCAACGAACAATACAGGATTTCCCGAATGCAGGCCCAAGTTGCTGAAAGCACACAAGTGCTTAGCTGCTTTCTACTATACGTGTGTTTCTCGGGAGACGATGCGTGCGTAAATGTGCTAATATACCTTTGCAGGTTGTGTCGCCCATCACCCTCGCGGCGGCAATACTCTCTATGCAGGAGGAGGCGATCCCTGACTTTCTGGGGCCTACCAAACTGTCATTCTTTCTATTGACGCCTATGCTGATACTTCTTGTCTCTTTCGTTGCTCGGTTGGCTCAGTATTGGGACAAGGTTCAACTGTACATGTCGCATCCAGGCAATTGGGCTCAAGCTCGTAAAAGAGATGACAATATTGAGATGGTCTAGTAAATTATGAGAATAGAATTTATGTCATCCGATGTTCTTTTACACTCTGTAGGTCATTCTTTCGTAACTCCATTTACGCCTTGCTCACCAAGCTCTTGGGTTGAGACAACTGGTCGTGTCCAATCAAGCTGCAACTCATTCATCGCCACATCCCACAGAATCTTCTGCTCATCCTTCACCACAACAAAACCCGCCTTTTTATAAAGGTACAAAGAGGCTTCTTGGGTATTAGATGTAAACAGCGTCACCTTGTCAAACTTTTGCTGCTCGATAAACTCCATCGCCGCCGCCATCAATCGTTTCCCAACCCCAAGCCCACGAGCTCTCTCATCAACGATGAATCCGCGTATTTGCGCCGTGTTCGGCTGTTGAAGGTGCTCTGCATCAATCAAGATAGTCCCTACAATCTTTTGAGTGAAGTCGGCGGAGTCGTCAGAAGGTGTTGACTGAACTGCTGCGAAGATTTGGTTGCGAGGATTGGTGAGTCTTTGGATGAGGTCGGCCCAGCTCTTGGCGAGTGAGGTCTCGAATGCTAGACCCCAGGAATTGTATGGGTGATAGTAGGTTATGTGCATCTCGAGACATCTGGCTAGCAAACCAGGACGGTATCCTGGCTCAATGGTGATGCCTGACTCTGGAATTGTCATGATTGTCGCTGGGAAGGGAGCGATAAGGGAGTAAGATGGGTGAAAGGTTGCTGACACTGTTCGATCTTATCAGTGAGAAACACAAGGCTGAGGGGTCAATCAACACACGTCACTGGTCATCGATTGCAGGTCTTGGCACGCCTTTGTGGTCAATCTTGTCAACCTCATGTCACAGTGCGGGGTATGAATGGCTTCAATGTCAATTGATGAGCGGTTCCTTTATGTACTACCAAAGCTGCGATTGGATGGCAGCATGTCGATAACAGCAAGTCAGTTTTACGTTTATGACAGGAGAGTACAGATTTATCGTCTTTTGCCCTACATCGCACCCATAAAAGTACCGAAATCTCGTGATTGTCAAAGGCTGTCTTCAGGGTAAGTGGTGGCAGGCCTCGCAATCCCCAAGAAAACAGCACAACTTCCGACAATCGAACAAATCCGCCAGGTCATCTGACCTTCCTACTCAAGGCACAACACACAAGGAATTGAATCCTCTTTCAGATCGATAGACTTTTAACATTGGACATGGCCCTGATCCTGTGAACAGGCGGGGATGGTCCACTGAAACGTAAAGGCGTGAATCCTTCTGTCAGCAGGCAAAGCTGGGGTGCAGCGCATGGCCAGCGATCCCTGCTGATTACAGCGTTGGTTACTTAAAATTAGAGGGTGTTGTCGCCGGTGAAATGGAAGGTGAACAGCGGAAGCCTAAAAGCTTGAGGACCAAGACACACGCCACGCAGGCTTTGAGGCACAAGCGCTGCTATAGAATGAAGGAGCATTTTTATAATTAATATCACAGTGGAATTAGGAAATGGTCAAGTATAATAAGCCAGTTTATATTTAATGGCAACGCTATGTATGCAAATGCCCCCATAAATTCATCAACTATTTATGTTTTCCACCCAGGCTTCTTAAATGATGAGCTTGGTGAGGAGCTTGCCCTGGTTAACACCGCTGAACAGCTTCATCCAAACCTCAGGCTGCTGCTCAATAGGTGCCTCAATAACTGTCTCAGCAGCCTCAAGCTTGATGCGTCCATCAGCAGTGGCGCCAATAAGCTCGCCGAGAATGGCGGGCACCTTATCCATATAATCGAGCATAATGAAACCGCGGATGGTGATTCTGCAGGAAATAAGCTCGAACCAGTTCTTGAGAGCCATGGGCTCGTCAGAGTTATATCCGCTGACGGCACCGCAGACAGCGATGTGGCCGTGCTTCTTGACGCGGGTCAGCATGGCGTCGAGGATCTCACCACCGACGTTGTCGAAGTATACATCGACCTCGTCGGGTGTAGCAGCCTTGAGATCCTCAAGGAATGTAGGGCTCTTGTAGTTGAGACACTCGTGGGCACCAATGCTCTTCACCCACTCGCACTTCTCGTCAGAGCCGGTGATACCAATGACTCGCTTAGCGCCAAGGATCTTGGAGGCGATCTGAACAGCCATAGAGCCAGTAGCGCCAGCAGCAGCTGAGATAACAATAGTGTGCTCGGGCTTAGCCTCACCGGCATAGTACAAGCCGGTATACGCGGCAAGACCAGAGGCGCCAAACGCACCAAGGAAGTGAGTGGTGGGCAGGCCGTTGGGCAGGGGCGCGAGGGCCTGGGAGTTTTCGGCTTCTAGGATGACATATTCGCTCCAAGTGCCCAGGTGGAAATCCATGCAGAGATCACCGACCTTGAACTTGTCCGACTTGGACTCGACGACCTCAGCGATGATGCCGGATCGCATGGGCGAGCCGACAGGGACAGTAGGCACGTAGAAGCGCTCAGGTGCGACGGTGCTCTGGATAAAGTTCCTCAGACCAGTGTCGTTGGAGAAATACTTGACTTTGGCGAGGATCTGGCCATCCTTCAGCTCAGGTAGTGTGACGGTCTGCAGCTTCCAGGTAGCGTCTGGGCCAGACAGGACAGGCTCCCCTGCAGGCTTGTTGGCGAGGACCCATTGCTTGGTGGTGTATGAGGATGTCATGATGATGTGGAAAGTTTAAACAATGTTTTGTTTCGTGGGTATATTTGCTGACGGTTGGTGGAGATAGTATATGCTGGTCTGGTTACGAAAAACGTTGCTTTTTTAACCTAGTCTGTCCAGTTAAATACAGCCAAGCCATACTTTATAAGGACGACGCGAGTTTGCCGTGATTAAAAAAGCTGCGTTGCCGTGCGGTCTTGGCCTAAACCTTTCCGGTGGCGGTCTCCAGGGGGCATCAGGCTTGCATTTCCGACGAAGCGTTCTAGCAGGGAGGACCCTTGAGACCTCCTTTCATGCATGCAGCATGGACGGGCACATTGAGTAAGGACACCGACAACCTGGATTGTGGGCGGCCATAACGTGGCGTGGCAAGGAAGGATGGGATGTGACAGAAGGGTTTACGGTATCATCCAGAAGCACGTCAGCGTTTCGATCTCGATATTTCCGAAACTCAAAATCATTTTCCATGTGAAAAGGCGTCTTGCGACCGTTAGACTTGTGCCAAACCATCGACGGGCAGCACGGGAAGCTTATCTTGCAGCCCTGATTTGTTTCCCTTAGTGTCGAGTCAGTGCGGTTTTTTTCCCATTGAGCATCGGCGAACTGCGCTCTTCTTGTGCAAGATCGTCACTCAATCCAGGGGATAAAACATGATCCGTTTGGACAGCCAGCAGATATTTTTTACAGTAGGCTAACGTTCTCCGAAGATATTTTCAGGATGCAGGCTAAAATCTCGTTTTCTTTTCCTTGTGGGTTATATATGGGGACCTTGCTTGCGGATTGTTCACCAAGTGGTCAATGAACGAGACGGGACGGGCCCCAGAAATACTCCGTTGTTTCTAATTCTTGGCGAGTAATTTCAGTCGACGATTTCTTGAGTCTTTCTCTCTATCTCGGGAGGGCCGTTTTTTGCTTTTCTCCGCATTGTCAGTTCTCAAGCCCTCGGATGACCTTAGCCCTATAAGACTTTGTTTTATAATTTTTTGGTCAGCTGTGAGACAAGACGGTGAGCTTGTTCCTCAGCCCTGGCACTGTTTTACCCATTTTCGCTATGGAAGCACTAGAAACCCAGCACTTTCCCGGCTTTTCATTTGACCCGTTTACGATGTTACCGCTGCGGAAGTCGAGTCAAGAAAGAATGTGTCTTTGATAGTGGAGTGGTCTGTAATCAAAATGTTTCATGCGGCAACTTCGGTTGGTTCGCCTGTCCTGCACCAATATTCTGGATGCCAAGATGTTATTTTACGTATCGTCTTTTTCTTCCATTGGATCACAAATGAGCCCTCACGTGAGGTTCGGATATACAATGCCAACCGAAGCATCCAATCCATCCCCAGCATTGAGGCTCCCCCCATTGCCGCGCCAAGTCCCGTTCGCCACGGATCCGTCATCCGCGCTGGCTAAAGGACCCCCTGTCAAGGATCGCCTTGTCTCATCACTGCATCCTTCCAAGGCCGTTGCCCCCAAGGATCCCAGGGTTACCCTTTACGCAGCGGAGCCATTTCACTCGAATAGGCAAAGAGACCACAGCCAAGTGTAGACTCGTATGTCTTGTCTCAGTCATCTGTAACAGGCCAGTCTAATTTGGGCCAAGTTTCCGTTAAAGAACCCTCGACTAATGCAGGTCCTTTTCTCTCAAGCCGTTCGCTTGGAGCAAAGTGATCGACATGACCTGCTTCTGGTTCCTGTTTATATAAGGAAGAATGGGTTCCTTTTTGCTCCTCCCCTTACCCCATGTATTGTGAATTTCTCTTCGGCGTATTTGTTTCGCTTTGAGTGCTTCCCATCATGTCGGCGGAAGCAGTAGAGGTGATATCGACACCGCAGGTTTACATGCCCATATTGGGTTATGTCAAGGCCGAACTTGTCATCAATTGCTTGATTGTGCTGTTGGTTCTGATCGTTGTCTCCCTGCGGGTCATTGGAAGACTTATGGGACCTGGGCTTGGATGGGATGATGGATTCGTTATTTTTGCAACGGTTGGTGACTACATCTGGCTAAGGTTGGCCATTACTGACAATGATTGCAGCCGCTGGGCGTGGCAATGTTGTGTTGTCAAGGACTTTTTGCACCTGTTGGAAATGGATACGAATTAGCGAAACACCCTGAGCGTGCGTTCCCTTATCCGCAGTCGACTACCGATTATCTGCCCTCATGACAGTACTGTCTTACTAACTCATTGATTCAGTCGCCGCCAATATCCCTTTCATCCTCAAGTTGACATTCTGCATGCAAACCATTTATGTCACCCTTCTCGCCTCCGTCAAAGCGAGCATGTTAGCGTTCTTCATCCGAGTCTTCCCCACGAGCTTCATGCAAAAGTCATCCAAAGCCGCCCTCGTCTTCGTCGGCATGTGGCTCATCGCCTATCTCTGTTCTTGTATCTTTCTTTGCAACCCAGTTTCGGCTCAGTGGACTGCTCAAGGAAAATGTGGAGCGTATATCCCCATGATTCAGTCCTTGATCGCTACCAACGCTATTGGAGACTTGATCATTATGGCGCTGCCTATGCATAGTGTTTGGAACTTGAAGACACGCCGTGCCGAGAAGATTGGTATCACCTCTTGTTTCGCACTGGGTCTTGCGTAGGTCTCCTTATTCTTGACTGAAGAAGTATATACTGACTCGAGCAGTTGCGTTGTCTGCGCTGTCTTCCGACTTATCTACATCTCAACCGTCGATCTCAACAACAACATCACAGGAACTATGCCTACCACCATCTTCCTCTTCATCCTCGAGCCCAACCTGGCCATCCTCTGCGTCAGCATTCCCATGCTACGACCTTTCTACGCCAAGTACAAGAAGCGAATGGGGGGATCTCGATTGGATGAGTACTCTACCGAACGATCTACCGGATTCAGGGACGCCAGCCGATCAGGTGCAGCCAGCACCCAGCCTGAGATTGCTCGAGACCCAAACTTGTCGACCTGGGAGATGGATGATTACAGGCCGAATGATAAGCTTCAGCACGGTTATGCTGTCGCAGGATTCCCTGATGAGTCAGGGTCGGAGAAGAACTTGACTGTTGGGTCTTCCGAGATGAAGAACAGCGAGATCAGTGTCGAGACTCGATGGACAGTCACTCACACTCGAAATTAGAGCAACCATATCATATTAGTGTATATAGCAGGCAAAGTTCTGTATCTGTCATAAAATAATATCTTCTTCTAACAAATGGCTCAACGTGAAGGTTTAGTCACTCTCAAGACCTCAGACCAGAACTCTGCTCTGAACTGATACCTTCCATTTAGTCACAAGTCATTAAATCCTCATAAGTTGATGTCAAATAACTTAAGACCTCGATTCTATGTGACAAAAATACTGAGGTAGGTTTAACATAATTCAGGATGGAATCAACACGCTCCTTGACTAGCCATTTTTCTCATCCAGGTCAAAGGTTCTAGGTCGTTTTCGCATGTCAAGTCCTCATCAGCCGATAATTAATGAAGATCCCAATACAAATAACTTTTACTCCTGTGGCGATAGTACGATTTCTTCCAAAAGAGGGTCTCGACGACATTGCCCCCTTACCCATCACAGACTAGAACCATCTTATGCCGTGTAACCTCAACGGTAACAAACAACCGAGATAAAACATCTCGTAAACCCATCGATCTTACAAGTTTCACGAAGGTGGACAGACTGAGATTAAGCGGTGAAAAAAAGACTGGTGCAATTTCTAGCATAACAACCGACACGCTCCCATCCCAGGATATATAACTCCGTATTATAGACATCAAACATCATACCCACTTGGGGTGGAAAATAGTCCTCGAGTCGACCTTTGTTTCAGATCTGCTTCCGCGGCTCCCTGAACTGCATCTAAGCCGAGGCAGTATTTATCCTTTGCGATAGATTGGTATCGTTTTAGGATATCGGTTTGTTCCAATTTGCCCTGATCCATGTACTGGTAGTGAGCGGCTAAAGCGTCGCCTTGAATCACAACAGCTGCAGAGAGAGTTAGTCACGAAGCCTGGTGGAATGTGTTGGGATACTTACGTCGTCGAAGCTTCTTTGGGAGATCAAGAACAATCATGTCCTCATCACCACGTCCTTGGGGCCAATTTTCAGGATCCGTGTCCAGAATGTCATCACTGTAGATGCACATAAAGTTGATTCGAATTCGGTCCTCGTACATAACCCAAGGCTTCTCGAATCTATACAAGTCCAGCTGGTTCTTCTCGATGTTCTCAAATAGAGACATGTGCATTTGAGAAGCAATAGCCCAGTTGCGGTAGCTGTCGCCCCAAATATCGTACTTGAGTTCAGAAGCAGGAGTTTGATCAAGCATCGAATCGTCGGGGACTCGCAGCCATCGATGGTGGGGCCACGAAGGAGGCTCATTCTTGAGTTCCCACTTGAACTTCTTGGGTCCATCCCATGAAGGATGTCGTGATGGCCTCCAGTAATCAGTGGCGTTTGTGACGCTGAAGGGCTCAAAGGCCTCTGGGAAGTATGGATGAATGGCACCCATGCGCATGTGGAAGAAGCCAAGAGGGGGATTGTTGATAATATTACCAGAGACAACGAAGTCCTTGGGGTTTTGGACTTTGCGTGTGACGAGACTGGGTATAGCGTGGTCGTCGATCCAGACCTGCGAGACAAGTAATTAGCATTTAGCGAACCAAGACATTAACATTGCACGTACGACGTCGTCGTCAATCTTGACGTAATACTTTCCACGGTCCAATTTCTTCCAGATGTTCTTGTACGTGTACGTCCCTGCAATCTCGTCGGAATAAATCTTCTTGTATCGCTCGGGGTTGGAAGCCAGGATCTCCTCGAGATATCGGAGATCACCTTTATGCTCGGTGTTGACAACCCAGAGAACTTCATCGAGCCAGCCTCCGTTTTCGACCAGGTTACGCTCGATGTAGCACTTCATTATTTCAACTCGGCTTTGTCGACCGTAGAATACTAGTCCGCTGACGGTGATGTTGTCTGGCTTGACATGTTTTGACGGCTTCGTGAGCGAGACGGCTTGGTGGGGTCGATGGAAGTCACCAAAGGCCGGGAAGTTGTAGTAATAAAAGAGAAAACCGAGAGCATAGATTGCGAAACAGGCCACGATGCAGTTACGCCATTGTTTCTTGCTCTCTTGGAACCGACCAAACATCGACATCTTGTCGTCGGGAGGAGACGAGGGGACAGTCCGGTGACTGCCTGGGTAGAATCTGGCCCTTAATACCTGAGAGAATAAGTCAGTACTGTTTGTTCGCCATGTTTTAAGTTGAGCCGTGCAACACAACTCGGCCTGTTCTGAGTGCAGACTTGACTTACAAGACAAGCGTACAAGGTAACACTGAATGATGCGACTCTGCCAAGGTAGATCCCAGAGCAGGGGAACAGCTCGATCTTTATTTCAAGTGCCCATTATCACAGCCCAAAGAAAGCTGAAGTGGAGAGCAGGGCCTAGATTCCGAGCGGTTTTGTTAGTGTGGAATGATCGAGGCTTGCTTACAGCGGCCTCACCATCCGAAGTTGCCAAGTTCAGTTGGTTCGGCTCCACCATATCCGAGTTACCGCATTCGACCTATTGAACACGCCTCGACTAACAAGACCATGAGTCTATACGCTACAGCCACCCTGAGGTAGTAAAGAGGCTAAAACTGTCTTTCACCTGCAAGGCACAAGGGATGCGCTAAAACAATTGTCGCCCTTATCGCGGGATTTGTTGGTCGTTCGTCATACCTTGACATGTCTTACAACAGCTGTTCAACCAGCTCGATCATAACCAGCATTGCCAAGACACGGCAATGCAACGTTCAATAGAACAATATTCATCGTTGAAAAGACGATTGAACCCTTGATCTTGGCAGTGATTGTCGGTACCGTACCTGGGACCTGGGCTGTCAACGGGGCCCGCGCGTTTGGAATGCAGGGCTAAACTATCAGATTACGCAAACAGCAATCAACACGACAATCAACAAAGACCAACGATTCTAGCCCCCCACACGGCGCAAGCCACGATTGGTTCACTCGTAGTTTCCGGCATCTAAGTTTCCACGTTTCCGTCACACTTGACGACAATCAAGCTTTTTGGGGCGCTTCTAGTCGCCGAGAGCGTTTGGTATGCGACGCTCCGCTCCGAATGCTTCTTTGTCAGGCGAATTTCTTGAGGTCCAGACATGGACATGCTGGGGGCTCGAGCGTATAGCATGCCATGTGATAGATATCGCATTTCTAGACTTTCTGGTTCTTCAGCCCTGCTGCTTTGGGTCTGGACAACCCGGGGAACTGGAAGCTGGGGGTTTCCTAATCGAAGAGTTACGGAGCTGAAGCAAATCATATCATGCATTTGTCGCACCACCTTCTTTGGCGGCGAATAAGCTCTTCGGCCCTCTGAACGAAGGGGAAATGGGGAATGCGTCAGCGTAGTCTTATTGGATCTAGTGAACTCTACATATCCCCTACTATGAAGGGCCGTGCATGGTTCCTCGGGGGAGTTTCCTTCCACCGAGGCGTTTTACATTAGATGCCGTTTAAACGATCTTCTTTCATGTGAAACTAACTCAACCTAAAGGCCTTCAAAGAATTACAGGATCTCGCAAGTAGGTTATTGCGGAAGCATAGGGGTATGCTTAAACGGTAGACATGACGGGCAAACCTTGGTCCTACCCTAAATCATCGAGAGAATACTTGTTAGTATAATACATCAATCAAGGAACCTGTTTATGACTTCTTGGAACAAATGGTAAAGTTAAAGACATTTTGAGTAAGACATACCATCTAAATGCAAACTGTTGCAAACTGCCAGTACACAATAACTTAATATAGTTGTTTCACTACGTGCAAGGGCAACAGATTGGCAAGACACACTTATTAATTGCCGTAATAATACAACTAGTGAGCTGACTAGCTGGACATTTATCAGAGAACAGGTGGGACCAAAAACAAAAAAACAATAAACAGATCACAGGTTGATACAAAAACAATGGGAATTTGGTGAAAAGGCCAAAAAGAAATATTCGACGTGGGCCTGATTCGAACAGACGCCCCCGAAGGGAATAGATTTCTAGTCTATCGCATTAGACCACTCTGCCACCACGCCTTTTCAGATATACAGACGAATGCTAATAGTGATTATATCATAATCAATGCTCAGCCTCAACCCGAGGCGCCCGACTAGATCATGATTAATTTTTAACGTAAGTTGCTGAAGCTCGCGCATTCTGCTCTTTCGAATTGTAAATACGATATTCCTTCCTTGCTGCCCACGTGCAATCCTTCTGCATCACATTCGTCATCACCAAAGGTGGGTCCAATCCCCAATAACCACCCTCTGATTCGTCGGCTCGTAACAAACCCATCTCTTCTCCTCCCTCACCAAAACCAGACTCAAAATTCGCCAAGGATTATAATTAACAACCAAAAATGCCCTCTCACGAAAATGAAAATGAATACGAGATAAATACCCATTCCTCCACTGCGCACTCTCATGCCGATTTCCCGTGGTACCCCTTGCAAACTCGTATTCAAGATGTCATCGCCCCGGGCAGACTCATCATCGTCGGTGACGTACACGGCCAACTCCCCGAACTGAAGAAATTACTGGGAAAAGTCGCGTATAGCAGAGCCAATGGCGATAAACTAATCTTCGTGGGGGACTTGATTAACAAGGGTCCTGACAGTGCGGGTGTTGTGCAGTTGGCGATGGAGCTTGGGGCGAGTGCGATAAGAGGGAATAATGAGGATCGAGTGCTTGCTGCGCATACTGCTATCAAAAGGGGGGAGGATACGAAGCTTGTTGAGCGGTTGAAGAGACTGGCCCGTGAAGCGGAAAAGGAGAAGGAGAAGGAAGATGGCGAGCAACAGGCCCCATCCGAGACGAAGGAGGACTTGAAGTCAATATCACCGGAGGACCTCAAACCTTACAGTTCGGAAAGCGACTTTACGACTGCCGCCAATCTTACCGATGAGCAAGTTTCTTGGTTAGCTTCACAACCGCTGATTCTACGGATCAAACTCCGAAAGGGAGCAACATCACCGCCTTGGAACTCCGGAACCCTCCTTGTTGCGCATGGCGGTTTGGTCCCTTTACTTCCACTGGAAGAACAAGACCCATGGGCCGTCATGAACATGCGAGGGCTGGTATACCCAGATCCACAAGCTATCGTCTCTGAGCCCATCCGCGCTGGTCTACTTAAGGGAGCCAAGAGTCGGACGCGACGATATGCAGCATATCACGATGTCACTGATACAGATATAAAGGCCGAGTTGGCAAAATGGGCAGATGTTATCAACAATGGCGAAGGGTTCAGTGGCCAGTACAAAGAGGGTGTTGTTGGATTTCCGCTTGAAACTCGAGAGGGCGATTGGTGGATCGACGCTTGGGACCGATGGCAGAAGTCGATTGAGGATCCTGAGAAGCGAAGTATTGTCGTCTATGGTCATGATGCCAGAGTTGGGATACAAGTTGGCGCAGACTCGCCCGAGGTTGCAAGATATACCTTTGGTATGGACTCTGGCTGCGTATATGGGAAGAGCTTGACAGCCATGGTTATTCACGAGAGGGAGGATGGTAAGGGACTGTCGCATTCGATAGTTCAGGTTGATGCGATCAAGAAGGATGAGCAGAAAGAAGGCGAGGCAATTTGATATTGCTACAGACTCATTAGCTCATGGAGAAGGACCCGAATGAGGGCTGTAGACCATCATCTTTGGCTGCTATTGCTATCCAAAAACCTTACACTCAACTACGTCATACCCCGGCGCGAGTCAACTTATACAAAGGTGACATACCATTAGCCTCTAATCTGTTGGTTTCGTATAAGTCCTGACCTTTACCTTTCATGTGAAACATCTTGAACTTGATCGCTTTCGGTAAGCGTCATTACTACAAAAAATGGTGCTCCGATCTTGGTCCGACCTAAGCCATTTTCACGCCCTACGCAGAGCGTCACGCGCCATGAGCTACTAGCACTGATTGGACCAATCCTGTGCTACCATTCTTGAATGTCACCAACTTATACAAGAGCGACGATGAAATATTACGAAAATAGTGAATAGTAAGAGAATTGATACGAAACTGATGGAATTATCGAGTTCTTTTACTGACCCGGGATTTGGTCAAATCGAGTATGGCAGAACTGTTGCCTTGGTAAATGCAAGCTCTCCGGCTTGCCAATCTTTAAGGCGCAACACATTGTCAAGGATGGAATCCTGTGACAGTCCCCAGATAGCTCCGATCACGCTCGATGTTCTGCCAGAAACGAGTGGAAAGCAACACTTTATAAGCTGCAGCATCAATGTTCAAACGTCAAGGTTGGGATTCGCTTTGGTAGAATAAGATGGCGCCATTATGTATTCACTTGCAGAGCTCACCTCGAACTTGTCGTGCTTCATCTACATATTTGGTGAGTGACGAGAAGCAACGACTATACTGAAGCTGGGGTGCTACAGATATGGAACAATTCACTTTCCTGGATATTTGAATAAGCAGCTGCTGAAGAAGCGAAAAGGATCAGTCGGCTTGCGCATCCACGTGTTCTTCACTACCGTCGTAAATGGCTTCAGCGCTGCCGGCACTCAGAGCAACCCTGAGTGAGTCAGACCGTCTACGGAGGAAATAATGAAACACCAGTCTTTATAAGCAAGTCTTTACCGCTAAAGTGACGCATTGAGTTCATCTTCACGCGGGAATTGATGAAATAATCTTATCTGTGACTCGCCCTGCATGGGGATGGGTCTGTGCCGATACGCATGAGTAATCACTCTAACATGGCAAAGTATGGAGAAAGAAAGTCGGAGGAATGCCACGATTGAGGCTGAAAAATCTTATTATGCCAAGGAAGTAAATCGCCTCTGACTGTTTCGCGATGGAGACGTAGTATCGCATATTTGGTGTCACGAATTTTGGTCAAGGTGGGGGTTAGTCTCACTCCGATTCCGGAAAGTCAACGACGCCTTTTTGTCATCAAGAAGGCGTCTAGTCACTGACTTTGTCTGGCCTCAACAACACCGCAAACTACACAATAACTACAAGCGCTTGCCCTCAAGTGATTGTAGGGACATAGGTCAAAGCAATGGGGTCGAATGCACCGAAACGGCCGCCGTCGGATGACGTTGATGGCGATAGTAAGCAGACCTCTATCTCGGGTTTGAGATCCGCTAATGCGTAACCCGATAGTCTTGACCTTCTCGGAACTCGATTTTGCGAGACTTGGACTTGCGAATAAGTCTTTTGATGATAGAAACGCGCCAATTCAGGGTCAAGGAAGTCAGCAATCGTATTTTCCGCCTCAGAATGATGAGGTTTCGTTCGGTCATGAGCACCTCGATTTCACGGATGACTTGCTCAACTCCATGATCCCAGAACAACAAACCGAGTTCTGGCTTGATCCTGCATTGAGCCTGAATTCGTGGCAAACACCCGTTGCGGCACAGACACCAACTGGGGGGAATATCTCACCATTGGCAACATCGGGTAATCGAGTGGGAACTCCGACAACGACATCCCCATTTGGAGTCCCTGGATTCGGTCAATCGTTCAATGGTTCTCCGATAGCCGAGAGCTTGCAGCGAGGACTTCCACGGAAAAGAAGTCATTACTTTCGTCGTCAACCTCATCGAACAGGAAGTGATCCCATCTCAATACCTCGTCACAATATTCGACGCGGCAGCACTTTAGATCCCATGCAAAGATGGCAAGAATCACCTCCGGAAGCTGAAGCAGCGTCTCTATCCGCCATCGCTGACGCACTGCAAAAGACTCCTTTGCGAACTCGTTCGTCTGCTGGAAGTCTAGGCCGAAGCCGTGTCGGAAGTCGCGCAGGATCAACAGTTAGTTTCGGCAGCGCAACGAGTTGCTCATCTGCGTCAGTGGGATCACCCCAATCCGCAACTCGAAAAGGCTCTTTGAAAGGGCGAGTCACCAAGTCAAAACGTACTTCTACTGCCAAGAGCAAAGAACCTGAAAATAGACGATTTCCTTGTACGTTTTGCTGCGATAGGTTCAAGAGTAAGTATGACTGGGCCCGTCACGAAAAATCTCTTCATCTCGACCTTCAGGGCTGGCGATGCGCCCCGTTCGGAGGGGTGGTTGTATCCCCAGAAACAGGACGAAGCCATTGTGCATATTGCAGCCAACTCGACCCAACACCAGAACACCTCGACACTCACAACCATGCGGGTTGTCAAAACGATGATAAATCTCCTATTTTTAGTAGAAAGGACCATCTTACTCAGCACCTTCGACTCGTCCACCACGTGAAAACGATACCGGTTATAGATTCGTGGAAAGTCGAGGGACCGCCTGTTAAATCGAGGTGTGGAATCTGCGGCCTTAGAATGGAGACGTGGAAAGAACGTGTCGAACATCTGGCGAAACACTTTCGAAAGGGTGATACGATGGCTGATTGGAAAGGCGATCATGATTTTGAACCGCATATCAAGGCTCATGTGACAAACGCCCTGTCGCCGTACATGATTGAAGTTGAATCGAAGTGTCCGGTGCCGTTCTCAGCGACTGATCCAAGCTGTCGAGATCATCTTCTTCAGATTCGAGAGAACGTTGTTCGAACCACGGATTTTGCTGAGGGGAGTCTGAGCAATATGGATGCGGCAGAGGCAACAATACCGCGACCGCAACGCTCAATGACACAAGACAGCAGCTCCATGGCCTTTCCGGAGTTTCTGGTTCATCATCTTGGAAGATATGCGCAGCGGCAGATGAGCCTCGGGATCATCCCGTCAGATGATATGTTTCAGACTGAGGCGAGGAGGATTGTTTACGATACCGTGGATCCGATGGATCAGACGCTTGCAGATAACAAGGACTGGCTTTCGTGTTTTAAAGAGCATCATGTTAATAGTTCGCCGGGTAGCTGATGGGGATTGAAGATGGTAAGAGGACATTCCTTTTGGCAATTGGGTAGATGGGAAAACTTGGTGTTTGTAGCCCGGATTGGGGCTTAGATTGTGTTATATATTAAACGGCTAGATAGTAATAAATAAAGTTGATGATATATATGTAAGGACCTCTTGGCCGCACGCCTTACTTTTACCAGAGGTGTCGAGACATGTCAGTGCTAGAGGGCGTAGGGCGTAGGGCGTGTTTTCTGGAGCGAGGTTCGGCCTCAGCATGTATCAAGACGAATGAAGTCTGGAAGAATGAATACCCGGTTTTGCCTTCTATCAAAGATGAAAGTAAATAGTAGAAGAGCTCAGCAGATGGGTATGGTCTCCGTGAACGTTGGGCCTGCATTGCCGAAACTCGACAAGGTGTTCTATTTATAGCATACCTCCCCCAAGCCGAGAAACATCTAAACCATGCAGTGTACCAGCATCACTAATCCTTGAAACATAGATAAATACAACAAGAGTTGATAGATATAATGTTATCTCCATCACATGCATATCCCAAAATAGAACTCAACGCGAACTGATAAGACGCGCCAGGTAATCAATCCGAGAGTGGCAACTCCGCCAGCCCCATCGATCTTGAAAGAGGCAAGCCGAAGCGCCCCTGTTTCCACAATAAAAATGTGATCACACCGACTGAAAAGATTGCGCAAGACTAAAAGATAAGCTTAAAACTGAGTAGCTGTGCTTTTCTGATGTGATTTTACAGTCAGATTATTGTAAAATTGTGAAGATGAAGGTGCCGTTGTATGCGAGCGCTGGTGCTGCGACTTCTTGTGTTGCGTTCCTTTTTGGGTATGTTTTCTAATTGTGACAGTTCTGAGGTTGGATGTCTGACTGTACTGTTTAGAATGGACACTGGAAGTATTGGTCCTATCACGACAATGGCTGCCTTCAAGGATACCTTTGGTGACTTCTCCGCAACAATTCACGGCGTTATTGTCTCGACAATTCTCATCCCCGGAGCTTTGACAGCACTCATCGCTGGCGCTCTAGCCCATCGTTTCGGACATGTGAGACTCATTGCCATTGGTTCTATCATATTCGGTATTGGTGCCGCTATCGAGTGCGGCGCTCCTTATCTTGGTGTCTTTATCCTCGGTCGGCTCATCAAAGGGATGGGCGAAGGTCTGTTTCTCAGCAATGTCTACGTTCAAGTTTCAGAAATGTCTCCGTCGAGAGTAAGAGGAATCATGACTGCGCTTCCGCAGTTTCTCATCACTACTGGTATTGTTACTGGTTACTTCACGTGCTACGGGACATCGCGACTTGGTAATTCGTCTATAACATGGCGTTTGCCCCTCGCTATTGTTGCATTCCTTGGCGTTCTTCTGTCGATGGTGGCTTTCATCGTACCTCCATCTCCACGTTGGCTGCTCTCCAAGGGACGAACGGACGAAGCTCGAACAGTGTGCCGACAACTTGGCATTGATGAAGTTGAAGAGAAAGAACTCCTTGCTCAAGTCTATGATACCCCTGGTGGCTTAGACGGTGAGACGTCGCTCTGGCAAGACATTCAACATACTTTCCAAGATTTCAGGTGCGCATTCTCAGGTCCATATCGTGGAAGAACGGCCTTTGCTTGCTTTCTCATGGGGATGCAGCAGTTCAGCGGCATCGATGGAGTTCTCTATTATGCCCCCATTCTGTTCACGCAGGCAGGTCTTAGCGGCGAGAAAGCTTCGTTCCTAGCATCTGGAGTTTCTGCTGTTGTGATTCTTGCAGCAACCTTCCCTGCGACAATCTTTGCGGATCAATGGGGTCGGCGTATGCAGAGTATCCTGGGTGGTGTTTTGATCGTGAGCTTGATGGTGATCATGGGATCGCTGTATGCGTCTGGGCAAGTTAATCCAGAGTACGGTGCAGGTAGATGGGTCGTCATTGTCTGCATTTACCTCTTCGCCATTACTTTCAGCTTCACGTGGGCCATTGGCTTTCGGACGTGGGTCGTTGAGAGTATGCCAAGACGGACGAGAAGCAGTGCTTCGAGTCTTGCGCAAAGTTCAAATTGGGTGAGTGAAGCCCCAAACATATCACAATATGTACTGACATATCCGTTCAGGCTGCTAACTACATCGTGGCTCTCGTAACGCCAGTGTTGCTTGATAAGTCTTCTTTTGGCGCGTACTACCTCTTTGCAGGATGTAGTCTCGCGACAACGACCATGGTTATCCTTTTCATGGGTGAGACGAAAGGTTACAGCTTGGAGGAGATTGAGAAGAGGCATGGGGAGGCGAGTGAGAAGAGAATCCCATTTAACCTGTGATATAAAGTTCGAGAACAACATGGACGAGAGAGAAATAAAGTAATACATATCGATGAAAATTGTTATGCAAAATCTTCTGGAACTTATTATAAAGTATCCTAACATTGACTAAAATATCCTAAGTACACTAAGATAAGAAACAAGTAAGGGATCAAGACAGCGGCCCATTCAGATCCGAGATAACCATAAGGAATCCTAAGTAGATAGCTACATCGAGAGATGCCTCATTGACCTACAGCTGGCTCACCGACAAACTGACAGAACCGGAGCTAGGGAGAGGTACAATCCATCCTCCTCGCCCCTTCTCAACATCCTTCCCGTTGAGTTGCCACTCTCCAGCACCCGTTGATTCAATCCATACCGCGGCTTTGGCTGCCCTAGGAGAGTTCTCTGTCTGTGACAGCGTTACTGAGACTGTTTTCAGAGTTGTGTCGAAGGTGAACTCGCTAATGGATCCAGCGTCAACAGTAACCATAACCTTCAAAGGTCCAATGAAGACTCTCTTTCGTACAGCATCTTTTGGTTGAACAGTGTAATGATCTCCTTTCTTTGAGATGGAGCCTCCAAAAGCTACCATGCCAAGGCCTTTGTCATCAGCGACGTAAGTGCCCGAGTTCAATACCGTACCAATGAAGCCACCGCCGTAATCGCCAGTGATACCATCCCACTTGAGAGTATCCGGTCGTGAATGAAAGGCCGCGCTGGGAAAACCATCTTCATTGATGTTGGTCAGAGGTGCAAACGAGCCAGCGTACCCGACATGAAGGAGGTAAGAGTCGGATGGGTTATCACGAAAAGCCGACAGCAGAACTTGAGAGTTCAAGCCAGATCCATAGTGGTGGATCTGTCGCTCGATCCTCTGAAGCTTTCCTCCGTAGATAAAGTCCCAGTATCGACGAGCATTGCCGTTCCATCCCCAGTGAGGCACATTGGGCATGTATCCTAGAACGCTGTTGATAGTCTTCTGGACTGAATCATCGAAGCCAAAGTACCTATCAAGTTAGTAATGAGTAACTCAACCGAAGTCTGATCTTACCTGGTCCAGTAGTATACGCCTTCCTGGCCCGTTGAATCCCATGCCATCTCACTTCCATAAGGAATGTCCTGCGAGTGCCAAAGCCCAGCACGCTCCTTCATCGCGCTCTCGACAGCATCTGCTGCGGTATTATTTCCCTCTCGTTCCAAATCCGTCAGTACCTCCCCGAAAACCGTCTCGCCCATCAGGCCAACGTCTCTGTATGACACATCCTTCTGGGTCATGCGAATAATGGTTTTTTGAGCCTGGTTCAAGTACCAAGTCCAAGGTTTGGATGTCAGCTCTGGATATGCTCGTGCGACACGATACATAGACCAGTAAGCCACAACGACGTGAACGTAATTATACGCACGGTCAAGACTCTCCGAGGCTTCCTTGTTCCATGATGTCCAGGAGGTCCAGTCAATATCTTTGCTATACGGGTAGTCTACTTTGGGGTCGTAGTAGAAGAGGGACTTGCGTACTCCGTAGTCTTGCCCTTGAAGTCGACCCCAAATCGTCGTCTGAATAAACTCGTCCAGCTTGGAAATCTCCTCAGCATTTGGTTGAACCACTTGCTTGAGCATGGCCGCGACATAAGCACCAGTACCACCTTCGTCACTGAGACCTGCAATCCAGACTCGAGGATCTTGTTCAACGATGGCGCCCTTCTCGTAGTCGTAGGTCATGACCGACGGAGATCTCTTAAAAGGATCTGATGAGTCGTTGAACCAAGCTTTGGTGGTTAGGAAACCACCAAGGTCACTGAGAGTCTCTGTTGTTGCCTTTGTAACGTAATAGTGGACAGTCTGCACCTTGCCATCGTCGTAAGTAATGGTGACGCGAACTCGTCCCCAAGTGGAGGATGAGGGGGTGAGGGTGTACTTCTTCTCGCTATCCATCTTAACTCCAAGCGCACCCTTGGGTGAGACGATTATTGAAGCGACACCACTATCACTCTGAAGAAAGAGTTGGGCAGCTAGATCTCGTGGGATGATGTATCCAGGAACTCCAACTGCAACGGGGTTTCCAGTCTCACGAATGACCTTGTCAAAGTCGCGAACAGACTTGGATAAAGAGAACCGGACGCCAACTTTCAGCGACTCGCCAGGCTTTAAGATCTTCGAAGTTGGTTCGTTCCAAGGTTCTTGACTCTTCCATTCATTTTCTGCCCATGCCTTGGTGAGGACTTGCCACTCATAGAACCCTTCAAACGTCTGACTTGCATAGCCAGTTGACTCGAACCACGGCTCCTTCAGATCCCGGTAAGCCTCAAGTGGTGTCTTGGTTCCATCCAGAGGCGTGACGACGAGACCATTGCCAGTGCCTTTGACTGGTGCGATACGGATTTGACCAGCGTCTTGACCGATGTAGGGGTCTGAGAGAGAGCAATGGGCTTGCATCTCCTCGGCTGTTCTGTTGGTGAAGATACTGTTGAACTCGGCCGGGAATCCAAGGCTTCCAAGTTCGATGGTGTCGTCTCCGCTATTGGAAATAGTGAAGCGAAGACCCAGATCGCCGTCGACGTCAAGCCATTCGCGAGTGATGCTGAGAGGGCTGTCTGGGAGGGTCGGGCCAAGCTCTGAAGCTGCAAGAGCCTTGCTTGTACTGACCTTCTTCACTGGCCCACGCTTTTGAGCAGTATCACCACTCGTCCACGCCGAACCGCCCTGTTTTCGATATCGGTATGTGATATCGCCCCAGTGATACTGCCCATTCTGGGCGCGAACATCAATTCGATCAAATGGCAGAAAGTCAAAAGTGCCGTCTGCCGAGGTCAAGGATACGAGAACTTGAGCGTCGCGAACAATGCGGGCTTTGAAGTACTCTGTCTTGAGGTCGATGTAGCCATTGTTGAGGCCGAGGTTGTCTCTCTGTGCCAGCACCAAGGTCCCTGCAGAGGCAAGAACTGCGCATAGCTGTTTAAGTGATAGCATCATGGCTGGGTGTCTCAGTGAGAGAGTGGTGCCTGTCCTCTCGTTGCGACAGTGGACAACTCTTATAGCGCAGTGCAATTCATGACAAAAGTTCCATGCTTGAGCGGATCCTATTACTCCGGATCGTTATGATCATACTAGACTTGCGCGTATTAATTGAGGCAGTCCTGGAGGTTGATCATTTGGATAGTTTACCGTGATTGGCACGCCTATAGTTGTTACGCGCCAAGATCAACAAAGTTACATCTGGTAACCCCAGGTTCATCTTCCGCACGTTGGAGAATTGTCACCTTCCGTAAACATCACTCTGTAGAACTGGTCGGTGCTTGAGAAGATGGGGTCAAAGCGACTGGGTTTCTAGATAGGAGCATCTAGTCATGGAACAAGCATAACTAACCACGCAGAGGATTATTCAGAGAATGGATCATTGAGTACCCCCAAGTAAAGCAAACGACATCTAACTCATTCATCTATGAGCAATAAAAAAAAGGTTATGTGACGTAAAAATGGCAAAAAACATGCGGTTTATGTGGATCGAACACATGACCTTCAGATATCGAATGATGATTGAAGTTTAACTTCAGTCTGACGCTCTCCCAACTGAGCTAAACCCGCTTGTTGAAACTTCAGGACGGTAATGCCCTACATGTTCGCCACATTCCCGCAATACCGCATGCGGAGGCAGTGAATTAGGTCGCAATGGTATGCACATGGAGGTGAAGATAAGTCACTACTAGTATGAGATATGATTTTTCTCTCTTAAGGTATTATAGAAAATGCTATGGAAGTTCATGCGGCGCGCCTTTCGGAACGGTCGCAATACGGGGCCTGACCCAGGCATCATCAGGCGCTTCATTGATAGGGTTGGAATCAGCCTGTAGGATGGGATTTGAATCCGCATGGAAAACAGGGTTTGAATCGGCATGCAGAATAGGATTCGAGTCAGCATGCAATATTGGGTTAGAATCCGCTTCAGTTGAAGCATTTCCTGCTCTTCTCATAGCCTGTCCCCGAAGACCATGCCCACTTGCCATCCCAGCTCGCGGCATGCTGTCGTTCTCTGGGTATGGTTGCTGAGGAAGTCTGACATCAGCAGGTTGTGGCATCCCATCGTCCTCAGGGTACGCAAGTGGAGGACGGGTACCATTGACAGCCCGCGAGTCAACCTCGGTGTACCTATTGCCCTCTGTACCCTCAGCTTCTGCAACACCAATCTGAGGCAAGACCTGGACTGTGGCGTTGTCTTTGCCACTTGAATCATCTTTCTTCTCAGGAGTCACTGTGGTCGCATGCGGAGTAGATGGACGATCGCGGCGCTTGTAGACGCAGAAAACCCCAAGAAACAAGAACCCAATAAAGGAAACACCACCGACTGTACCCCCAACAATAGCAGGAGTCGATGACTTCTTGGCTGAGCTATCCCCGCGATTTGCTGTTGAGGTTGGAGTTTGTATAATTGTCGTGCGAATCACGCTTTGGAAAGTACTCGTCGCATCGCTCGTCTTGGTGCTGGATGAAGGATCGGGGGCTTCGAGGGTATAGATCTGGGCGCCGCTGTCGCAGCAATCACTTCCGTCTGCTGGAGGGCAGCAGTATTTGTTCTTGCCGCATGTCTGCAGTGGGAACCAAGTACCAGAGTCCGCTACAAAATGTCAGATATTTCTTTGTTTGACGGCGTCGAGATAACTTACTATCCATGCAAACTTCTGGGCAATTCGACCAGTCTTTGTTCTGACAAGCAGCGCGGTAGTCGTATTTTCCTGGCTGGTTGCACAAGCCGTTTGCCAAACATTTATCGCCCTCGCCAAAGTAGCAGCATGTAGAGTATGTCGTGGTAGAGTTGCCGCATGGTTCATACTTGTAGTCTTTTGCTGCGTTGATACCGTTGGGGTAATAGCACGTCGCCAACGCTCGGCCAAAGAGCGCGCCTAACAACACAAACTTGCGCATTTTGTTTATCCGTTGATGCTTCTAACAATGCCCACTTCACAGATCTTGAGGAAATCCCTGTTCGTGCAACAGAAAATTTGGAGAAAGGGGCAATCAATGGCTCTTAAAGCGCCTCCAGATCCCAAATGTTTTTAACCCTCCCAGGGCTGAGGTCTTGTGGCTTGGATAGCGTGAAACTATCGCGACTGGACCCTGTAGTGACCGATTAGCCAAGACAGGGCGTTGGTCTAGATTGTCGAAGTCGTTCCTGATTTGACGCCTTAGCGAAGATCAGAAGACCAAACATTCCCATTATTGGCATTAAACTAGAAATAGGTAGCGTGGGCTGAGTTCACCCTTGACGTTAGTTCTTAGCCGCCACGGGCACTCAATCTTCTTCGACAAAGCAAGTCACCATTATACCAACTGTTGAACACATGCTATTTCATATCAGAAAAGTAGACTTTGTCGCAGAAGATCTTTTTGGGTAGATCCTAAAGCCAAGGTAGCCAGATATGGGCCGTTCAGTATCGCCGTTGCTATGGACATGCAGATTGTCCCAAACTTTAGCAATGTGCTTTACATTTTGCGACTGTTTGTTGAGGGAGATGATAATGCAAGTGGTCGGATACAGCCGGAAGAAAAGACTCTGGCTACCAACTGAAATCTCTCAAAGCCGTGATTGAAAATGCTCAGGTTGACGCTGCCCAGTGGCGTCTTCAGCATGTCAAGTTCTGGAATCCCGCAGGTAACAACCTGGAGAGACGACCTCCAGTCATTTGTCTTTGTGTGTAACCGAGGAATTTGTGGGATGCACTTCGGTGACGCATCTCAATACGCATATTTTAAGGTTGAGGATAAGGTGTAAGCGCGGTATGCATCACTCAATACTGGCGGTAGAAATTAGTTCCTCCACAGGGCAGTTGTCGGTCACAGAAGGAAATGTTGTAGCAATCGCAAACAGCAGTCTCCGAGATAAGCTAAGCGGTTGTATTGGTTAGGTATAAGAACGCTATCCGTATTGCTGAAATCTTCAAGGATCCGTTTACTTCCAACGTGCTACTGCAGATTCAATTTTAAGGCCCGAGGGAACAGGTTTAGAAATGATGAAGAACCAGAACAAAAACGAAGGAAGAGGCCCAATCAAGGCTGCTGGTAACACGCCATGCTACGGTAAGTTACCAGTCTATCGTGAGAGCCTGGTTTACAAATTTGAGGCGCTACACTCTTGAACAGAATGCTCAGCTGGTTTTTATTATAGAACCTACCATTCTAGCAACTGGCCATGAAAAGAAGGACGGCTATAGGCTCTTTATTGCTGCAGTGGGACTTGAATGAGACCGATCTGGTTGATGTATCCATTTAATTAGAGAGAAGCCTCGAAGCAGTGGACTTTCTCAAGAAGAGGGCTACAAATAACAGAGATAATTCTCTTTACACAGCTGGTGAGAGGAAAAAGGAGACGTTTGAAGAGTATACTGAAGTTAACCTTGTCTAATGAGCTTAGGTCTCAAGATGCGTTCTTTAGACAGCTGTGTTAGCTGCCTAAAGTTAACCTTATGGCTAGCAAGTACTTTCATAGCCACCTGCCAATCGGGGTGTTGGAAGCAAGGCCTCGCAACCACAAGGATTATGCTTTAATGCGATAACCTAATCCTAAAAGAACTAAAGATTATGTATTTTAGCCTCAGATTTATGTTAAATATACTGAACCAGCCTAAAGCTGAAATGAGTTATGAGTTTTGACTTTGGTGGGAGATCTCACAAACCCTCCGTCTTCTCACAAACTGACACATATTCTTACTAGAGTCTTGCGAAATGCAGAAGAGAAAGCTTCAAAAAAGCTTATATATAAGCATATTGTCCGCTCGGCTTCCCCATTCCATTTCTTTCCTTATTCAACTTTTCTACTTTGTCATATCCTCTCAACCTTTTACCTGGATCCCCCTTGCACCTCAATATTTAGACCAGATCATCTACCATGGCCAGCTTCAGACGATTCCCCGACCTGCCCAAAGAGCTGCGGGAAATGGTATGAGAGCACAACATGACCATCCCGGCGTTCAGATCTTTGACCTTCAGAAACCCGAACCAAATGAAGAGAGCCAAACTTCCATCGCCAACCCCTCAGCTGGTCACCCGCCTAAGCATGAGCTCGCTTCGCCACTGACGAGTAAATACTTCCCTGCCCCTGATGGAAGCACAGGCAATTCGAATGTCTCTACATACATGGCGGACATCGGATTATGGACTGCCTGTAAGGAGTCACGGTTCATCATGGAAAAGGACATAAGGGCATCGAGACAAGGCCTTGAACATGAGGCCAAACAGCCTTACCGTCGCATGAGGAATGTCGAAGATTTGCCTGCCATGGGATGTTTCTTCGGTAGTAGCTCACAGCGTTTTATGGTTCGACCTCTCCGAGACCTCTTTGCGCTACAGCCCGCGAACATCGACAACATTGACTGGCCCACGGTCGCTCGTGACATCCTAAAGCAGTTGAGTCCCACCGGCTTCGGATGGCATATCGATATTGGGATTGAGTGGGATCGCGAGTGGGGTATTCGTCGAGAAGAGGAGCAGTGGGGTGATGACTTAAATGTGATATGCGACGCCTTTCACCATATCGATGCCCATTTATGGATAATCGATCACAATCTCAATATGAGAGGAAATATCGACAAAAACTCGCGAGAGTACAGAAGGGAAGCCTTCTATACTTGCGACAGAAAGCTCATAGAGGTCGACTGGGGACACAAGCCTTTAGAACGCTGGCGACATATCAAGCCACCTGGAGATGAGAAACATGGGTGTTCTATCGGTCTGGCAAAAACCCTGGACAGTATAGCAGACGATGAGCATGGGCAATTCATCAGCTATGGGCAGTATGGACAAGAACCTGATCGACGATTTGCCTCGGATGTTAAGCTTCTTGGTTGGGATGACCTTTGAGAACGACGGAGAGCTTTTTGGGGCTTAGCATTGTTGAGGTTGAGCTTTGAGTGTTGTAAGAAGCTATAGAGATAGTTGGAGAAGTAAGACCATAGTTCTTCTAAAATTTGTGAGCTAGATGTGTTATTTGCAGTTGAGACCTGTGGCTGAGAGCTTATATCACCACACAGAACTTAGTCCATTCACCTCCAGGCTTCAATAGTGAAGTTTGAGTGATCTTAACGCTGGCTGGTTAAGGGTAGCATTGATCTGGAGATCAAGTCGCAGCGAGAAGATACCGTTACTTGGTCAGTGATATAGCAAGACATATGTATTTTCGTGTATAACTATGTCCGTTGGACCTTACACTGTGGTAGCTATTGGATTCGGCGGAGCCAATACGCCTCAACATTAACCATGAGATATGGAATTTATAAACGCGGCCCATGTCTTGCTCCATTGTTGATATTGAAACAGATAACAGATTATGTGGGATAAAATTATCTACTCCTAATATTGTGTTAACAGTTACGAATTCGGGATTTAACTTTTTGTGAACATTGAGAGCCAGCCTTGAGTTTCAGACTAAACTCGAGGTAAGGCACGCGATACAAGCATCAGCTGTCAGGTCTATTAACTCAAAATAACACTCTCAAAAACACACTTCAGGCAGCATACCAACTACCTACAGAATAGCCCAAGATAAGCTTTTCAGCTTATTATCTAATCAGGTTTCAGAACAAACTCATAATTCTATTCAAAGGTGAAACTTTGTCTTTTGTGGATATGGTAATGGCCTCAAAACTAATACCACGCAGTCGATAAGGTTTTGTCTTGGTGGCCGAGCTCCAGTAACATATCCGAGTGCAAAGTAAGACACCTAAAAGCGATGATTCAGACCGCAGAGCACTTTGCAGACAGATATAAATAGCTGATGTCACCTGGGGATCAGGTCGTCATTCTGTTGATCCTCTGTTCACACAATGCCTTCTGAACAACAGCCCCGTCGCGCGCGCTGTGAATCTCGGATCCACTACGACGACGCACAAACATGACCTTATAGTGCAAACACTTTTGTATTGGGGCTAAAGATATTTCAGATCTTCAGCTATGGCTGCATTCAAGAGGTTCCCTGAGCTTCCCCGAGAACTCCGAGACCAGATCTGGAGCATGGCTATCCGGGACGACCGCCCAGGAGTACACATCTTTGGACAATATGAAGAAACAAAAGAGAATTCGAGCGAGAGCCATGCCCTAAGACATGGCATATTTATAAGCCTAAACTGGGCTGCACCGTCCTGGCGCCGGTACTTTGACAACTTGAACGAGGACCAGAGCGATGAGAATATCTCAACATACTTCATCGATGGCGGCTTATGGACCGCATGCCATGAATCACGGCTCATCATGGAAAAGCGATTCCAACAGTCAAACCGAAATCTCTACAAATGCATTACCCCAAAGTATGATAGGGAGAAAGACATCTTCAAAAAGGCCTCAACAGGCTGCTTTGACGGTTCACCTCTGCACCCGATCACAGTCTTCCCCCACCGTGGTCTTTTTGTTTGCAGTCTGACAACTTAGCCAAGATCGGTTGGTCCCTCCTTGCGCTTGAAGCTTGCATGGAGCGTGGTGATGAGGGCTTCGGTGGGGTGCAGCACATCGCAATCGAGTATGACCCAAAGTGGTGGGAGGACATATCCGAAGGGCCATATTACCCAGATTCCCCCGATATCACAGCGTTAATTCATGCTGCTTTTGAGTTGGACTGTTTTACTTGCAAGCTGTGGTTCATCGACCGTACCTTGAAACGAAAGAAGGATGCTCCACCGTTCAAGGAGCAAAAGGGAAAATCCTACTACAGCATCAACGCATTCTACGCGAGCGACAGGAGGTTTCTGGAGATTGATCATAATAATTACTCTCCCTATGAAGAATGGGACTACATCAGACCTTTAAGACTCTATCCGGATGACGATTCCAGTTCAGATGTCGACGAGTTTGGCTTAGATTATGAGTTTAGCTCTTCGCCTGATTTCGTCTCGCACTTGGAAGACAAGATCCATCACCGGTATCATCCAGATGACAGTGAAGAGGACTACTATTTTAGCATTGGGCTTCTTGGATGGGATGACCTATAAATTTCAAGGAGACTTTGAAGAAATGGTTCGGTGGGACAAAAACGAAAGTTGGGGGGTGCTGCCAGTGGTCCTAAGTTCTGTGTGGTGATATAAGCTCTCAGCCTCAGGTCTCAACTGCAAATAACACATCTAGAGAGGTCTGGCTGCAAAGTTAAAGAGGCGTGTAGTGACTCAGGCCATAAAGGTTAACCGCGTCGCTGCTTTTATAAAAACCTTTACTCTTCCCGACCTTCAAGTCAACTTGACCTTCCCCTAGAAACCCATCTCACAAGGAAATCCGCCACGCGCAGCCAAATTGGCATTCACCACCACAACACTTCAAAACGCACCTCACCCCAACGATCCGTCTTATAAGTCTCACCTTTAATCATATACTCGACCATGGCGAATCTTTCCGATCTTCCTTGGGAGATCCGAGATATGATATGGAACCTCGTCCCACGGGATGATCATCCAGGAGTTCATATCTTTGGACACTACGATGAGAACAAGAAAGGCATGGCTGAGGGCCGTTCCATGATGCATGGCAGCCACTTTAGCGGTGTACTATCTGAGCCGCCACCCCACAGATACTTCAACAGCTTGGACAAGGACCGCGGGAACGAGAACATGTCCACGTATCTCATTGACGGTGCAATGTGGACAACCTGCAAACACTCGCGACTTATCATCGAAAAGCATTTCAGCCAGTATAAGTGGCCTGACGATCGACTTTTCCCTTTTCGAACTGGTTATTGGCCTTCATGGTCTCCTGAATATCCTTACCAAGCAGTGTTTCAAGTACCTTCGACGGGATACTTTGAAGGAGGCCCTCCACACTACTTGACGGTCTTCCCTCGCAGAGACCTTTTTGTTTCCCAACCTGATAAACTAGGTGGCATAGATTGGTACTGGGTAGCGTCTAGTCCAACCCGCGCAGGAACTCGGCCGCCTTTCCGAAGACTCCAGCACATCGCAATCGAGTTTAACCCGGATTGGTGGGAGTCTGTAAAGCCATGGGCGGACACATCGATACCAGACCGCAGTCCCTCGATTGAATTCGTACGGCAGTTCAGAGAGTGGACTGTCCAAGAAGAGTGCGACAGATTTTGGAGCGACAGAATTATGATCCCTAATGGACATTCCCGGAGTACAGTCCATGGTGTACGTGTTCGGAGTCGCACTGGTCACTGCAAAATCGGACTTCTTGGCTGGGAAGCACTGTGAACTTTCGTCACGAGATGGCACCTATCCGAAATAGCGGTGGAAATGTATATCAGACAATAGCTTTGTCCATAGCAACACGGCAATGACATGGCCAAACTGCAAAGATAGCCGTTTCCCAAATCACATAGCCTGAGTCAACAGGGTCTGAAAGATTAGACCTTGGCTCGTGCTGATACTCTCATGGTACCTGACCTTTTGCGAAGATATTCATCGGAACATATATGATGTATTTCGCCTTCCGTTAGCGCCATTAAATCTCGCGAACGTGATGATAACATCTTACCTGTGCGTTCTCAGCAGTCCTCAAACTCCTCTGATCATTTGCCAAGGACCAGATCGCCGCTCGAGTCATCCCGATATAATCAACCAGCTACATCAAGGAAAGGAAAGGGGTTACGTCTCTGCACTGGCTCCAGTATTGACCGGGTTCCCAGGCGGCACCACGAGGAGGTTGCAGAGTCCGACTTCGACGCCCGCGGAACCCTCTCACTGTAACATGAAGGGTCAGCATCTTCCCTATTATACGAATGCTAAAGGAAGCATCGGATTGCTATAGGGACGAGCCCATTCTAACCGAGCCCCGCGTTACGCTGATTTGACTCTTCTGACCAAGATCCTCCATGAGGTAGGTACGCGTTAGACCGACGACAAGCATCGTAGCAACAGGGACAAGCCCTCCTAACCGAGCCCAGCTTTCAGTGCTATAGAGACTCTTCTGGCCAGTATCTGCAAATTTGCATGGCACGCGTCGGGTGTCGTGGCAAGCACTGCAGCATGTCAGGATTGATAACCATGCGCAGGACTTCCCTTCAATAAATTTAGGCCGTCCCACTTGCCCTCGCTTTCGAGGCTATCAGGCATCGTAGCTTGTGGCGCGCTGCTAAATGCCATTCGCGACGCCGAGGCCGTTCCTCTTTTTGGGTTGAGGCCCTGCGGTCGACCGTTTGATTTGGTACTTGATCGGCCGGGGCTTTGCTTCGATGGCACTGTGTGCATCAAAAGGGCACTGCCAAGTTAGCCGTATCTTGCTTGCTCTTGGTTGCAGTGGATCAAGTGAAGATGTGGTCACTCACTAAGGCCTGTGAACTTGAGTTTGGCGATGGACGGGATAGCTGAGCATGAAGCAGAATGATTTCCATGTGTGTTGGAATGATGAAGTTCCCAAGTCTGAGAGTTCCATATGAGGTTCAGTTAACCCGCAGTTGTTGTCCCCACTACGTCGAGGAAGGGGCATGGCCGTGACGACGACGCGTCCCGCTTCAGTCAGGGCAACCACGTTCAAACTGGGAAGGAAGCAGGACCATATCACAACAAGTCATCCAGTCCTGTCTGCACATGGAGAGATTACGTAGGTGTTTAGCAAAACCTCTGAAGAGTACTAATGCACTTGATCCTTGTGATTAAAGAGACTTCGCTCAATCAACCCGCTCGTCGAACAAGTTCAACTGATTGCAACTCTGACTGGGCCAGAGGTCTCCCTTTCTCTCAGGGAAAGCTCCTACCGCATCTCCCAGGAAAGATGTGATGGCAGTGGCCTCCATTATTTGGTGTTGTCCATTTCCAAATCACGCACATCATACCTGCCATGTTCATACTAAGAGGAGAGAAATCTCCTTGACCCCCCAGACAACAATTCCATTGGAAGTGGAAGGACATATCGTACTTGGCAGGATTTTCGTGTTAGTCGTCGGCCGTGGCATCCGTGTTGGTGTTTTGGGCATCATGATCCAATGGTACATTAGGCACGAGGGGCGAGACATAATCATCTGGACGAAGAATTTTAGAAATAACCAACACGGCCTGATTGGGATGATAAAAGGCAAATCCTATTGTTTCGTGCACCAATCTTCGCAGAATCCAAGATCATTGGCTTTCGTAAGCTGTCGA
Source organism: Fusarium redolens (assembly GCF_020744475.1). Lineage (NCBI taxonomy): Eukaryota > Fungi > Ascomycota > Sordariomycetes > Hypocreales > Nectriaceae > Fusarium > Fusarium redolens. Next base: position 1,077,157 of record NW_025763679.1, on the reverse strand, counting down.
GTCGAAGCTTCAGCTACGACCCAAACAATCAGAGCAACTTCAGGACAAATATCCCACGTTTTGTCACAGTGCCGAGTCAATCTTCACCGCGATAGTGTCCTTGTATTTATATTTGTCCGAGTACCGTATTCTAGTGCCTTTCTCATGAGACGTCCAAACTCGATTTTCTTGAATACGGTCCATCCAAACTTCTCCCTTTGACCTGTCCAGTTGAATGGACATAAAAAACCCCTGGCCTTCCGTATTTGCCCTACTGTACGGGCGAAGGCAATTCCACAAGATAATGAGCGCCCTCAAGCCTCAGCCATCCTATAATGAGGCCCTGGAGGTAGAAACATAATCTCCTTCACCAAAACGCGTTATATGTATACCCATCCTATCAGGTATACCATTATAGTTTGTAGTTGTCTACTCAACTCCCCACAGATTCGTCCCTCCATTTTCAGCGTTGCACCCATCCACATCTTCAGAGTGCAGAGATTGAGACATCATAGGCGGATCAATAACCGGAACGAAGTCGACAGCATTATAATCTGCGGTGCAAACTCGCTGGGGGAAACGACAATAGCTCTTCCCGCCAGTTCGGTGACGACAATCTGCCCGCTGACAGACATGGCCATAAACGCAGTTTGCTCTTCGGCAAGCTCCTCGGCGAGTACAAGGCACAGAGCGAGAAAGGTGCTCAAGCGCTGGGAGAAGCTCTTTATCGATCGGTGCATGTTCATATTCGCAGTTGTCGTTGTCGCATGAGTTATACAGTTGTGCATTATTGCAGAATCTTTTCTCCTGCGATAGCATCTTGAGGCGTCTTGAGGCGTCGGGATCAGGCGGAGGTAAGTATGCGTCGAGACGATCTTCGACTGCATTGATGGCCACATAACCATCTGGGATTTCTTCCTTTAGTGGTAGAGACTCGATGTTACTCTTAGTGATGCTGGAACCGCGTCGCCAATCGCTTGCAAAGTTCTTTGTGCTTGTGCCGATAGTAGATGGCGAAGGTGTGCTATTCTGACTGGATGTTTTACTGTCGACGTGAGAGAACTTGCAGCCGCTGCCATATCGGCAATTTCCTTGCATGTAAAAGCTGCAGACCGAGTTCCCTTCATTCGAGTTTCCTTTGATCGTAGAATTTGTGTATGGTGAGCTGTTGACTTTGCTGATATTGTTAGACGACGCAAGAGCCGTCTTTGTTTGCGCAGTAGAATAAGCGTATGTGAGTGGCACATGGCGGAATACACCAGGGAGTTCTTCAATGTTCATGCCAAGTCTATCAAACTCCTTATGAAACAACACACTCGGCGTTCGAATAAGCGTGAATCTTTCACGGTTGCCCCTAAAGGGGATAAGGTCGGATACGTAGCCCACATCATGGCAGGCGGCAAAGTAAATATGCTTGCACTGAGCGTTGTCGGCGTAGAGACGAAGAATGGCCTTGACTTTAAAATCGGCGTTTTCTTTTAATTCGCCCGCGTCGATAAAATCAGCAAGACCGTAAGATCGGTTGAATCCAGCTGTGAAGGATGAGAATGATCGCTTTTCTGCACCGGCGAGACCGTTTTTGCAGAGGGCTTTTGATAGGCCTGTGAGGTTGGCGTAGACGCGGACCATGACCTCGCAGGATTCGAGGCCTTTGCGGCGTAGACTATCTTTGATAGTATCGTTGAGTTGCTTGGCGGCTCTGCTTCCGCCTTCTTCACCGTCTTTGGCGAAGCGTTCATCAAAGATGTAACCATCTCCATCGACGACTACAAGAGCAAAAGGATTACGCTCTTGACCTCTTGCGAGCTGCTTGTAGCGCTCTCTACCCTCACGCTCTTCTTCATAATCGCTTTTAAGACGCTTATAGTCTTCGATTAGAACAGCGTATTGGTCGAGAATGTCGTTGAGGGCGTTGTTGTTTCGGAACTCGGCAAGCTTCTCAGCTGCACTGTCGATTGTTGCATCAGGAAGCATTGTCGGCGGATGACGACGACATGCCCTGCATTGCCGAAGATTCCGGATGAATGTGTGAGTGAGGTGCGAGGTGAAAGAGGAGAGGGTATGATGTCGTTTATGGTGAATGCGGGCACAAAAGAATGCCTGGCAATTTTAAGGCGGTAGATGAGATTGCGGTTGCGGAGTCATGTGATATGCCACGTGTGTTACTGTTCAGGCGTCAACGCTGGAAACCCAAGCTCGTTCGACTGTGCAAGAAGGCGAAAGAAGAACGGCCACGTAAGAAGTGTTTCACTTCCTTTTGTTGTTTGTTTTTCTGTGAGAGCGATTACTTTGTTGGGGACGTTATTGTTTGTACTAGCATCGTATGTTTGAGGCCGTGCGTTTCCGTGCCCCACTAACGGCATTGCTCAAACGGCCTTCTCATGCCACAAACCTTACACAGAAAATGAGGTAATGCATGAATGCCTTCAAAGTCACAAGAATTTCCCGATGCTTCGGAATTGATGTTTGAATGCACTAGCTCTTGGATTCTCCTAGCCGTTCTCATCTCATTCCATCTCATCTCAAGGCACCCCGGTCCTGAACTCTGCGGCCTAGTGTCACTTATTCTGTAAACATCCAACATCTTCCATGCGTCAACAAACACAGCAACGAACATGTTGTACCAGACAAACCAATCACTTTCTAAACCGCTGTTTTCTCTACTGTTTGTTCCCCCTTCCATTCTTCGCTGAAAGGATAATCCGTGTACCCATCCGCGCTCTTTACCTTGTAAAAAGTATCCCTTTGATACGGCGCCAGGGGAGTATTCCTCGCGAGTCTGAGCGGCAAGTCCGGATTAGATATGAAGTGTCTCCCAAACGCAAACGCAACAGGCTGGTCTTTAAAACTTGTTTCCAAAGCTTTGTTTGCCTTCTCTGCGGTGTAACCTCCAGCTAGAATGACTGGTCCAACCCAACCCCATGCGTCAAGCGTAAAGTCAAGGCTTTCCTTGTCATCGGTCTCCCTGTCCACGTTCCCGGAAATCCGAGGCTCAACGAGATGTAGGTACGCGAGCCCCAGATGTCTCAACTCGGAGATCAGATGGGTGAACTGCGGTTCGGGGTCCTGCATTCGCATGCCCTGGAACGTGCTGAAAGGTGACAGCCGAATAGCTGTTCGATCCGGACCTACTCTTTGTGAAACAGCTTTCGCGATCTCAAGACAGAACCGTGACCGATTCTCAATACTTCCTCCCCAGTCATCTGCTCGTCTGTTACACGTATCTTGCGTGAATTGGTCGATCAGGTATCCATTTGCAGCATGAATCTCGACTCCGTCAAAGCCCGCGTCGATAGCATTTCTGGCAGCGCTGGCGAAAGACGCGATGCACTCCCAGATCTCTTCTGTCGTCATGGGTTTGGGTGTCGGATATTCTTCGCTGATTGGGATGTCGCTGCTGCTGACCATTTCCAGGCCAGCCTTGTCCAAGGCGTGTTGGCGAGCTGCTCTGCCGACATGCCATAGCTGCATGAAGATGAACGATTCTTTCTTATGAACCTCATCTGTCACACGTCTCCAAGCTTCGACCTGCTCCTCGGTAAATATTCCCGGAGCATTCTCATCACGTCCTCGCGATTTCACCGAAACAAACGTCGCTTCAGTAATGAGTAGTGTACCAGGAACTGAAGCTCTCTGAACATAATACTCCCTCATCATATCCAACGGTGCGTGATTTTCATCAGCCCTCAAGCGCGTCATCGGCGCCATGACGACGCGATGCTTCAACGAACATCTCCCAATATCGATAGGACTCGTAATATTTGTCATGTCGAATGTGTAACTATTTGCAAAGGATTCGGAAACCACCAGAAAGAACTAATTACCGAGACAGTGGTCTCATTCTGAAGCGGAAGTGGATTATCGGAGCTGACTTGATGGAGATAAGACCCCGCATTGGCCAAGCACGTCACATCGGATCCATCTGTCAATATCAGTCGGATGTTGACGATGGAGACGGTGGATCTTGAACGGCATTTCGGAAGTTATGATGGTTGGTTTTTTTTTATCTCCATAAAAGTGAGGAGTCGTGAACGAGTCCCTGATCGTCGTTGGGGAAATGGAGTCGTGGAAAATTCTCGATCCAATTGAATGAATGACTACGTTGAGATGCGGCTGAGTGAGACAAGCTCATCGGCAATTATGAGCCCACTTCACGAGATGAGAGTAATTGACATTGTTCCACTGTAGTTGGGGTAGCTTGTGGAGCTGCTCTCATTTTGGGGGGATGTCCCATTTGTAGAGATTTTTAATTGACGATGATGTGCTGAGATGTCGCGTGCTTCTGTGCTACAGAGGGCGGTTTTCGCTCAACTGGGCTTAACGGCCTACTCAGAGCCTCAACGTCTTTTACTCAATCTTATTTATAATTGATCCAAGTGCAACGTCGGCGGCTGTGGCTGCCAAGTCAATAAAGTTAAAGCATGTGATGTGACAAATGAGAGCATCTCCGACTCAAGCCCAAGATCGAGGCACGCTTGTACAAAACCTTCACCAATCCCTGCGAAAATGTTCTCTCTTTGTTCTCACTTTTCCCCGCCGATCGCGGCCACCACAAAAACCCGCCCTAACCGCCTGTCACTCATCCACCACTTCATGCGAAGATTGCACTTCCGAGCGCAAAGTCTGGGGTAAGTCATCCCACTAAACCCAATTAATAACCCCCCCAACGGCCGGTAACGTCCATGAGAGGGCGCATTGCACGCCGCATAGCCGGTGATAACATCATCAGGAAAGATTTCTTGGATTAGCGCGGCACAGCCATCTCCGAAGCCTTATCTTTGAGTCAGTCTTTGCGAAAAATACCAGTGTATCTTGGCTCGAGATAACTATAGGCTGATTTGTTCCCTGTGATCATGACAGTACCCCTCATTCAATGTTCTGTGGCTTACTGCTAGTTCTTGGCTTTCGTAGGAGTGTGACAGCCCGAGGAGATGGCGAATTCTCCACAAATTTGCCTCTTAAATGTCCTAGAATGTAAGTATTTCTATGAAGCAATATGCGGCGACTTGGCAGGTGAGCATTGAGATGTGATAGATTGCGATTGGTAAGCTGCTGATCATTTGTCTCCATGAGTCTGATGAGAAATTGGCAAATGTCAGTCCCAGGGCGTGAAGTCGTGCGGGAATCGGACGTCTTGGCCCCAAGTCTGGGGTCGGCTTTGGTTAGCCAATTACACGAGGCCAAATGCACTACCAGGGCGTCGCGTCGGCCAGGGTAACCAATCACCGCGGACTCGAGCCTTGGCTGAGATAAAGGGTCATGTGTTGGCAGTCCCAACTCGTCTTGTGGCGGAACTGAAAGGTCAGCTCAAGTATCGAGGGGGAAAGACTCTTTTATCTTCCTTCATCTTCATCACAAACCTACATCATATTCTCAGCTCATGACTGAGATTATCCAGTTTTTTCACTATCGGCACCAACAATTCCTTGACGAACACGACCAAAATGTCGGCTGCCCAGGTTTTGTTCAACACTACCCCAATCAACACCATACAAGCAGAACCAAAGCGTAGAGGAAGTTGGGTTCCCACACGAAGAAAGTCAGAATGTCCTCTTGAAGTCACTATCGATCGACACTTTGAGGCCAAGATCTACACCTCGGGCTCGACCATCACGGGCTCTGTATCGTTCTCACCCAGCGCAGATCTCACCATCGATGCATTCGAGATAGTCTTCACGGGCTCTGAGACAACACTCGTTCAGATGTTTCACCAAGGAACAATGCCTAAGTCAGGACATAAGTTCCTTCAGCTTCGAATGCCAATTCCAGAAAGTGCCCTTCCGCCAGATGGAGTCCTTCAAGCTGGTCAATCCTACGAGGTTCCTTTCTCATTCGTCATTCCATACCAACTACCCAGCGCGGCTTGCAAGCATCAAAACCCGATTATTCGGGAACGGCATCTGCAGTTGCCGCCGACTATTGGATCCTGGGAGCACGATGACATGGCTGTTCACACTGTTGCTATCAACTACGGTGTCGATGCACGGGTGTTGCTTAAGACTGATAAGGGCAAATCGATGGTCCTGGAGAGAACTCATCCTGTGAAAGTCATGCCTTTTCTTCCAGAGCAGCCTCCTCTGCATATCGTACCTGGAAACCCACGATTTACTCTGACGCAAGAGAAGTCGATTCGGAAGGATATTCTCTCTTCTAAGCTTGGCTACATCAGAGCGACTACACGTCAACCGGATCCTGTCATTATCTCAGCCGACAAGTTGCAACCATCAGAATGCTCACTCAACATCGATCTCGAATTCTGGCCAACCTCCAAGAAAGCAACGCCGCCTGAGATGTACGCAAAGTCGGCTAACATCAAAGCATCGACATACTACTCCACAGGGCATCTAAGCTTTCTACCAGACCAACATAACTTTCCAAGCGTGATGCCGAATCCCATCTTGAGCTTTGTTCTCGATGAGAGCGCCACGATTACCAAGTCTCCCAAGCCTCACTGGGAACAGACATCAGCTTCATTCTCAGCACCGAGCTCTCGCCGAGGCTCAGAGAACTCAACTATGGGCGATGAACATCTTCGCACAGCTTCCAGACGAGGTTCGAAGAGCAGTGATATCATCAAGACGGAAGCGCCAAGACATACAGCCACTTTACCCGTTTCGATCGCGCTGCCGAGCCCCGATAACAAGATCTTGCTTCCAACATTCTACTCTTGCCTGATCAGCCGGACGTACATCTTGGAAATCGTTTTGGCCTCGCGAGCACATGGTTCAAGCTTTACGCTGCGACTGCCTCTGCAGATTGCCGTCGAGGGACATCACGAGACGGGCATAAACCACGTGCCAACTTATGTGAGTTTCGCTAAGCCAAGTCGCCAAGACGTTAAAACTAATAAGTAAATAGGAGCAGGTTCAGGCAGGACAAGACCTTTATGATGCGCTGCCGACTTACGATACTGTTATCTAAGGTCTTCTTTCTTTTCTTTATCGATGGTTTCTTTGTTGACTATGAACTACTTTGTTGGCGCTAGGATTTGAGGGGAAAAGTCGTTGCTCAGTAGTTTTATACCCAGTTATCGAACTTTGATTTAATTTACTATCTTTACTATCGATCTTCTAAACCTCGATCTGTTCAGGCCAAAGCTCAATTTGGACCTCCAACCGTGACAGAGACCGCAAGGCGCATAAAGTTTGCCCAGTTGTCGACGTTGAGCTCACCACCAATAACCTTCCAGATAAATTCTTCTATGCCTTCTAAGCGACACCTATCACCGTTCGGTGCCCAAACAATAGTGTAGACCCTCATGGTGTTGTACTCCCTCTTCTCAATGAGAATCTTAGACTCGTTGTTCCTGACAAACTCCCTGATTTCAGAACCTTTAAAGCCTGCCCAGGGTCTAGCAGTCATAAAATTCTTGTCTCCCAGGGCTGATTTGAAGTCGTCCGGTGGGAGCATACCCTGAGGAGCGTTCCCCTTTAGTGCATTGTATGCTGTCTCCGGCGAGGGAAGTTGGACCTTGAGAAGGACGTAGTTTGCTTTGATAGGCGTGAACGGGGCAAAAAGCTTGCTGACGGTGGCTGTGTTGGTGGTGATGCGGTACACGATAGAATTGTCTTCTTCCCATGAACCGTAATATACAAATGAATCACGCGTGAATCCGCCATCGAGCAACCATAGCTGATGGTATAGTGATTCAGAATGGGTGTGAGTCTCTCCCCATAAACTACCCATGATGGACAAGTGGATGAATGTGATCTTGGGAAACTGATAAAATATTGGGAGTCAAATCTTGGACAATTAGGTAGTACAAGAAATGGAGAGGGGATGTTGCTCGATATTGAGAACTGCAGGAGTTATGAGAAAAGTGAACAGACCGTTGAGCATCAGGGGTGTTTAAATATTAATCTCAAATGACAATTACCTTCCAAGGCATCCAGGATAGGACGAATACCTCCGTGTAGGCACGGGGAGACAAGAGGAAACTAACGTAGAACACGAATACTTAGTACCTAGCAAGAACTTTGCTTTCAAGACCCGAAGTCATTTCGTTGCCGCTCTATGGTAGTCTGCTACAAGAGCATTTGCTTAGTAGTAAGTATCGTGGCAGAGGAGAAGTCACATTCCTTGGTCTCCCCGTGCAGGCACGGAGAAGGTGGCAAGGCTGTACTCAGACTGTCAGTGAAGATACAGTTCGCAGGACTAGTACATATCCGGTATGCAGTATTCTGTTAAGGGCAGGCAGCCATGCGGGGCGTGAGGCTTTCCTCTGCAATGTAAGAAAATGGGAATCTTGTGGGCTGGTAGTGGCTTGGCCCAGCCTCAAGAAGTAAGCCTCGCGAGCTGCCTGGAGCCTTCGAAAAGATGCTCCAATGATGACCGGAGCCTAAAGGTCAGCCTTTGAGGAGACAAAAAGGTTCGCAATTGAGTCTACCCATCCAGATATTATCCTTTCTTAGTAGAGACAGTCGCACAGCCAGAGAAGACAACCTCATACATAGATCTCAAAAACGTTTGCTGCCAACCACAGTTGTTTGGGGAATCAACTGATTGACTCTAGAAACAGTATAAATTTATGCAACGAACATGCATATAAAATAACGCCTAGACTATGTTTCGTGGTTAGAAGAATTTGCAAGACCAAAGGACAATTCGTTGGTTTTTGAACCTAGTACTGTTGAAGACCACCTAGCCCTCTACGATGTATCAGATCTACCTTGCTTCCCATCCCATTCTAGTTGATATAATACATCGTTACTCAAGCCCTGTCAACTCTAACTGTTGTTCCCAGACAGGTGACTGTCCTGTACAAAGACTGGCTGGATGACCGGAACAGGGGGTTTAGGCTCAGGTTGATTCCCCGCGGCGGTTGGCATTGGGATAAACCTCATTGAATCTCTAAAGCCACCATCTGGTCCTTCGGTATCATCTCGACTTCTTCTTCCCATCCTAAAAGCTAAGATGATGGCACCTATGATGAACGCAACGCCTGCGATTGAGCCGACTACAGCTCCAGCAATGACGCCCCCACTAGGCCCACCACCGTCCTTGGTCACTTCTTCAGTGGAACTCTCTGTTTCTTCAGGCTCCGATGGTCGTGACGGAACAGTGGCGGATGGACTAGTCTCAGTTTCTGTTGAAGATGCGGCGGATGCGCCTACTGTCACAGTGATCAATGACTCGCTTTCAGTTGTCGAGCTTTCGGTCTCAGTCTCCCCTACCACCCAAGGACTGTGAGTTTCGTGATCGAGCTGGTCCAATCAGGTGCAATACTTACAGTCTGTTGGATGTTCCATGAACAAAGTACTAATGCTAGTTGGAACACCAATGGAGTCATTGCAGCTGACCAGCCATCGAAGTCCCTCTAAATCGTCGTGGTAATCATATAATCGTACGGCCACACAATCCCCATCGCTGATCTAACATGTTAGTATACGCTGCATTGACATGGATGCTACGGGATCGATGAGGTATTACCAAACCATCGAAGACGAGGTGCCGGAGCCTTCTGCTGTCCAGTGGGTGAACAGGGCCGTATTGCCATCACAGTATGTGCCGACTCGATATTCGAAACTGCTACCCGCTTCGGCAGTAAAATAGTCACAATGGGCGTATGTGTCTGTGTCTCCGGAGAAGGTGTGCGTCGTGCGGAAAGATGCTGGGCTCGGGCAGCTGAACGTTTCGGCTGGGTGGTTTCAGTTAGTCAACGTCGTCTTGGGGTTTGGAGGGAAGAGATACTCGTTCCATCTGCGACGGTGTATCCGATTATGGAGTCACATTGCACAGGTAAGATATGAGTCTGAAGACAAAGTAGTAGAGAAAGAAGAATTATGTTGGTTCGGTCCATGTTGGGGGTTCGTGCAAGATACGAGTCAACAAGACTAAGGCTGTCGGATGCGAGAAGACGGGGTCCCCCTAGGCTCAAGTACCCGTGGAAAGAATTTTACTGACAGCCCCTATTGCATTTGAATGATACCGTGGCGTTCAATAGCTCAGCTACAATGTGCAAATGCTTTTCAGCTTCTCCCTCGATGGCGAATAACTATTGGTGTTGAGATTCTTGGCACTGCAGGCTGTCACAGCCTGCTTTTGTTTGCCCCTACCGACCAGGCTGTATGTTTCAGTGCCATTCCATAGCCTCAGGGAGCAAGAAAATCTCTGACCCTCACCTTAGGCGCCAAAACTAATCTATTAAAGCGTCTATTAAGTCTATATTAAATTTACGTGGGTCCTTTATCACTTACGGCAGAGATCCTAAGTTTTCTCATCTCCCCTTGCATAGATAGCTCTCAGGCATGGGGTTGCCTGTGAAGAAATTGATGCGTCATTTCGTAGCCCGGCAAACTCCGATATATGGCCATGATTGACCTTGAAGTGATAGGCCGATCCGCATATCATCTGCCTTATTGGCCGGAAGAGAAAAAATGAAAGAAAAGAAGAGATGGAGGCGGCTGCATGAGTAAATCTACCGGTTCGAGCTGCCCATGAAATCAAGCGATCTGAGCCTTTCTACAAGCCAATTAATACTTCGACACGTGATTCTGTGACCCGGGATCAAGTATACCGACAACCCGGGCTCAACGGACTAGACATCACCGAAAACCTAAATATCTCATTATTTTGAACCCGACTTGAAGTCGCAGCTTTGGAAATGATCAACGGAGTTGGGCATCAGGTCGCCGAAATCCTGGTGTTGAATCGCTTAACTCCGCTTAAGTCCATGTTGATGGTATCTATTCCCGAACATCTCATATTGAATTATAACGATAAGCGGGATTCACTATGACGATTACCCAAATTCACTCCATTTTCCCTATTATAAATTAAACGTTTTCCCGCTTGGAAAAGATATACAAGTTGGACATTTCACGCAAGCATCACAGGCTATTCATTCGTACTCCAGTTCATTATCATCTTTCAATACTCGTGAAGATGACAGCAACAACATTTTCTCAGTTCAATGGCGACACAGAGGGCATTGAGGTCGCTCAAGCCTTTTCTGCACAAGTTTCTGGGAAGGTTGTGTTGGTGACCGGAGTGAACCGAGGTGGAATCGGTTACTCAACAGCTGAGGCGTTGGTATGTGGGAAGTAGGACCTTCGATCTATAAAACACCATTGTTCTAATGCAGTATCATTTTAGGCATCTCAGGGACCCTCGCATCTCATCATCACTGGCCGCTCTGGTACCAAGCTTCATGAAAGCGTCGACGCTATGAAGAGTCTCTACCCTCAGGTCAATTATGTTATCCTCCAGTTTGACCTCTCAAGCCAACAGTCAGTTCGCGCCGCTGCTTTGGAACTTCTCAGTCGAGACGACATTCCAAAGGTCGACCTGCTTATCAACAATGCTGGAGTTGCGTTTCTCCCCGATCGCACTTATAGCCCGGAGAAGATCGAGATGCATTTCGCAATCAATCATATCGGCCACTTCCTTTTCACCAGCCTCATTCTACCAAAGCTTATCAAGGCCGCTGAGGAGAGCCCTAAGGGTGCAACTCGTGTCATCAACGTATCCAGTGGATCGCCAAAATGGGCCTATATGAGATGGAGTGACATCAACTTTGAGAAGAAGAACAAGGACCTACCGGAAGAAGAGAGACCTAACTACGAGGTCCACAGAGCCTGGGGGTCTCCTAATGTCGAAGAACTGAGCTACATCCCCTTGGCAGCATATAATCAGAGCAAAGTCGCCAACGTGCTCTTCAGCATTGGCGCGAACAAACGATGGTACGAGCGTTACGGGATCTTATCTCTGGCGGTATTTCCAGGATGGATCGAGACAGAGCTCAGCAGACATATGCCTTCTGAAGCTCGTGAGGCAATTGCGAAAGTAGGAAACCAGAGGGGGGTGAAGTACAAGAGTCTACAGGCTGGGGGCTCAACCACTGTTGTTGCAGCGCTGGATCCCCAACTTGGACCTGGTGAGAAAAGAGAAGGTAAGCAGAATTATGGTGTATTTCTGGAAGATTGTCAGATTTGCAGCGGAGCTCATCCTAAGGCCGAGTCAGATGAAGAGGCGGAGAAGCTTTGGGTGTTGTCGGAGAAACTGGTCAAGGCAACCTCTTAGAGATAGTTCCGCCCGTGATCGTCATTTATCTAAGTCCAGAATAGATGAAATGCATCACAAATTACGCTAGAAGAGGGGAATCATGATCTCTCTAGCGCTCACACATGTTTTTAATCAACTATAGATGACCATTACAGTCCAGCTGCCTCCCTCACAACATCTGCTTCTCTGAAAGACGTGGCTGAATGCGAACTTTGAAATCAAGAGGCTTGACGAACCAATAGCTCTGGGTATGCCAATTCTGATGTTGCAACGAAGAATCAAGGGTGAAGTCAAAATCGCGAATAATTCGAGGAATCAGCTTCGACATCTCGAGCATTGAGACGTGTCGGCCGATACAGTTGCGTGAGCCTATTCCGAACTAAGATAGGTTTTGCTGTCAATTACATGGTCAAGGGCTTCATACATGAGAGACTTACCGGCATATAGTAACGGTTCATCATGGAGAGTCTCTCGCTTTCGGCCGTGAGCCATCTGTCAGGGTTGAAGGAATTGGCATCTTGACCAAAAACACGAGTATCACGGTGAGCTACCCATGTGTTGATGCCGACAATAGTCTGTGTCATTTGTCAGTTGCGAGCTCAAGCTATCCAAGTCTCGTAACAGTGGACTTACTCCTTCTGGAAAGAATCTTCCGCAAATTGTTGCACCGCCCTCAGGAACAACTCTCTCGAGTGGGAGACCAGTGGCGGGATGCATTCGTAGCGCCTCCTTGATGACAGCCTGGAAATAGACCATCTGCTGACTTTCCTTAAAGGTAGGAGACTTGGACAATTCTCCTCGTGCAGTCAAGTCATCGATCTCGGCCCTCAACTTCTGTAAACAATCCGGATTCTTCAGTAGATAGTACAGGACAGCTGAAAGACTGATGGCAGTTGTATCAGACCCCGCAACCATATTCGATGTACATCCCATGAGAACATGATATTGAGTGAAGATATCCGGAGAGGCAGCATGCTTCGCCAGAAACTTTGTGAGAAAGTCTTCCATAGTGACCTCACTCTCTGCGGCGACGGGCTTGGGAGCTACCTGGGCTTGACGAATCCTCTCGTTTGTAAAGTTCAAGATGTATGCTCGTCCTGTCCCCTTTCCTCCGGCTAGCGAGTTCCTGATCTTGTATAGGTACTTATGAAGACTTGGGAAAATGCCAACTAACGTCGCATAGCCTAAATGGTCCTCCAAAGCACCGATAACATTGCCTACGTCGTCTCCGTTGTCCAGAAAGCCGAAACGCTTCGCGTAGGTAATCAGACCGATGACATCGAATGCATAGCACTGGAACCAATGTCGCATGTCAACAGGGAGATGGGTTGAAGTACTGGACATTTCAGAGAGACGCTGAGTAAAGATGTCGGCGCAGTCATCGACGAAGGGTTCGTAGTGGACAAGTGAAGACATCGCATAGGTTGCCTGATAGAGCTTTCGGTTCTGGTTGTGACGTTTGATTGATTGATCGCTGAAGATGGCCCATGTGCCAGGAGTTGCCCAGGCTGAGTACCACGACGACTTTGGGAAGTGAGTGCCCAGACCGTAGATCGTCTTGGCTGCTTCGGGATCGTTGAAACTGTATCGGTTGGGGCCATATCGAACAATCGCTCCTGCGACAAAGCATTCAGTGAAAGTTGTATATCAGGTATTGACGGGTGAATCTACCGTATTTCTTATGCAGGTCCAAGTTTACATCTTGGAATGACCCTCCCCAGACTTTCCAGAAGTACCAGCCATCTGTAAATCGGGCGAGAGTAGGTCCCGGGACAGTTCGTAGTGGAGAGCGAAAAGATTGGATGATGAACCGCAAAAGCAGTGCGAGAAGCACCGCTGGTATAGCAAATACCGCAATGGATGAGGTCATCTCGAAGCTATTCTATGGTCGAGAGGCTGGTTGCGTGTGTGTGAGGCAAGGTAATCACTTCAGGGAGGAGATGACGGGTTTTTATAATCTTTGACCAGTGGTGCAGAGACTTGACGATCTCTGTATCCGGGAATCCTAGCGCTTAGAACAGCGATACGATACGAGCAAGTCAATAACGCGGGGTATATCCTATCACAGACTAGGTCAACGTCAGCTGCTGTTTGTTGTCGCTCAGATCCCCCGAGGTCTCCGAACTGAATCTACCCCACTACCCCAGAGTTCGTTACGTAACTTCCCGAGAAGATCGACATCCCGGCCGAAGATCGGGTGCAGAGGTCACGAACCAAGCTCTTTGATGATGACTAACCTATATTAATCCTGTTTGATTCGATTCCGAGAGCAGCTCGGCCGAGAGGACTACTGTGACTGACCAGGGATCCAATAATGTGTATGTTTCTACGACGTATTGGCCCAGGAAAGGCACTTGAACGAGTTTTCGGTCTGGGTAGTTCTCCCGATGCCGACATTTCGACACGGAGAAGCAACCCCATCGATTACGGATGACACCATGTTTCCATCCATGATCGGGTTGTGGACACCGGTCCCGACGTGCAGTAGTTGGCCGAGTCAACATGAGATTTGGCTATTCTTTGCGGCAAGGTAATACCTAGTAGCCGTGTCAAAAGTCTCTCATGAGTATATCTGTGGTTTCCTGTTACGAAAACAGCGCCCTAGTGACACGTTGATCTTGGATCATGTATCGCCCGCACTATATGTTATGATTAAGAGACTTAGCTTCGATCAATGCCTACTTGACCTCCTTGGGGGGGGGGGGGGGGGGGGGGGGGGGGGGTTTTCTCAAAAGGAAACAAATCACAACCATGTAAGACAATGCTTACGCACGTGAGACTCCAGAGGTGCATGCTTGGCTGTGTCTGTAGGGTAGGCCACTATAAACCAATTGACAGGCAAGGTCGTTTGTCCTGGCTTGGACTTAGCAAAATGCTGTCAAGGAGAGCCAAATAATGTGTTATTTTATGATACATTTTGAAGTGGCTTGTTTATCCTCGTGATTCTTATCTGGGTGTGTCTTCTTGGCCAGTTGTCGATAAGCCGTCTTGATCTCGTCTGTATTTGCTGTTGGGGGCAACTCCAAAATTTTGTAGTAGTCAACAAACTCCATGTTGAGCGAACGGTTCTGAAAACGCCGAGAAATATCTAGTGGTGAGAGAAAGGGTTGAGAATTTTGGGCTTTCCAGGTTCTTAAAGAAGTCAAACAGGTTTGTGCTTCTACAAGCCTTGCCGAAAGTTTGTTATTGCGGTTTGAGCTACTTCTCCATTTTAAAAGCCAAACAAAACTTTTTACGCATGCCACTCGCTACATAGAGTGAGAAAGCCAATCAGACTTGACTTTTACCGTGTTCCTATTGCCTGTGTGAGCTGCCTAAAGTCTAACCTTACAGATTGCAATTCCTCGTCTAGCAGACTTATTCTTAACTACTTTGCCTAATATGTTTCGCTGAGGTCTTATAAGATCTATTTAACAAGGTATTACGCAGTCCATTTACCTCTAGCCTCCTCTTTATATCATTGGCCAAGTGGAGGGTTGATGAGGGGGAGCTCGCCACGCGTTGATATGTTGACGTGATACCATACGTTCAGGGGAATCAAGTGGCAACGAATACTCGTGTTGTCAGTACTGGGGAGACTTTATATCATGAACTTCCGAGTTTCAGAAGGTAGGGTAACGACTCGCTGTAGGGAAGTCGAGTGATAAAAGGATTAGTGATTTCTATGAACCGAAACTGATATAAGATATCAAGCATTATGAGGCCAGGCCAAGCTAACCTAAGGATCGAGCTATTTGTTTAGAGGTATTGGCATAATATTCCATGTCCATATGAATGTATGAAAGATAAAAGGATCCCATATCGTCCTTTGATGCCGAAATGAATGTCGCTAATGAATGTGTCTCACCAGCCGTATTTGCCATTGTTGGTCGAATCGAGTGCCGAAGATGGCCATGCGAAGTGAGGGAGGAAAAGGGAATTCAGAATCCAAGCAGTCAAGTTACTTCACAGTCGTCGTATATCAGTCCTCCAAAATCTCATGGTGATGTCGTGCTTCCCGTGTCCGTCGATGAACATCGTGCAACCTCCAAAAGCAATCATCCTTGCCATCAATCCGTCCAAAGCGAGCATGCAAACCACCAAATCTGCTACCACGAAAAGCCCTTTATAGTAGCAAAGAACCCCACAATTCAGGATGTCCCCTAGAAACCTTTGTCTTCGCTCCCTTGCTCGATAAAAGTTCCTGCCACTTCACTTCCCACCTTTCTCTGTCCCTCTTTTTCTGCTCCACCTTCCAACTATTCTTCGCTTCTGTCAGTATCTTCACATCAACAAGCCAATCCCGATAATCCTGCTCGTCCTTCTCACTCTTCCACTGGATCCTGGCTTCAAAATCTGTCTGAAGCTTCGCCAGCTTCGTCTCTTTCTTTTCTATCTCCTTCCTATCCGATAGAATCTGGATGATTAGGAGATCGGTGCGTGTCTTGTCAATCTGGCGCTCGCGGCGTTTCCGGTAGTCTATTTGCTCGTTTAATCGACGACGAAGGGATCCGAACCATCCGAGTTTAGCTTTCGTGCTGTAGAATTGAGTTTTTTCGAGATCGCGTACGTTGACGTCTAGCTGATGTCTGATATGGTAGAGATTGTGGTTCAACAGCTCGATTTCGTGGAGCATTTTGACTGCTTTGCGGTCGAGGTAGAAACCGGATTTCCCGGTCTCTGGGTTGGTTTTGAGACTTGCGGCATCGTGTAGCGAGTGATTGTAAGACATCAGCGATTTGGGGGAGCTGGGCGGCGGGGAGCCAGAAGAATCTTGTGTATAACGGCAGCATAAATGCTTGTTTATGCGGGAGGGAAAAGGTTTTATGTTACGTGCGCACCGTTGAGAATACGGATGAGTGTTACCAAATGATAATGTCGCCATAGTGTGAAAGATGAGCATCTCTCCCATTTGACCAAGGGCTATCAGCCACCGCCTCTGTTCATTAGCCAAAAAGCAGGTAAACCGTCATCACGGTAGCCAAGCCATGCGTCGTTGGGGTCATTATTTTGCAGCTTTTATTCCAGTTTCTCCGTGGGTATACAATCTCCCCAATGATACAAGTCTAACATACATGGCAAGTCCAAAGCTTTTGTCTATTTAATCCAGCCCTTAGGTCCTCCCCATGTTCCCTTGACCATGTAGTTCTTGTAAACCCAGGGGAAGAAGTCCTTCTTCAAGTGGTAGAATGATCGGCGGGGAACGGCTTGGTCAATGCCGAGAATCTCTCCGAAAGTCTCCTTGGGAACGCCACCGTACTTAAACTCGGCGAGCATCACCTTGCCGTATTCTGTGAGGAGAGGGCATGAGGTGTATCCATCATAGGCTGGCTCGGGCTCTTGGCCATCGATGGCGCGGAGGAGGTTGCTGACGAGAACGGGCGCCTCGGAGGTGACAGCGGCAGCGGTCTTGGAGGTAGGGAGGCTTGAAGCATCGCCAGCGGACCAGACGTTGGCGAATTTGTTGTGGCGGAGGGTGTTGTCGTTGACGTCAACGTAACCAGCCTCGTTGGCGAGAGCGCTCTTCTTGACGAAAGCATGAGGTCCCATCTTGGGAACAACGTGCAGGAAGTCAAACGGCTTGGTAACCTTGTCCTGGCCATGGGCAAAGACAGCGTTATTGCCCTCAATGGCAACAAGGTCATGCTGAAAAAGACCCTCGACACCACGCTCTTGTCGCATCTTCTCAAGCTCGGCGCTGTACTTGGGAACACCAAACATGACGGGAAGACCGGTGGCGAAGGTGATCTTGATAGGAGAGGCGGAGGGGTTCTTGGGGTCATAAAGACCAGTCTGCTTCCAGTGGTCGAGGGCAAGCCACATGGACTTCTGAGGAGCACCGGCGCACTTGATGACGCCGGCGGGTTGGGTGAAGATGGCATTACCCTTCTGGAGGCGCTGGATGTTGGGGAAGACCTTATCGCAGAAGTCGTAGCCGTAGATGGAAGAGACAGGACCGTTGCGCTCAGCGAGAGCTTCGGGAAGGCCCTTGATGCTGTCGTAGTTGATCTTGATACCAGGCGCAACAACGAGGTGCTCATAGTTGACCTTGTCGCCAGTTCCAAGAGTGATGGTGTTGTCCTCAGGAGTGAGAGCATCAACGCTGACGTTGTAGAACTTGAGCTTGGGATCGATAAGCTCAGGCATGGACATCTTCAACTCCTCCTTAGTCTTAAGCCCAGCGCCAACGAGTGTCCATCCAGGCTGATAGTGGTGCCACTGAGCAGGATCGACAACAGCGATGTCCTCACTGGCGAATCGGCCACTTCGGAGAAGTTGATGGCTGATTGCAAGACCAGCAGAGCCTCCTCCAATAACGACAACCTTGTGACTTCGGCTAGCAGCTGTGACGGCCGCAGCGGTAGCAAGACCTCTCCGAGTCTGGCTAAAGGCCGCAGATCGAACTGCCAGTGTCACGCGACTTGAAATCATTTTGTGTTTTCGTGATTTTCTTCAAAAGGGAGAGAGTAGAAGTCGAATGTGAGAAAAAGCTCAAGCTGAAGAGTGAACACGCCAGAAAAAGTACAATTGAAGTGACGTACTGTACGTACCCACTAGTGCGTGACGCTTTGCTGTTTCGGGGCGTGAAATGGGCGGGTTATGGTTTGTCCGGGGCGGGAACTAACCAGCCGAGGATAAGTCTCAATTGCGTGATTCAGGGATAAAGTGATTGCCGCCGATGGTCCGAAATTAGAGCCCGATGGCCCAACACGACGACTTGGAACGGCGACTTCCGGTAATAAGCTGAAACAGATAAAGGGGAATAGCATGATTGATCATTATATTAAATTTGATTTCTATGGATATATAACGTTATCAAAAGCTAAAATAAGACCTATGTTTCCCACCTAGCAGGCAATAACTTGATCCTGAGGCAAGCTTCTCAACTTCAGATATAATTCACGTGACAATAATCCCATGGAATGATTGGTATGCCAATATATGATGTAGCCTCAACTTATCAGAAACTAACTGATAATAGCTACTCTCCCCGAAAGGTTCGAGTTTATTTTATAAACAGCGAAAGGGTAGCATTATGAAAAGTAACATACGGAATTACCGGATTACCCTAAACCCCAACAACTAAACTCAGTGCCCATGGACTGCTTGGTCAATTATTTCTCTTCATAAATCACGTACATCGGTATTTGATAGTCAAATAAACCGAATGATAACAATATTTGACCTCGGCTAAGGTACAAGATAAGCTGTACACATATGATCGGCGACCAAAATCTAGTCCCCGATGACCGGATCGTGCGCATCAAAACCGGAGTTGGCAAGGGTCAGCCTGAATCGCACGGGAGAATCGGCGACTACTTTAATAATGTTTCATACTATATTCGAAACAAACTTGAACTACATGCTCATATCATCCTCGGCAATTTGCAAGTTTGCACCAACCCCACCAAGCCATCCAGTACTCTCCTCTTTGAGAAAACTGGCACATTCACCAACAGCGAAAACACCGCGCACACTTGTCTCTTGAAACTCACTTTCAACCAAAATTCTTCCTTCCGATGTCATCTCAAGATCTATTTGCTGTGAAAAAGGTCCGCCAATAATCGTCTTTGGCTTATGCGCTATCAAGCCGTACACAGATTCCGTCCCATCGGCGAACTGGACAGCCACTGATGTTTCCTGACTCTTCAGCGATTTGATTGGTCTGTTGTCTATCTTGAATCCATGCCTCTTGGCGGTTATGATTTGAGGATGATGTTGGATGTGTGAAAGGCCATTTGCTAGGAATGTTAAGTCGGGGCTGAACTGGCAGGCGAGATGAGCCGACAACACCGCCGCGTCGATCGAGCTTGTAGAGCCGGATGTGATGAGCACAGCAGCGTAAGCAGCGATTCTGTTACTCATATCAAGGGACTGTGAGACATCAAAACTATCTAACCAGTTAGGACTCGACCTTTATCGTGCTTCCAAGGTAACTTACATATTCTTTCCCCAAGCTTCTTGGTATCCAGGGATATCTGGAAGAACATCACGGCTACTCGTGGCCAATATCACCTTCCTTCCCTTCCAGAATCGACCTCTAACGTCCTCCACCTCAAATACCATGCCGTTCTCACGAATAGATGCAGCAGTTGCGTGACTAAACATGACGGTCTTGAACTTGGCTTTGATCTCGGCTATCGTCTCCTCCTGAATCGATTTTGAGATCATTTGCCTTGAAGCACCCTGTGCAGTCCCATAGGAACTGCTTCTGTATTCAGCATCATCGAAAACAATGGCACTTCTTCGCGCACGGCCAAGAGCTAAGGCCGCAGAAAGACCAGCTGTCCCAGTCCCAATGATCAGAACATCCAGAACGTTGCGAAGGAAATGAGGTTCGATGCATGTTGGGTTGACCACATGAGGCATTGTTAAAAAAGATGGTTGAGCTCAAGATGAAAACATATCGTGTGGAGAATGGAGAGGAGATGAAAAAGGGACGCTGAAAGAGTATATGCGCTGGCGCTCATGGAGAGATAAGCGGATACTTTTGCCTCATGAATGGACAGTTTCTGGCTCTATCATTGGGCTACATATGACCTGACCTATAGGCAATTGGTGCTAAATCACAATGGTCGATTTTCTGACGAAGGAATCTTAGCGCTTCGAGAGATGATGTAAGACACATCAACCATCACGCTTACAGGTTACAGAAGATGAGGTGTAGGCAATCAAATCGGATACTTTCAACCTGGTTATGCAGATTCTGTACCGTTTGTGGATCAAATGTTGAAACTTAATGACGGAAATCTGATTCAGACTGAAGTATGCATCCTTGTAATGTCTGCTAATCCTTCTCGCTCTCAGCATTAACAGCCTTCCTGCGACGACCGGCTAATCGCACCGAAGTGAGCCCTAGAATGAGATTTTAGGAGACCTTTTATTAACTAAGGTGAAATGGCTGTAGCGAGACCAATTTATGTAGGTGATCTGCTTCAGATAAGGGAGACCATACCAAGATCAGGTTGATCCGGGCCATAGATTTCACGACACTTCCACTTCAGAGCCTCTATCGACTCTTTAGCCTTATGAAGTATCTTTATGCAAAATGGCTCCTCCTCAGACTGGTGGTGCTGATGAGGACAATCTTGATGCGGCGGGACGGCATGCCACTGGGCCTGACGTTGTTCGAGATAGTTCAAAACACTCCACAAACACCCTTCATGCGTTCCGTTTCCGTAAACCTCAGCCTTAACAGCCTTTTTAGCCAAATCCGCCCATTCTGAAGGGCTTAGTTCCAAGCTGTAGCTTGGAGCCTCCGTACAACAATCAACCCCGACTTCGCTGAACTGGAGACGTTTCAGTTCATTTTGCTCCTTTGATGCCTTGGCCTCTTTGTCTATGGACTCTAGAATAACTCCGTATTGCTGCCCCACTGACATGAGGAGTGTTCCCAGAAGTTGAATATTCTGCATAGCGGAGAGGTGACTGGTCGGACAGATTTGACAGTGAGCTATTTGGCTGGCTGTTGATACAGTTTTGCGGAGAAAAGGAAGACCTGACGGAAAGGACAGTCTTTCGTTCTTGCAGAGATCATCTACTGTGAGATAGAAAGTTGCCAGACAGGAACATGGCCGGGACGACGTCTGTGAGATGGGAGATACTGTAGCTACCGAGACAGGATTTGAAGTTTTTGGATCGAGCGCCGGAGCAGCACTGGAGCTTGATAAGAGGTCTGACGTCGGACATGAGCAGTCGGCTCCTTTTCCCAGCTCAATTTGAAGTCCGTTAAGGACTTCAGAGCTCAGGTCAGTCAAGAGACTTGTGTCCCCGCAAGCATCCACGTCTAGTTGGCCAAGTGCTTCAATCATTGACTGAGGCGATAAGAGCGACAGAAAGGGCATTTCATCTTGGACAGCCGGACTGGGTAGTGCTGCGGCCAATGCTTGTCGACGTTTTGCAGGTCGACCCATCTGCTTCTTGACCGAGTAGTGACAGTCAAGACCTAGAGAAGAACATCTCCGACATGAAGGCTTTCCACCATCGCATCTTGACTTTCTTTGCCCTAGACTTGTCAGGTTTCTTCAATAGTACAGCATGGGAGTTGATGTGACGTACTACAAGAATCGCAGGCTGATCGCCGAGCGGGTCTCGGGACGTTTGACTTGGTGACGGAAGTTAATGTCATTGCGGAGAGATTGATATCGGTGAGATTTCTAAGGGAAATTACTTGACAGTTGGAGGTGGAAGAAGAGTTCGAGCGCATCGTGGATGGCAATATCATCGTCGGACACTTTCCGCCGTCGTGATTGGCAAAACAGAGTGAGTCTAAGATGTGACGAATCACGAGTCAGAGAATACACCGACGGGTCCCGCTTTGCGGACGATGGACTACTTGCAATGAGATCCTCAATGTCGGGATGTCTTGTTTATCATGCTGTTATTCTATTCTGCGATGAAATATCCAAACTGGTAAAGAATGCTTACCCCTTAATATTCTCATTCACCCACTTCCAGGTCTTGATCAGCCGCTTTCGGTCCAATGGCTTGACCTCCCGTATTGCAGAAGAGACCTTCTGTATTTGAGCAACATCAAATACAGAACTCTCCTGATCATCCTTTGCCCTGCTATTCTCATCCTCTTTAGAATATGATCGCTTCCACAGATCTAGAAGAGTCTGTGACGGATGGCTGGCACTATCGCCGCTCAAAGCATTCTCCAAACGCTCAAGCCACTCCGATGATGAGACGATCTCAAACTCGGGACCCTCATCGCTGGCAGCTAACCAATCCAGCATCTCTTTCCAAGTTGGTGTGGTATGCGGGTTCAAGACATGGTAGACAGGTGTTTTTGAACCCTTGGAAGAAGTAAATGCAGTTTCGACGACAACTTGAGCAGCCTGCTCGACAGGAAGCCAATTGAGCACTTCGTTTGGAAGATCGGGAAGACAACCTGTTATCTTGGATGTTGAGAGTAATAACGGATACGCCTCGGTGGTGTTCCAGACTCCAGATTCGTTGCTGCACAGCTGCCCAACACGGACGATCGAAGCCAGAGGAGAGTCATGCTTGTTGTTCGCTGCATCGCAAATTTGCTCAGCTACCCACTTAGAGCGTGAGTAGCCCAGTGGCGAAGCCTCTTCCGGATCCTGAGATAGCGTTTCAGGGATCGGTCGAGCGGTAGAGTCACTCACTGCTGCAATCGAGCTGACAAAAATGAGCTTTGCATCAGCCTCTTCAGCGAGGTTGATCAGGTTCTTCGTGCTGGCAATCTGGTCTTCGAAGGAGTTCAGCCGAAGACTAAAGTTGACAGCCCAAGCTGAATGAATGATCTTCGTAGCACCCGACGAAATCTCCCGAAGCTGCTCTTCGGAAAGCCCAAGATCACCTTTCGCCAGATCACACGGAAGACAGACAACCTTATCCTGATGCGGCTCTAAAGGCGGCATACCGCGTTGGAAGAGAGCTTCAGAAACTCGCTTCTGAGCTGCAAATGGTCCGCCACCTCGGAGTAAACAGTATATCCTGTCAACTTTAGAATTTTCTCGAAGAAGATGAAGGATATGTGTCCCTAGGAACCCAGTAGCACCGGTAAGTACCACGCGCGTGGGTCGTTCACTGGGATCTTGGACTATTTTCATGGCCATCTGGGCCAGCCTTTTCTTTTGATCCAAGGCTCCGCGATCTCGTCGTGCTTGGCTTCTAGAGCTGCTATCTGAAGGAGATACACCTGAGGCTATCAGGTTGCCACTGTCATGCGACGCTGGGTCAAAGTTGTACTTTTCAGTCAGAGCTTGCATGAGGTTGAGTTCTGACTCATCGGTGTCGACATTCAGCTCGTTGTCTCCTGAGTTCTCTCTTTCTAAATACTCCACGAGAGAATTGATGGTCCCTTGATCGTAGATGACGTTCAGAGGAAGCTGGTCATTTTCAGATGATAGACATGTTTGTTCGAGCAACTTTCGGATTTGTATGCAAGCGATTGAGTCGACGCCTTGGCGATACAAATCTTGATCTGGCTCAACTTGCCGTCCGAGGACTTGCTGGAAACAATCTTGAACCGCTTTCTGAAGGCCCCCCTCGGGAATCTTCGTGGTTGAAGACGATGTGTTGCTGTAAGCCCCTTCGATCTCATCAGAGTACCGCTCTTCAGCTTGCCGTCGCAGAATAGTCCCCTTGCTACTCTTCTCTAAAGCTTTCTGCCCTTCTTTGACAGGGACAACTACCAGCATTGTCTTGTTGATTCGAGTATGGGTTTGACTGCCCGAGTTCAGCTCATCAATATGTGGCCAGACAGAATCGATCACTTCATCTGCGCTAATGTCGCTCGAGGAAGGGAACAAGAGTGCTCCAGCGTAGTCTCTTCCACTGCCAAAGACGAGAACATCCTGCAGCAGTTTGGAAGAAGCTAATATGCTGCCCTCAATAGGCGAAGGATCAAACTTCTTTCCGTTGGCGAGGGTGATTTGCGCATCAGCTCTGCTGTGATACCGCCATGCATTCGGGATCGATGGATGTGGTTCAAAGAGGTCAGAAGTTGCGTATGATCCATCCTCGCGATTCGTCTTGATCAAGAAAGGCCAGCCAGGCTTCACAACAAGTTCCGAGAGTCCATTTTCGCGCGCCTCAAATTCGATTAGCTTTGGGTCATCAATGGCCCGGAGAAACTGCCAGTCCTTATCGTCGGCGTAGTCCCTATGTGAAGACATTAAGAACCCACATTCTGCGCTCCCCATCCTCGAGAGGAGATTCACGTCTGAGTTCACGAGTTTGTCGCCTATCGCCGATGGTAGAGCAGCGCCGCCGACACCTACAAGGTCCATCGTTTGAAGAGCTTCAATGCCGCCGTACTCTTCGCAGAGCATTTGAAGGACATACGGAACTGACGAGAAATACTTGACGGGGATTGAGCTGTGCGCGCGTGCAAAGTCGATAGCTCTTATAATATTGGCGCCTGTGATGGGGGCGTGGCCTTCGGGGAAAAACCATATCGCGGCACCGCTTGTCCATGCTCTTAGACAATCTGGGAATCCTCCGTGATAGAGAGGAGTGGTGGAAAAGGTTGCGGGCTTGTTCTCTCCTGGAAAGCTGTACAACGCCCCCATCACGCCGAACTGTGTTTGAGGGATTGGCTTGGGTAGCCCGGAGGATGTTCCTGAAGTGTGACATATGTATGCTGTCTCGGAAACTACGGGGGTCTGCTCCAAGTCATCTGTTGGCGAATCATCTTGGTATGAAGGGATCCTGATGATGTCAATGTCGTTTGAGAGCCCGCGAGCTCTATACTCGTAGATGTCGTCGACGAAAACATGTTTGATGCTTAAAGTTTCACAAAGATGCTGAACTGCTGGTGGTGCCAATTGAGGTCTGCAATATGGTCAGGTTTGCGCATAACCTTCAGGCCAGTCAGTGACTTACGCAAGAAGCAAAACAGTATATCCCAGGCGCATCAAACCAAGCCATGTCAGGACAAACTCGGTGCTACTTGAGGATAATAGTCCTATATTCAAGGACTTAGGCTCCTTCGGCAAGTGAGCTGAAAGAACCTGTGCGGCATGCTTTGATGTGTCTGAGAGATGCCGAAATGTGAACAGATGACGGAATACTGCTCATGTCAGCCATGGTATTGTCATTCATGCGAACACTTACCCTGTGTAGACTTCAAATGCGTAAAAGTCGCGAATCCCAAAGCCGGTGCATCTGGATTCCTCTCAGCCTGGTCATCGATCAATGTCACCACCGTCGTCCACGTTTTCGCCTTCTCGTCTTTCCGCTTCAGCCTCGCAGCCTCACCAACCGTACACGTAAAATAATTCGCATCCACCATTTCACAGACTTCAGCCCAAAAACACAGATCAAAATTAGTAACTGAGTCTATCGCGATGCATCAATTACCCCTCTTCTTAAATTGTTTCACTCATGGCATCATCGACTTATTTTTTGTGACACAGAAAAAAGAGGAGTATAGACAACGTCATCGACTCAACTGACGAGTTATGACTGTATCTTTACGCGCTCCGCATCAGTTACACAGCAGTAAAATACAGTCTACCCCTCTCGTCCAAAACACCAAACTTTATCTTGTTAGATAAGTACTTTGTTTGTATTTGCCATGGAGCGCTCACAGTCTGATACCTTGCCTCTGGCGAATTCTGTTCAAATTCCTCAGCTTGGATTTGGGGTGTATCTATCGCCACCCCAAGTTTGCACCAAGTCATGCCTCACTGCACTTGAAGCTGGATACCGACACATCGATACGGCGCAATACTACGCCAATGAGACAGAGGTTGGGCAGGCAGTTCAAAAGTCAAACGTTGATCGGAAAGATGTTTTCTTGACTACAAAGATTCTCGAGGCCGCTGGTAGTGTTGACAAGAGCTACGCAAGATGCATTGAGAGCATCAAGAAGCTTGATCCCGAGAGCGGTTATGTCGACCTTTTTCTCATCCATAGCCCCAATAGCGGTGCTGCAAAGAGAAAGGAGATGTGGCAAGCCCTAGAGAGGCTGTATGAGGACGGCAAAGCGAAGGGTATTGGCGTGAGCAACTTTGGTATTAAGCATATTGAAGAGCTGAAGCAATTCGCCAAAGTTTGGCCTCCTCACGTCAATCAGATCGAGGTACGTCGGCAAAAAGCGCAAAAAATAAAATACTAACAGGTACATCAGTTGCATCCTTGGTTACAACAGAGAGAAGCCGTGGAATACTGCGAAACGAACAACATCGTAGTAGAAGCTTACGCTCCTCTCGTTCGCAACCAAAAAGCCAATGACAAAACTCTCAAAAGCATCGCTTCAAAGCACAAAGTCACGCAGAATCAAGTGTTAATCCGATACTGTCTTCAAAAGAACTGGGTTCCCCTTCCAAAGAGCGATACACCCGAGCGTATCAAAGCCAACGCCGATGTTTTCGGGTTTGATCTTGACGACAGGGATATGAAGGCGCTGGATGATCTGGACGAGGGCGCTGCGGGTGCAATTGTGCAAGCGGTGGATAATTATTGAATGTAGTGTAATGTAACGTTGTGATAAGATTGGATTACAGTTTCAGGTGTTGGGTTGCAGTGCTAGGATGGGGAGGTAAGATGATACACCAAATCTTAACTTGAACTTTAGATCCCGAGATCTGGGTCATCATATCTTGGATTGTAGATCTTGGATAAACGAATGCTTAGCTTCTCAATGACCGATATTTACACGCGTCATTGACTCGGTTTCATTTCAGGTACAGTCTCGATATTCACGATAATCTCAAGTGTCTCATCTTCGGGACCAACGTCGTGGCGTCTACAAAGTCTCACCGATACTCTAGATGTAACACAGCATTCAGCCAGCATTTGCTTTTTCGCATAATCCATACACTTTTGCACACAAAACTTAAACAAGCGTGAATAATGTAAGGGATAAGGTAGTACTAAATCATGACTTCATCACCGCATATTTAGGTCATGACGTTCACGAATCTCACTCACCCCTCTTTCTTCCGCCCTATTCATCCAGCCAACGACTACTCACCCTCATCTCTATCACACAGAGTCACAATCAAATCTGCAACACGACAAAAATGGCAGACAACGCAACCAGGCACAACGCCTATGCAACCCTCATCACCCGCGACTCCTACCTCCCCGGTGTGATAATCCTCGCCTACACCCTCAAGCGCAACTCCTCAATCTACCCTCTCGTCGTGCTCTACACCCCCAACCTCCCCAAAGATGCCAAACGCCTTCTTGAGCTTGAGGCGCCAAAATGTAACATGATTCTGCGTGAGTGCCAGCATCTTCTTCCGCCGGAGGGTGTCAAGATGACGCTTATCGCGGAACGCTTCGCGGATACCTGGACGAAACTTCGTGTTTTTGAGTTGTTTGAGTATGACGCTGTGTGCTACCTTGACGCTGATATGGCGGTGCTGGATAACATGGATGTTGTATTCCAGGTTGAGACGCATCTTCCTGATGATTGGATTGCGGCGAATCATGTTTGTGTTTGTAATCTTGATTCAGATTCTTGGGCGCCTGAGGATTGGAGGGCGGAGAATTGTGCTTACACGCCGCTTGAGCATCCCACTGCGCTTATGGAGCCTTTACAGCCTACTGAGACGTCACCTTCACCGCACAAGCTTCTCAATGGTGGCATGTTTATCTTTCATCCTTCTGAGGGACTTTGGGATAGGATGTTGGATGTGTTCAACACGACGCCGCTGCTTTCAACGTTCATGTTTCCAGATCAGGACTTTTTGGCGTTCTTCTTTGTGAATAAGTGGTATGCACTTGGATGGCAGTATAATGCTATCAAGACGATGCGATACTGGCACCCGAACATCTGGCGTGATGAGGAAGTCATCTGTCTACACTACATCGTCGACAAACCGTGGGCAAAGCGTGTTGGGCTGGATGGAGTAGCTGGGTACAAGGGCCTTGACGGGGTTACACATTGCTGGTGGTGGCAGCTGTATCAGTATTGGGAGGATGAGAGGACTTCTGATGGGCGTGGAGGAAATGAGGCGATCGCTTTGCTGAAGAAGCTGATCGCGCCGGCGGACACGATGGAGGGAGGACTCGGATATCTCCAGGTGGGTTTGCCTGTGAGAGCTTGAGAGGGCATTCTGTTTTCGGCGTTGAGGTACATAAACAGGCGAAAAGAAAGAAAAGAAGTAGAGAGGATTGGGAGCCACAACTTACATCAGGGCTAGCTACCGGGAACAATCTTACCAGCAATGGGATGGGCATTAGATACACGAAGACCCACGACTATCTTTAGAAGAACAGGACAATTGATGAAGATCATGATCATGCGAAACGCTATGGAGAAAAAGTTATCCAACTACAAAGAACCAGATTACTCAACCTCCATCCAAGTAGCTTGCAGCTGCGCAATCTGCTGCCAATCACTCATCTTATTCGCATCCGCCATCCCAGCATGCATATTGTTCATCATATTCGCCGCTGTGACTCCATGCTCAGTCTCATAGTATCCAACAGAACTGTTCCCATGCAAGTACCCGTCCGTAGTACCACTAATAGATGCCATGCCATTCATGCCCTGGTACATCAAGCTCAGCTGCCCCTGCTGCATAGCCTGCATCTGCTTCATCATCATCATCTGCTGTATCATCTCGATGTGAGGTACTGTCGCGTTATACACCTGAACACGCCTTGTTCCAAATGCTTTGAACTCATCCAGGGCCTTTTGTGATTCAGGTGATCCAGGAGGTCCGGCAGCACAAGCTGCGAGCCACATGTTGCGCATTCTTGGAGACCATAGCTGGCAGATCAAGGTGCGTTCATCGTAAACGCCCTTGACGGGAACAGAATCGCCCAATGGAGTATCGGCCATAAAGTTCAACCAGCAGTCTTGACAGGCCAGAGCTTCAGGGTGTCCCCACCATTTACTCTTGCCTCTGTTCTTGATACCTGGACATGTCGGGACTCCGGCCCATTTCTTGACATAGTCAGAGTAGTGACTGAAGACACCCTTATCAAGAGCTTCGGCGAACTTCTGGATGAACATGCCCCATCGAGGAGTACCGGGACAAAAGTTGCAAACGATGTCGAGGGTTTGATCACGCTGAGCAGGCTCGAAGAACCTCTCAAGGTTAGATGTCTCGACAATTCCCTTATAACAAGCTTCGCACACGTCGAAGTCGGCACATCCTCCAGCGACAGTCCACCAGTTACCACGCACGATTCCGTGAATAGTACATGGAACTAGGCCACATATAGCGTTAGCTGCGTTCCAGAAGACGTCAAAGTCTCGACGATAGATGGCTGCTTCGAGCGCAATACTCATGTTGACAGCCGTATCAGTGAGCTTGCACTTCCATCTCTGGCCAATTGACTCAACGAAGGCGTCGAAGCCTTCTGCACGAATGTGACGTTCAAACTCGTTGCCAAATGGTGTAAACGCGAGTTTATCCAGATAACATGCCTCGCAGACGGTCATGTCCTTGATCCTGCGTCGGGGTAGCATCCAATGCCCACTGTTGGACTCCTCATCCCTACCTTCGCACAGGGGAAGATGAATGCGCACCTTGGCAGCTTCTACAAAGCCGTTCCAGTGGTTCTGCTTTGCCATTTTGACTGCCGTTTTGGCGATGTAGGGAATGCACAAATCACACATCCATTTTTCGTCTTGGCCCTGCTGGCGGTATGGCTGGAAGCGAGACTCGAAGGCGGTGCCGACGACGTGATCCTCATAGCAAGCGTCGCACGATATGAACCCGTCAATCTCGTTATTGACCATGCCCCACCACTTGATCTCATCAGCAGCCATGGTCCAGACTCTACCCTTGCATGGTTTGAGAGTCAAGCTCTTCTCCATCCATGCCTGTAGAGGTCTGACGTCGTTGGTCTGAAGAGCCTGAGGCCAGAGCACCTCTCGTGCGCGAGGAGACCAGAAGCCGCACTTGGACTCTGTGCCCTCAGGCGAATGGTACCTCTCGAAGTGACTCGCGAGATGAGTGCTCTGAACATAGTCGGCGTAGCACCTCGTGCAAATGAGATACTGTGGCACAGCAATGAATCGATACCAATCAAGCGAGTAGCTCACGATTCTGTCTTCGGGACAATATGGGAGAATGTCGCTGGACATGCCAGTGGCTTGGCAGGACGGCGGTCCCCGGGGCCCATCTTGTTGTGCGGTCGGGCCAGTACTGGGCGCTGTTGGAGGATGACCGCTGTTCAGAACGTTCAGATTGTTCATTTGAGCAGAGAGGGAAGCGACGGGATCTTGTTGATAGCCGTAAGCAGCGGGCTGGCTAGGCACATTATTCGTAATCACCTCCGGTAGCTGAGAGCTTGACAATTCGGGAGCAGGCTGGTAGGGCTGGAAGTTCTGACCTGCTATCGTTGTTGGAGAATCTGCAGGCACTCGTCCATGACTGACCGCGCCAGCTGGGGTTGGCGGATTAGGAGGTGACGTATAATGCTGAGAAGTCGGAGGGCCTGTAGCTGCGAATTGGGGATGCTGCGCATATTGGGCCGGTGGAGCCTGGTGGTCAACAGGTGGACTATAAGGTTGGAATTGGTTTGGTGCCGGGGCTGCGACAGATTGTACATTGTGTTGCGGTTGATTAAGAGGTGGTGGAGGCGGGTAGGTATGAGCTTGACCTGGAGGAGGAACAGACTGGACATCGACGGGCGCACCTCCAGTCTGAGGGACTTGCCCCTGGTTTGTTGTATAAGGATGCCCGTGAGGTCCGGAAGTGCCCTGAAAAGGCGGCTGCACGTGCTGAGTTACTGCCGATTGGCCAGCTGGCTGCTGCGATGGTGGGCTTTGGTGTTGCTGGTGCGGTGACTGCGCTGCAGGAGGACTTTGCGGGTGGCTCGTGGGAAGGCTCTGAGCTGGCGGGACAGGCGCTGCATGCGCTGTTGGCGACATCCCCGAAGCAGCTATCGGGTTGTACGGGACAGGCGCTTGCTGTTGCTGGTACCCTTGGGGAGGGGGACTCTGGTAGGGCTGCTGGGGCGGGAGGACCTGATGCGGGCTGTGCGTAGCACCAACAGGGGTAGCCTGATAAGGCGATGATTGGGCAGCTTGCTGCTGGTACTGCGGCTGTGGTGGTACACCATGAGAGTCATGACCGGGCGGGCCAACTTGAGGACCAGGCTGGGGAGCTGTCTGTGGTGGAGGCGGAGGCGATGGTAGTGCCGGGTTGTATGGAGTACTCACACCTCCCTGTTGTGGCCATGATGCCTGCTGTTGAAGCTGAGGAGGAGCACTCTGGTGATGTTGGTGCGGCGAAAGCGCTTGAGGAGGGTTCGGACCGTACCCAGGTGGGCCGGCATAGGCTGATCCTTGTGAAAGAGGTTGATTGGTAGGTGGTGCAGCTGTAGGCTCATTTGGATTGGACTGCTGATGATGCAACACGGGCTGGGGATATGGCGAAGCAACTGATGGTGATTGAACCAGCGGCTGAGGGACCGCGCCTGGTACACCCGCGTGAACATTCGCGTGCGATTGCTGAAAGTCCGGATTGGGACGTTGAGCAGCCTCTAAACGCTCTTGCCAGCTCAGGTGAGGCGGTTGACCAGGCGCACTTGGGTGTTGAGATGGCGATGCCACTTGCGCTGCCTGGTGCTGAGTCGGAGGGTAGCCTGGTGCAGCGGGCGGAACGCTCTGCTGTGGTGTCGGCGGCGCCTGATTGGCATACGCCTGCTGAGGCTGAGTTTGGCCATAGCCTGGCGGGAATGAGTTTGTCGGACTCAAAGGCGTTTGCGTAGGATGCTGTGCTGGATTGTAGGTCGGCTTCGGCGCCTCTCCAGTGTATGAGGTCCCAGAACTTGTCGGAGCACCGGAAGGTGAAGAAGCAGGGTATTTTGACTTGATGTTGCTAGCAAGATTGCCCAAAATTCCTTTTCCAGACTTGAAGAGAGATTGAGCGGTTGATTGAAGTTGGGCCTGTGCCGAAGGTCGAGTCCCGAATTGAGCTGCTTGTTGCTGGTACTGCTGCTGGTGCTGAGCAGGTGTTGGCGGGGCTGCGACGCCGTAGGTCGATGCTTGGTAGTTGGGCTGCTGACCTGGAGTCTGCTGCTGAGGATATTGACCTTGAGGCAATTGGGGGTGTTGAACCTGGGGCGATTGTGAGGGCTGGATCACTTGAGGGCCTGGCGCAGGAGGGGACTGGTAGTTGTGCTGTTGGCCTGGCGCGTACTGCTGAGGGTGTCCATACGGCGATTGCGCATATTGCGCTGGGGGCGGCTGCGGGGTCTGATAAGCCTGCTGTGCGTGTCCGGGAGGAGGCGATTGATAGTTCGGCTGTTGACCAGGCACGTATTGTTGAGGTGGAGGTGAAGAGTATTGTTGGAGGTGAGGGGATTGGGAGTACTGCTGCGTTGGTGGTGCTGGAGCCTGGTTAGGCAGGCCTGGACCAGGCGGTTGGTAGTTGCCATAAGGCGGAACACTCGCCATCTTGATGTCACAATCCTTAAAAAACTCTTTAATAACACTTATGACGCTATTCACAAATATCCTCTCAATTTATTCACGGAATCGCCAAGCTTCAGGGTTTTGAAGGGACACATCACAGTTAAATATATATGACTCCTCACGGGCTGAGTCCAGACCGGTCCACGCATTCAGCTGAAGCATTAGTCTCACATTCACGAGGCACAAAATACCACCAAAGAACGCCTTGTGAGCCCAAAAGCCTAACTTAGTGGCGCCTGAGTGTTATTTTTGTAACAGCCACTTCGCTATGGTTACTCTAAATAATGTCAGCCGCATCGCGCAAAATTATGCTTAACGTCTCGACCCGAGGTGCTGCCGGCACCCATGTAACCTTTAAAATAGAAGGGTATTCAATTGCTCTATCAGTTATTTTCTATTCCGTTCCTTGTTGCAAAAGAAATGCGTGCTCACGAAGGACCCGGTGAGCTGGGCGGAGTGTCCAGCGCTTGCAAACAAGTGCCAGACACTAAATCCCCAAACCTCCAACTTCCTCCGTTACTGAACTTCAAATTTCCTGCAAAAGCCTGTGTTAACTGGCTCGATCTCTAGACGCCAATCGAGCTCAAGTTTGAGGATCTTCAAGAAGCATAGATATCGGGACCCTCCCTGTCGGACAGTCTCCTTGGCCAACCGCGCCGTTGCGTCGCTGTTCAACTCGGCGATGGCAAGGGATTTGTAGCGTAGTGCTTTGGTGCATCCTCTCAGTGGTATCTCGTTGATTTGATGCTGATTTGGCAATGGAGCCTGGCGTTTGTCCCAGAACAGGATGACGTTGACGTGATCCAGATGTCAATTCTCCTGGAATGTTTTCTGCGTTCGGTTCCTCGTGACTCTGGGCCTGCAGTGCCTCCCCATCCGAGTCATCCCCAGTGAGATCAATGACTTCAGGCAGTGAATCTCCACCAGGCTTTGGTTTGTTGATAGCCGAAAATCCCCGCGGTCTCGCACCCTCCCGAAGAACTCCCTTAGTGATCAGGAGTTCCCGCACATCACGCGCAAAATGGCACGACACACCAACCACGTAGAAGAGCTCGCCACGCTCGTTCTTTTCCGTCTTCAATTTATAGTGCATATCTCCGTATTCAGCCGTCAGCACATTAGAGAGTTTGCTAAAGGAGTTGACCTGTTTGCAAGGTATTCGTGTGCGGAAGTCCGACATTCTCGATATGTAGTAGCGTAACGCGTGCCGTGTGTCCAGTGACCAGGCTTGAGGACTTTATATAGGCAATCATTGTCAGTGATGTGATGTTGGTGTACATGAGGATCTGTGATTAACGTCTGAATGCAGCTTCAGAGTGAATAATTGGATTTTCTCGATTTGTTGGCAACTGAACACACTGGCTGGGCGTTTGAACAAACAGGCATCATGATATTTACTTTATAAATATTTACCAAGTTAATATAAACTCTCGCCTTAGGACCTATATATGTAGTAAATAAAAGACCGTTTTATTAGCAGTCTCTCAGAGACCTGTCTATCGATGCCCAGCTTGGGTCTAACATACTATGCACTAAACCCTTTGCCACAGCTTGACATTAATTCCTTGCGTCCTTAGTTCTCGCATCCTCTCCAAAATCACCGCAAGTTCATTGTACACGTCGATGCACCAGCCAGGGTCATCATTTTCCAGGTGGACTCCTTGCTCCACATAGAGAAAAAACCTGAGGAGTGCATAGTTGGATCTAGAGCCCTGGGGGATGAGCACGTAAAAGTTCGAGATGGGTGGATTCGCATTGCGGTTTTCTTTGGTAAATCTTTTAGATTGTTAGAGTTGGTTGTTCTTTGGGAACGAAGCATACTTACTCGGTGATTGCGGAGATAGCTTCGCCAAGTACTTTGACGCATGCTGCGCAGCGCTGATTGACCCTTAACACAATATCTCCCTCACGGTTTGCTTCATTGAACGGCTCGTTGGAGGAGAATGAGACGGACCAATCGTAGCTCCACTTATTATGGCCTTTGAGTTTGATTTCGACGACGATGCTGCTTCGTGTGCAATCGGGATATCTATCCTTGAATAGTCTCAGACCAGTGTCAGGTTCCAGAGTCGTTGTTTGTGCGCGGCGAGAGAGTTTGTGATAGTCGCGAAATCCCCCTTCGTCGAAAATGAAGGAAGTGTCGCTATCGTTGGGTGTACTATTACTTGTGATAGGTGTAGCAGTTGCATCTTCGACTGCGGCCGTGCCTCCGACCGGAGTGGCATCGTCCAGTCCCGTGGTATCTTCGGCCGACGTAGTATCTTGGACTGGGGTGGTAGGCGGTAATGCATCTAACGGTATCTCCTCGGATAACCGCTTGAAAATTCCACCGTCATCGAATACTCCCGGCCATAGACTACTAGTTTCATGAAGCTGGAGCCAATGCATCCATTGTTCATCGGAAAAGTCAGTGTTAGGAACAATATACGACATGGCGTGACGAAGGAAGCTCTTGCTGAGATATTGCTGGTTATAAGTTTGTTTGAAGGAGAAAAGAAGCTCTTGTTGAGATATTGCTGGCGATAAGTTTGTTTGACGGAGAAGAGAAGCTCTT
This sequence comes from Fusarium redolens, assembly GCF_020744475.1. NCBI lineage: Eukaryota > Fungi > Ascomycota > Sordariomycetes > Hypocreales > Nectriaceae > Fusarium > Fusarium redolens. The sequence continues at coordinate 1,041,776 of NW_025763679.1, read as the reverse complement.
CCTCGTCGCCTCAAGACTCAAATGAATCATGGCGGAAGGCAGTGTTGGTGGTGAAAGGGCAGGTGCAACATCGACGACAAGCGAGGCAGTTATCGAGCCTGCCTTCGCTCGAGCTTGGAGCAGGCCTCTCCTTCGAGACGAGAGAGTGAGAGAAGGGTCGGAGTCAAGGCACTGCCACCTTACCAGACACTCACATGATCTATTACTATAAGTCTTTGATCAAGGCACCACGGTGGAGAGGACAAGGAGAGAGCTCATCTTGGTCAAGATGAGTAAACGTCAGCGCAAAAATATGGATTAAGAAGAGAACTATAAACTATATCTGAAGCTTATGAATTCCATCTAAATTTCGTATCCTCATTCATGTAGTCTAAACTTCCTTCATAATGTTAAAGAGTTTAGGGGGGGTAGGCTCTTTTTATGCATAACTTAGGCTTTCAGCCGCGTACATGTTCAACGTCGGGTTCGCATAATAGACAACACATCGCAATTGGTTGAAGCTGAAAGGCTCTGTTTGTTTTCTAGCGCCTATCATTTGCCGGCGGACTTGGTACTGCTGGCTAAGACGCATTAAAGCTCGTGGTAAATCTCACGAAATCCGATCAGAGTTGCATATGAAATCACATTTCTGGAAGTCTAAATGTACACGTGTATGGGTATAAGATAATAGGAAACAATATTAATAGAGATTATTTTCATCTCTTCATCGCATATGTATGATTCGACTCCTCAACCTCCTGGACAACATCATTCCGCACATAAATCCCCGCCATATCCTGCTCCCTCGAATGAAGCGACTCAGTAGTTCGACTTGAGATAAAGGTCCGAGGTCCCTCTTTTCCATCGATAATCTCAAACTCTCCAGGAATCCCTTGCTCAGGATCAGCAAGTTGATGAGTTGAACTTGTATCGTCTGCCTCCTTATCCTTGTTTGTACGGTTGATGGTAGTAAGACGAATGCCGTGGGTTGTGCGGCTGATGGGGTGACTGCTTCCAGCAGAGCTGAGAAATCTCTTGGGAAGGATCTTGGTGAAGATTGGACGGAGAAGAGGGAAACAACCGGAGACGATGGCGACGTTGATTTCGACACCTCCCCACATGTCGTTTGTGGCGACGTCGCGGGGCATTTGTCTTGACGCGGGATCATATTGAAGAGCTGTGACGATGACAAAGACAGATGCAAGGCAAACACTTTGTTTGTTAGTATAGTACTATGACATATTGACGGAGGACTTGCATGAAACCAAGGGCAAACAGAGCGGTGATGGCAATCTTTTGTCCCAGACGAAGTCGCAACTTAAACACTTCAATAACCGGCAGCGCCAAGATAACGACATCAAGAATAAAGTGAGTAAGACATGTCGCGAAGAAGAATTGCGAGTCGTTGATCTTGCAGACAGCGTTCTCAATTGACTTGTCCCAATAGGCTTGAACTGGTATGCAGTGGAAGATGACCATGAATGTACGGAGGATGAGCCAAGCGCCGCTGATACCGAGCATAACCTGGATCGGAATTCGAATAGCTGATTGCTTGAAGATGCGCCAGTAGAAGAGGAGAATAGAGAGTTTCGAGAGACCGATCGAGTATGAGTAGGTGAGGGAGATGAGGAACTGCATCAGTCGGGCGTTGAGGTTGATCTCTTCATATCGTTCATCGCTGACGGAGTCGGGAATCGTCGTGCCAAGGTACCATGTCAAGGCCCCTACAGATGTTAGCCTCTGTTCCTATCATCAACCTGAAGGGGGATTTACAGTATATCATCACAACATTGTATCCAATGCCAACAACCTACAGCATGTAAGCAACAGACCCTTAAGCTTCACAAGCAAAACTTACAAAGGCACCAACGCACAAGTAGTCATCATACCACCACGGAACCTTTGTCATGCGCCTCGCAAAGATACGTGCAACCAGCGCCAACAAGGCCGACACCCACGTGATGACCATGGCACTGATGATATCCGACTTGAGGCTCATGGCGGGCTATGATCCTGCGTTCCCGCAGGCTTGTCAGAAAACTTTGGACGAACTTTTGTTTTAGTTAAGTTAAAAAAGCAAGGCAAGGTGCAGGAGTACACACACACGCCAGGCACGGATGTCTGTGGGAGTGATCTGCATTTGAAGGATGTCCTTCCCACATGGTGGCCTCGGGTCCCTTGACAGTAAGGATCCTTGACGCTTATCTGGATGGGTCTAACCCAGGGAGAGAAAAGCGTTGGCTGAGGCTCTGGGGTAAAGGGGGACTGGACTTGGCTTCCAGAACAACTGACTCGTTGTCTACACCATCAGGTCTCGGCGGGTATGTTAACCGGAGTGCCATTGTGTGTGACTGGACCAAGTCTAGCGTAAACCTGGAGCTACAGTGGACCGGCGGAAATCGTCCGGGGGAGATGTTGGCAGGGCTGATCATCTCTGGGTCCCTGAGTGATTGTGCCTGTTTGAGGAATATTCCCCTTGACGATCATCAATGACGTGACGTTGTTTGAGTTGGGCTAACTGAACCGACTGACAACCGAATGGGGGTTAACAATTATTCGTCGGATACTCGGCCCTTTAGAACATCAATGGTTGATTAACTCACTGCAGACCTTCCAGAACCAGAAAAAAGGCGTCGATAGCTGTCGCATTGATCAACACCTTCACAATCAGCCTCTCATTGACCTTTTCAGCAGGTGGGATAACGACGCCATTGATTGCTCATACGAGGATTATTCTAGAAAAGGCAGCTCTGGAGAAAAATCACTCAACCACCGCCCTTGGACAACAAGATGGCCTCAGCTTTAGCCTCTAAGCCAGTGATAGACAGGGTTTTTCAACCAGCCCGGCCCGTAAGCTCGGTCCCGAATTTTCGGTTGTTCTAACAGAAACTCTGTTAGATTTGGTCCGACATGCTGAAACAGCATCTCACCTATCACCACCAATTCACGACGCCCTATCATCCATCGTGGCGCCACGTCTGCTTGTAGTGCGTCACTATTTAGCGCGCTGGGACCAGTGGCTGATCCCTGGGCTTTACCACCTACTGCTTTTGGAGTTAGGGGTAATTGCAGGTCGTTTTTTTTTTTTTGCCCCGGACAGGCATTGACCAACAGTCCTGTCTTATCTTTTGTGATCTTGACCGTTTTCTGTTGTAATGTCATGATTTATTTCCGGCTAACGCACGCCATCGTTCTCGCCCTCTCCGTGGGATGGCACTATGAACTGCGCTGCTCAAAACTATTGAGATTCTGGGCTGCATTCCAGCCCTGTAGGAATCTGGCTAATGATTGACCTTGCATAACAACGTTGCAGTCGCGTCGAGCTGGAGGTGCCAAGTCAAGATTGTGTACCATCGCCTGGAGCGCTGAAAGCTGAACCCTGCAGCATGAGATTCGGGAACCTGGATGTCGTCCTACTTCCCCTGGGCCAAACAGATAAAAAATGATTCTAGACTCTCGTTTATCGTCCTGTCAAATTTGGTCAAAAGATGATCTTCCTAGTTTCTGGAATATTTATGACATGATAGTTTCTCCAACACGTTGAAAATGGTAAAGCATGTGAGGCGAGGCTACGCATGACAGATTCCAGCGGAGCAAAGCACAAATGACAGATTTCAGCGGAGTAGAACCCCAGACCCATAGAACGAATGTGCCGATAACGATGGAGACACTTCCGCTCGTCCGTGGTGGACCATTCCGTAAGTGCTGCTTGGCATGTTCCACCTCTGCATCCAGAAACTCGTCTGTCAAAAATGAAGTCAAGGCGATACTTGATCTACCAGTAATACCACTCATATGCGTTACTCAGCAGATTAGTTGGTGAATGAATGAACCCGTGTTACAAATGGGCAGTATCCTTTCCTTCTTTGCTCTAGAGTGTCTTGTCATCAACGCTTGGACCGTGATAAGGCGTCGATCCCTATCGCTAACGCGTTATAAATATCGTCAATCAGACTCAATCAGTATCTTTATTGACTCCTGTCGGCCCGAACCATATCAGATACATGAGCCAACAGTCCGAGCACTTTCATTCTCTCCATCTTATCGCCCAATCCCCCTTTGCAAAACTAGGTTCCACGACTTTTCCCGCCATAATTGCCTCACAAAGACGCTTCTCGCTTTCGTCGTTGACAGAAAACCCAAAAACAACACCTCGTCGTGCAGCGCACTTTGTCATTTCCCGTTCCTTCGCGCGTTTCTGCCCCTGTTTGCGCTTCTCGAGCATCGCGTCTGTTTCGTGGATACGTTCTGCTCGCCCTTTTTCGCCGCCGACACTGCCGTTGACTTCGGAGATGGATTGTGGTGGACGGATGCGAGTACCGCTGCGGATTGACATGCGGGCGAGAACGTCGCCGTCGATGTGATTGTCGTCTTTGATGTTGCCCGAGAGGTCCATGTCTTCTGATGATTGTGGCTCCGATGGCGCTTGCGTAGGTTCTAATTCCTTCGTTTCCTCCTCGTCGCTATGATGTTCTTCAATTTCTTCCTCCATTGACGTTCGGTTCGGTCCAAAGACGAGCTCCTCAGCGGCACTGCATGGCACCAAGATCCGATTGTCGCCCTTGCTGTTCTTCCCCTTCTTGTGTTTCCTGCCTTTTGCCTGCTTCTTTGTCTCTTCTAGTGTGCTCTCGTCCGCGGTCAGCAATTTCACGAAGGCTTTCTCGAGCTCTCGGTCCAGCTTCCCGGGTTTCTGTGTCCGACATCGGCTCGAGCAGTACTTGGCTGGAGTATTGGTATTTGCTGTCGCAGTAGTTCGTCTCGTACTAATCACTCTGCCGCATGAGTGACAGTATGGAGTTGCTTCGCCTCCGGGCAATAAGTAGAAAGGTGCTGGTGTAGCTTGAGATTTGGAGGGTCGACTCCAGCTGTCCATCCAACTCATCTTGACTGGCTCCGACGGCCTCCGCTGTAGTGGTTTGTGCGTGGAGAAGTTTCGGCAATTTCGTTTTAGGGTTTGAACTGTTGCTGTGTGTAATCTTTGAGCGCGTTTTATACAACTCATGTCGCTCTCAGCTCTGCTAGGATGAGAAGGTATCTCAGGTTTAGCGAGAGATATCGTGGTGATGATGTCATTGTCGTCATCGAGCGCTGCGAATGGATCCAAGTCGATCACCATCAATTAGTGCTACGACACAGTGAGACTAAGTACAACAACATAAGAAATCAATATGAAATACTCTAGAAACGTCTAATATTACTACATATCTTTTGTACATAATACCATATCATTATTGTTGTCATCAGAATCTAGGGTAATGCAATAACAATCACTTAAAGGCATATTTCAAGTGTAAACTTTCGTCAGAAACCATTATCAGATGAGGTAGTGTTCAAAAGACTCTGACCCTCAATACTCAATATCAATTATCCAAATAGTTTTATACGTGCGTTCTTTGGCGAGGATTCGCAATTTGCTGTTATTTACTATGGTCGTGCCTCATAAAGGCGTGCACAAAGTTGAAATCACATCAATGACTTTGCTCTTTCAACCAGGATCTGGAATAGAGCCCCGCCTTCGTCTTACGCAAAGTGAATATTGGCTTGAAAAGAGTATAATAATGAGAAAAGAGTAGGGGTTTTCCTCGACGCGACGGTAGCTCTTAGGAACAGTCGCTCCGGCCGGTTCATCAGTGGCGCTATCGTTTATCTCCTCGTCATGTCCGGCCAGCAGACTGCATTCCAGACAATTGTTCGATCCGAATTACGTTCCGAAAATACAATACTTCGTTTTGAGTTACAGATACTAACCTCGATGACTTCAATCACTAAGGGGGTGGATTATGTTGTGCTGCCGATAGCCGAGCTGTTGCTCCTTTCAGGCGTCAGCCAACGAAACCATCGCGGAGCTTCTGGGGGCTGTTTTCAAAACCGCACCTTGCATTTTGGTGGGCTTGATAGTAGCTGCTAGTTACCTATAAGCGAATCGGAGGCATAATTACTCAGTACTAATCCAGAAAGCGGTTTGCGGTAGTAAGATTGAGCTAACTAAGTGTCACCGAGTGCAGACGTAGAGGCAAGGATTGAGATGAAAGGCCAAGGTTTGTCCCCTGATGTAGATACATATATATAGTCGAAGTTGAACGAAATACAAAATACCCTATTTTGAAAGCCTAGAAATAGCAGAAATATATCAAGTAAATCAGATTGAGTAACAGTCCATTTGCCTCAAGAACGAAGCCGCCATAGTTTACTGAGTAACGAGAAGAGTACTCGCAACACTTGGTACACCCGCCGAGTTCAGAACAAATAACATCCAGTACCCAGGCAAAGCGATGCCAGAGTCGCTTGGAACCTGGAATGAATAGCCATTTCCACTTCCAGTCTTCCTCAGACTTAAAGGAATGCGACGCTGGTCAGTATTAACTGTATGTGTTGCAGTACCATAACGGATCAATGAAGCTTTCTTGATGGTGGTATCTGTCGAGATTGTGATCTTGCCACCCACCTTGATACTTTTCGCAGAGACTTTAGTGATCTTGGGACGCGTTGCCAGTTTTCCGCTAGAATTGTACAGATAGTTTGGCGTATAGATCTGGGCATCAAAATGGTTGGTATCGCAATCACCACAAAGACCGCCACCACCGTTGAAAACCCTACCATCAGGCAGTAATAAGGAAAGACTGTGATAGACTCGAATAATGGAGTTTGGTTGCTGTTTGTAGAAAGTGTCTGCATCAGGGACATAAAGCTCTGGTGTAAGCTGGGGAGTCGAGTCGGCAAAAGGAATACCACGCTGTTGGCCACCTGTGATGAAAACGTTTCCGTCGGGAAGAACAACTGACGTATGAAATGTTCGAGGATAATACAGGCCGTTGCTAGCAAATACTGTCTTGGGTGTGCTTCCGGGCTCGCCAATTGTGATGATATGAGCGTTGGTAGTGGCATCAGAGTCTTGATAACTTGGGGAGCCGCCAAACGTAAGGATCTTTCCCTTAACTGCATCATACATAACAGCGTTTCCGCACATCGCATCTGGGTCTGTACCGCGGCTTGATTGACGCTTGCCGGCTGACTTTACATCGCCGTTTCCACTGGTATAGTACCAATTCATAGCAGTGCTAGGCCCGGCTTGAAAAACGGTTCCCTTCTTCCAGCCGAACAGCCATCCGTGGTTATCAGAACGGTAGAGGCCCTGTTGGTCTGCTGTCAACATTGGTTTGACCAAAGCTCCTGGAAGTGAGGTCCATGTTTTTGAAGATGGATCATATACTTCGCCATTCTTCTCAAATATACCACCGCTCCAAGAGCCGCCGATAGTAAAGACGCGACCATTCGATAGAGTTGCTGATGACTGGTATCCGCGGGCAACTTTCATATCAGGCCCTGGGATCCAGCTATCGCTAGAAGAGTCATAAAGGCTTGTTTTCTGAGCATTGTTGCCACCCGTGACAACGACCTGCCCATTTCCATCCATAGAGATACCAGGGCAAAACATATCGTGCTTGGTGACAGTTACAGTGCGTTGAGAAATCACACCCGTGGAAGGATCCCAGGTCGAGGTCAATGTCACACCGCCAGGGGAGCCTCCGAACGCATCGTTACGGTAGGAAGACCAAACAAGAACCTTTCCTGATGTTGGCTCAACTGCAGCAGCCACCGGAACAATAGGAAAGTCAAGTGTCGGGCCCCAGCTTCCGAGACCGGCTTGAGGGCTGGTATAGGAATCTGCCTTGAAGACGTTGATCTCGGCGATGCTGGTCCAAGGCTGGTCGTTTGCTTCAGTGACAGCGACAAGACGGACATAACGAATAGGACGAGTCTCAAAATTAGAGTATTTTTCAGTGTTGTCAGCGAACCATGTTCCGGTTGCAACGGCATCGCCCCAATTCTTCCCATCTGTGCTTAGAAAGACATTGTGACGGCCGATCCAGCCGTGATCGCTACCGTCTTGGCGAGGAAGGACAGACAATCCGTTCACATTCTGAGTAGAGCCCATATCGATAGTGTAGGTATGAGGAGGCTTTGGGTCATTGGTGCCTCCCGCGGCCCAGGCAGTGTGCCAGAACGTGTTGCGATCACCATCAATGGCCTTTGAGCACTCATCTCCTTCGTGCTGGCTGTCACAGGTAACACGCCACTTGTCGCGGTTGATAGCAGTGCCTATGGGAGCTGAGGCTCTAAGACTAAGGAATTGCAAGGATCCTTCAGGGGTCTCAGCTTTTGCTGCCGGTTGGGCAATGGCGACAGCACTAGCACTCCCGAGGTAAAGAGCAAGTGTCCAAAGGGACTTCATTGTAACGAAAGTAAGGGAAAAGAATGAGAAGTGTAAGATAAGGAGGAGAAGACAAGGTGAATGAATGGAATGGAATGGAATGAAATGGGACAAGCAGCAAGTTTGTTGTCCAAAATTGATGAGGATATCATATTTATTTATCGATTACCTCTCTGGTACATGTTTGGTCTAGCAGGACTGACATCAGATACACAGCCGGTAGATTCATCATACCGCAGGCGCCACACCAACTTCAGCTGCTAGGCGGATCAAAGCGGCAACCTTTAATATCGGTTTTACGAAAGGACAAGTCTTCCAGTTGGTCAACAAAGTTCAAACGGTCTAAGAAAAGAAAAAGGTCTCTTCGTATTGCCCGATCCGCTTACACTTGCACAGCAGACTGAGGCCACCATCTCCACCTGCACCTGTTTTGTTTCAGGTCAGGTTAAATTCTGCACAACGTCTGAGCACCCAACCCTCAACCTATTGAGTTAGCCTATTGGGTAGGTGATGAGAGAAAACAAGACTAAAACTTGACGGCAGATCGACGGATGGGATTTTGGCTCCATAAGGTTTAATTAGTTTAAGCCACAACGGCCATTTCCCCTGACTTCGTGCATATCGGCGTCATGCAAAGGTGAGATTCTGGGGTAATTTCCACAGCAACCATAACAATAAACTATAAAAACAATCATCTGGATCTTTAAACGACAGTCAAGGACCGATATCTTGTGTTTAGTATGTAGCTAACAATGTTTGCATGATGTAATCGTTACTGTTAGCCGTTAGACTATCGATTATGGCTTTAGCAAGTTCGGTACTTTTTAACACTAAGATATGTTGGCTATCAAGCTGGAGCTTGGGTGCCGTGGTTTCCCAGTTCGCTTGGCAGCCGAAGTTGAGCATCTTGAAAAGCCGTCAGATGAGAGGAGCGATGGATGTCTAAAGTTAGATAACGTACCTGTGACGATCCTCTGGGATACGGGCACATGCGTGAAGCTTACGACAAGTGCCAGAAGACTTGAACTGCGGAGTCCGTAGCCAACGATCTTTTGTCATTCCTGTGATTGGTTGCCAATCCATTCAAGGTCAGCTTGACGATCTGTGAGTTTTCAAGATCAGGACATGGAAACCGAGCTACGTTTGGACTGGAAAATGGTGCTTTGGTAACCAAAATGCCCTTACATTATGTGGCCATGCACTTTTACAATTTGGGTCTCATAATTACTCGAAAAGGAAACCCCAATACTCTACAGATATTCTTAAGCTAACTACTTAGAATAAGCATTCAAATCCATCCGAGAGTCAATAGGCTGATGTAAGGTCAGAAAAAATCTGACAAGGGATTCGCTGCGCCGCTTGGCGTCAGCACTATTTCGATGCTTCAATATTATGTGAGCTTAAAAACCGACTGCTCCCCATTCTCACAGGATCAAAGGCTTTCTGCCTTCTTGCATTATAAGCTATCTGGAATTTATTAACCGTTTGTCATTACCAGCTGTGGCGATGCGCTTCCTTACGGATCCTCGAGGCCTCGGTGACCCAAAATCTGAGGAGGTCCCTCTGCTTGTGATCGGGGCAGGGCTCCCTCGCGCTGCCACATCATCAATGCAGGCTGCCTTTGAGAAGCTAGGCTGCGGACCATGCATGCACATGGCAGAGATCCTCCCTCATCCTTCTCGTTTGCGCCTCTTCATCGCTGCGTTGCGTGAGAAGAATCCCGAAGTTCGGCAGAAGATGGTTAAGCAACTCATTCACGGGCATCGCTCCATCTGTGATCTTCCTGTCGTGTACTTCACGCCCGATATGATGGATGCGTATCCAGACGCCAAGATCGTTTTGAACCAACGACCTGATCCCGAGGTCTGGGCTAAGAGCGCTGAAGAGAGCTTCTGGTTCTTCTTCAGTCCTTGGTTCTACTGGGTTGGTCTGCTCTGGTCTTCTGATCGGATGTGGTATACACTCAATATGGAGAGCATCAAAATGGGCAAAGAGAAGTATGGTTCAGCCAATATCTTCTCCGCGGATATGTATAACAAGTATAACGAGGAGGTGTTGGCTGAGGCGAAGAAGCGCAATCGAGAGGTTCTCCAGTTCAAGGCAGAGGATGGATGGGAGCCGCTTTGCAAATTTTTGGGCAAGGATGTTCCGAGTGAGCCTTTTCCGCGATTGAATGAGAAGAAGACTTTTCAGATTGTGAGATACATATTCATTGCGAAGGGCGTTTTGTCTTGGGTAGCACTTTTTGGCGCGACGTGGGGACTTTGGAGAGTCGCGTCTTGGTATATGTAACTCCACGCGTGTATTCAGCCTCCATTATCCAAATAGTATTTCAAAGCATAAGAATATCGTCATAAAAAGCAAAAAAAAAAAAATGAATCGCTTAATATGCTAACTGGAGGGTTCGAACCTCCGCGGTTTCCCACTGCGGGTTTGGTTTCTGATGAGAACCTAAACACAGCGCCTTAACCACTCGGCCAAGTTAGCGATGATGATTCGGGTGGCGTAGTGGCTGGTGAATGAGCATCAAGACCCATGCGTCAATGACGACGAGGATGTCGAATAGCCTCGAGCCACCGAATTGCTGTTTTATTGTAGAGGGAAATGTTGAGAAACTCTGTGGAACTTGTCTGCGTATCTCAGTGAAGGCTTGATTGAGTCCCTCTGTATGAGGGAACTCTGGGATGAGGCCGGAGACCTGGTGGAGCACTAGAGGATGGGCACAATTTGACAAACATCACAAGGGCAATGTCAAAGGGGAATTGGTTGCTCGAACTTCTGTACCTTATCATTTACTCATCATATCTATCAATATAGTTCATAGAGGCTCCAACAAGAATCCAAAAGTCGTCTCCTCAGTCTTAACCATAAGATCTTCACGAACAGCAGGTCCACAAGCACCTGAACCAACACCAGCAACCTTACTATCCAGCCTAATAAAGACCGCATCATCCTCTTTCAAATCAGGAGGATGTCTAGCTTCATGAATAGTTGTATCCCTATGATGCGAGGCCAAGAAACTAAAGTTCTTTCCATCCAAACGTGTCGCACGGAGTCCGATGCCAGGAGACTTAGAGTCCCGAAGTGATACCCATCGTGTGTCCTCTCTGTTACCGTTCTCCTGAGGAACATCGTAAGGAGTCTGAAGTTCAGAAATAGACTCGACATTCCAGATTCCAACACGTTGAGAATCCTTCTTGTCGGGATAGCTTTCTCCAGGTCCACGGCCTAGCCACTTGACGTGCTCTAGGGTCTTGCTGCCGTACAGATTGAGGCCAATTCTGGGAACGTGCTCGGGGAAAGAGCCCGTAGGTGATAGACGCGTGACGTTAACACTGAGAGCTCCTGTGAGATAGACTGTATACTCAATCTCGCAGTCCCATCCCCAGAACAGAACTGGAGGAGTGATGAAGGTATGTGACTTGAGAACAACCTTATCGGAGTTCGATGAGTCGACTGAGAAAGATCGAAGTTGAGATTGGAGTTGTTCAACACCAAATCGCTCCCAGTATGGTACGGCTCCAGGGACGTCGTTGTCGGTCTTGGGGCGCCAAAAAGACGGGATGATGGCAGCTTGGGTCTTAGGGTCGAAGGTGAGTAGCGCAACGTTATTCGAGACCCAGTTCTTCAAAGAGCCGTAAGCTCTATCAAAGACGAACTCGAAGTTCTTGCCAGACACTGACACAGTAGCACCCTTCTCAGAAACGGACAGCTTGGAAGTGAGGGTATTGCTTGCGACAGGAGCAGAATTCGCATCACTTTGAGGAGCCTGGAGCTGCTGCTGATACCAAGCAATCTCGTGACCGGCAGGTGCCCAAGCTGTGGAGTGCTTGAGGGATAGCGTCACTGTCAGATAAACCTCGCTGCCCTTGTTGTATCGCTTGGCGTCGACTGGAAGAGGTACGGAACGTGTCTCGCCAGCTGGGATCTCGGGAATCTCGAATGACCTGGAGTGAATCAAGGTAGACCTTTTTTATGATTAGCGTTCTGAAAAGCTCACTTATCTTAGAATCGACTCACTCTTGACCAAACTGCTCCACCTTGTAAGACGCAGTCAAGTGATCTAAGCCGGCAAAATCATGCCAGTTCTCAATCTTCAACTCGCCATCCTTGAAAGAAAAACCAACAGGTTGGATAACCTTCTTGAACTCCGTCAGACCAGGAGTAGGCTCATGCTGACTGTTGAGAAGGCCATCCATGACAAACGTTCCATCGTTGGGTGCATCACCAAAGTCGCCGCCGTAAGCGTAATATCCTGCTCCCTCGTGATCATCCTTCCACAGACCGTGGTTAGCCCATTCCCAGATGAAGCCACCTTGGAGACGAGGATAGTCACGGAAGGCCTGCTCATAGTCTTCCAACCAACCGGGTCCGTTACCCATTGCATGTCCATACTCACAGAGTACAATAGGCTTTTCGTACTTGCCGTCCTTGACCCCCTCCTCTGCAGCGTACTTGATTAAGCGTTCAACCGTGGGATACATATAACTATACATATGTGTTGTCTCGGCCTCCATATCTCCCTCATAGTGAATCAACCTCGAGGGATCAGCTTCCGTAGCATACTTGAACATCTCTCTGTGGTTATCACCATAGAAGGCTTCGTTACCGAAACTCCACATGATAACACTGGCGTGATTCTTATCACGGTTAAGAACAGCCCGGATGCGGTCAAGATAAGCGTCCTTCCACTTGGGGTTATTGGAAGTGAACTCAGCAGCCTTTCCGAAGGCAAGCTTCTTTCGCTCGCCGTAGTCCATCGACTCGGGGATGTCGAGAGGTCGAGCAACAGCATCATAGAAGCCGTGGCACTCAAGATCGGCCTCCGCCATGACCCAGAGGCCGTACTCGTCGCAGAGGTCAAGAACACGGGGGTCGTGAGGTTGGTGGGCGCAACGAAGGGCATTTATGTTGTGCTTCTTCATGATGAGAAGATCACGCTTGGCAAATTCCAGAGGTACAGAGCGGCCGAGAAGAGGGTGATGTTCGTGACGGTTGACACCTCTGAGGCGAATGCGTTTGCCATTGACCTTCATTAGGCCATCCTTCAGCTCAACCGTTCTGAAACCAACGCGTTGCTGGACTTTGTGAAGGACAGTCTGCTTGTCTTCAGACTTGAGTGTTATCTCTGCTGAATATAAATATGGTGTCTCTGCTGTCCACTTCTTTGGGTCCTCTACATAAAGACTGAGACTAGCCTTTGACTGTCCATCGAAAGAGGTCTCGGTGGAGCCAATAACAGCTCCGCCATTCTTTGCAAGCTCAGAGACCGTGAGCTCGACAACGACGCCCTTTTGAGCAAAGACATCAACAGATGCGTTTAGGCGAGCATTCTTATAGTCATCGTCAAGAAGTGGCGTGAGGAAGAAATCTTCAATTCTGGCAGCTGGGAAGGAAATGAGATACACATCTCGGAAGATGCCTGAAAGGATTAGTTATTGTTCAAGTTGGCGGTTTGGGCGCTACTAACCTGAAAGCCACCATTGATCCTGATCTTCGATGTACGTCGCATCAGACCACTGGTAAACCCTCACAAAGAGCTCATTCGCGCCCTTGCGGTTGACAAACGATGAAATGTCGAACTCGGAAGGATTTCTTGAGCCTTGGGCATATCCGACCAGGGTGCCGTTGACCCAAATATGATACGCGCTATCAACGCCATCAAAGCGCAATCTCAGCTGAGAATCCGCAGCCCAACCCGTCGGGACGTGGAATTCTCGACGATAAGTTCCTGTAGGGTTTTCTGTAGGAACATATGGCGGACAGACGGGAATAGGATACTGAACATTAGTGTACCAGGGCTTTCCGTGGCCTTGAAGCTGCCAATGGCCCGGGACTTGGATCTGACCAAAAGCGACATCTTTTGCGCTTGGCTCGGGTGCTTCGAGAACTGTGCCAGCGAGAGAAAAGTCCCATGTTCCGTTCAGTGAGATTGAAGTATCAGGAATATGATATGAACGAGTGGGGAGAGTGTTTCTCCTAAAGACAGCTTCGTTGATATAGTCCGGTCGAGAGGGATCCTCTTGAAGAGGCATGCCCTTGGGCTCTTGCTGAATGCTGTCTCCCATTTTGACGATGCAAGAAAGACGATTGAAATGAATTGGAAGTTCAAGTCTCAGGAATTATTGGACTTTTATCTTGTAATTCCTCCTCTGCGATAGCACAGCCCCCGCATCGTGATACGTCTCAACTTGGTCTTTACTCAACACGTGCTTCGGACTGACTCTCGGGGAGGAGATAACTCCACTAGAATCCATGATAGGTGCGGGTACATGGCTTGATTGGTGTTGATCATGCCTTGTTTGGTGGAACAGCCTGAATGCACCAGAGCGTATTAGGATTAGAGGGTAACAGCCCGGGGATGTCGGAGCCGGAGCGGGGCAAGACTTGAAGGGCTTGGCTGGACTACCCGACAGCGGAACAGGCCTGTTGAGATTGTTACGTGCCACCTGCTTACGACCTCATGGGAGAAGTCATGGTATGGAATGCACTTGGTAGTAGTTGAAAACTGTGAGAATCAGGCGTGTTTGAGTAGCAGAGAAGACTAATCAGGCTGCTCAAATCTGACAGTGTATTGGTTAAACAATTATAATGCTTGCTAACCTTACCAACCGAAGCACCAAAATATTCTGGCAAATGATATACATAGCACCACAGACTTGAGGAAAATGAAGTGTAATATTTCCCAAAACCATGTTATTCTATTGGTTCCGCTAGTGAGCCTCTTTGCTTCTCTCAGCATGGTCGAGGGGGTACCCCTAGACTGACAAGCTAGAGGACATTTTTACATATAGAGATCTATTATTAGGAAATTAGACAAGCTTCTAGGCCCCATAAGTCACAATCTAGAAATGCGGTCCACTATTAAGGCTGAAGTCTCCTTGGCATCGGTCTCAGGTGTCAAGATTAGTCCTGTTGCCATTGCTGAGGATTCTCCAGGCACGACATCTTTTATCTCATCGGTAATGTCCCCAGTCGAATTTTAATTTCACCTTCATAAACTTCCATGATACAATACTTCTCTTGACTTGGGTAGCATCAGAGGCAGTTTCCAACGGTTACAGTCAGTATGCGATCAAACAGAGGTCGTTGACGAGGACCAGAAAACATGAAACAGCTGATCGGCTAAATCCGCGGTATGTGAAGCAATCATATTGAGTATTCGTAGCTTTAATTGTTATATGACCATACAAATCAGCTGTGTTTTTAAATTTTATCATTGGAAATTGACCTTTCCTTGCATAACGACACTGGAATACAGAAACAACAATCCGAGAAAACTGTAATCGCTTATGATAGGATGAGGTCGGAATGAGATTATGTGGCCGCGTTTCATATTAGAGTTGCCGAACTTCCGAGATGGAGAGATACTGCACTATTGACCAATTGACTCTTTCTATCAAAGCATGTTGGTTCTGAACATTCATCAACCTCGTAAGTGACAACGCGTTTCCAACCAACAGCGTCTCCACTACCGGGTATCCGGCACATATCGCCTAGCATAGCCTCGTTTGCACATGTCATATCATCAGTACCTTTCGCCCATTTCCTCAACTTTCATCAACAAATACCGCTAATCCAGCCACAAATCCTGGGAATATCAGCCGACGTATTGTGATGTCACCAAACATTTCCTTTGACTCCGGCACTATCGACAGATTCAACCGGGCAGCAGCCGGGTACATCGTGCCTCTCCTTCTTATAGTCTCGAACCTGATTGCCTATATCAACAAAGATGCATCCAAAGCTTATGATCTTACTGGCCTTAACGTCTTTGCCAACCTCTATCTGCTGGGAGCCTATCTTAGAGGCGACAGGTTCGGCTAGTGGCCCGCGACCAAGTGCGGTGAACCAGGAGATACATCTTGAGCTGCTCCATGCACTGGAACAACTTCAGCACAGTGAGTCCGAAAAGGACGTGCCTGAGAAACGGAGATCTGTTAGTAATACCCAACCCCGATTCATTGACAGGATTGTGGCTGATTGTTAGATATATGAACGTGCATGGGCTGCTGTTGCGCCATCACATGAGTTTACAGAGGGACTCAAGGTAAGCCAATCTCTTGAATTGGAAGGAAGAGTTCTAACATGTCAATCAAAGGTATTATGGCTTCGTTGGAGTAAGTTCAAGCAGACAATCTGCGGTTTCAATATGGATATGGACTGAGTATTTAGCTTTTGAAATCAAGCATGCCGCCGGGCTCGCAGATTGCGGATACTTCAGTGGACACGCCGGTCCTAAGAAAGAGATTTACTACCAGTATGAGGTTTGTCCATCTTTCATCCAACCTCGCATCAGATGGCTAAAACAGAGTAGACTGATGATGGCCATTGTGATACCGTCATCGAACAAATCGAGATCCAACGTGCAATCGAGCATCGTATCAAGACAGAAGGGCCCTCTCTACGTCACACTGAATGTCTGGACCTGACTGACACCGGTGTTTGGAATGGCCACCTTCTCATCGGACCGACCAAGGGCTTTGACTACGAGATAGAATGCGGGCCAAAGCTTGTAGTTACTCCAGTGTCTATGATGTGGGATTTGGACAGTCTCCAGGAGGAAGAGAAGAAAAAGGAGAAACAGAAAGGGGCCGACCGTGAGCTATAGAGGGTCTAAATTAGTTGTAGGTGAGAAGTTAACAATCAGTCTACTGGTAAACTATTACATATTTTGACGAGTTATGGAAAGTCGGGAGAGTACAGGCCAAGGAAGGAGATTATTAGGAAGCCAATTCCGTAATAAATCGTGCCAAAGAGAATGATAACCGCAAATGGTATGAATCCTGGTGTGCTGGTTGTTAGACTCACCTGTTACTTGTATCTTATCACAACGCACTTCTGACTTCGCGGAAACATGAAGTCATTGCATCTTCAAAGAATTATAGGAATTTATCACCAATGGCATCATAGCCTACAAAGTTTAGGAGGCATACTTCGGGAAAATGAACTTATTTAGTTTAGAGTTGTATTTAGACATCATTAGCCAGACGCCGAGAGAACAAGCTTATTTTAATCCACTTATGACCTATTTTCTCTCGTAGTCCGAATTTCCAGTGAATAAAACTGCTGTGTGTTCAATGGTTTCATCGAAGCACTTTATCGACTTGGATATGATCTACTTCGGTGCCAGAGAAAGCTGGCCATTGTCTGGGGGTTTTAGAACTTAACTCGCAGACGATTGGAAAGTGCTTGAACGACTGAATCCTTGGCTTGTAAATTCAACCAACCCGAGGGGAACTCTGATTCATCCTGCACACCGTTCGTCATCTCGTTCCGTCAAAACCACCAGTTTCATGCAATAATAAGGATACCTCAGGGATTCCATAAGACCAGACCGGTCGATTCATCAATGTAGCAACAGGAATTAATATGGACTGCAAAACCTTTTGGAATTGCCGACATGTCTGCTCATCGAGACCAACATCCAGGCGGCAACTCGGCACATATTGAAGATCACACGTTCAATGACCAACTGAAAGACGCGAAGACGAAGGATTGAGCTTGCAGCTAACACATCATGACTCCTGACAAGAAGATATCTTTATGAGAAGTGCAAGGATAGAATCCTTCAACTGGTGCTTTTCGGTAAGTAGAAAGGGCCGAGACACCCATCTTGCCGCAGGGTTCTGCAAATAGCTCAGTAGAGAATTCTTGACAATGGTATGTTCCCAAGGCTATGTGTGGAAAGAGGACAGCATAAGAGGTGGAACATCTGTAAGATTTCATGTTGACAATATAAAGAGTCAGTGAAAAACTGATGGTTTATCCCCGAGGACTCAGTTATTTGTTAGTAAAGTCCGCGCCGAAAGGTCGGACACCTCAGCATGTCGTATGTGAGGCCGTGGCGCTTATTGTTGCTGGAGATGCCGTTCTTCCGAGACACATGGATCTTTCTCATATATAGAGCCGCTGTTGGTTGTAGCCAAAGTGTGTTGGTTCTGTGCCTGCAACATTCTCGCAAGTTTCTGTGCCTGTTGTAGAACCAACAGCATTTCACATGGGTCGGATAAGTGGCATATTCACTTTGACGCCGAAGATACCCTCATCGGCCAAATTTTCTGACATTCAACATTTGCTCTCGTCACATCATCAAATCCTTCGAAATCCGCATAAAAGTCCTATAAAAGACCGACAACTCTCGAAGACCTCACGTTCATATCGCAGTAATGGCCCCAGCACCTCAACTCGAGCCTCATTTTCTGGATCAAATCGTTCAAGCATCAGCTGGATACATTATTCCCACTATCCTTCTCGCAGCGAATCTCGTTGTCTACCTAAGTCAAGATGAAACCCGCCCTTATGAGCTTCTTCGTCTTAATGTCCTTGCCTTCGTCTATTTACTCTATGCCTACCACAGAGGTGACCGAGGCCATTAAGATGCCGAATTCGCTAGCGCTGTACCATCTTGAAGATTTTGAGTCTGAGGACTCTGCCCTTGAGAAGCGCAGAAACGTCAGGGTCAGTTGATTTCGCTGTAAAGTTCTTCACAAATCTGACATCTCTGAAGGTTTGCGAGAGAATCATCACTATTACTTCTCATTGTGTTATTATTGGGGCGCTATCAAGGTAAGAAACACCTCTGAAGAATCGACAGGTCTCTAACATCCCTCTTTTAGGACGGAATCCTCCAGATCAGTAAGTGCAGGTAATTCGTTGTAGATCCTAAGCTAACATAGCGCTTAGGCTCTGCCATTAAGCATGCCTCAAACGTCAAGACCTGTTCCACCTTCACTGGACGTGCTGGCCCAAACGGCGACCTTTTCTACTGCTATCGTGTAAGCGAACCTCAATACTCTCTTCTTTACGATAGTGTGGTTCTAACAATACAAATCCCAGGCTACGGGTAGACACTGTGACACGACTGCCGAACAGGAAACCATTGCAGGTGCAATCGAGCATCATATCAAGAAGCACGGGCACAAGATCTGGGGTACCCAGTGTTTGGATCTAACTCACGGTGGAACTTGGAACGGGTACCTCCTCATTGGGCTGGCGAGCAACTTTGACCACAAGGCTTACTGTGGACCGGA
Source organism: Fusarium redolens (assembly GCF_020744475.1). Classification (NCBI taxonomy): domain Eukaryota; kingdom Fungi; phylum Ascomycota; class Sordariomycetes; order Hypocreales; family Nectriaceae; genus Fusarium; species Fusarium redolens. The sequence goes on along the minus strand of NW_025763679.1, from coordinate 1,022,552 downwards.
AGTCAGCTTTAAGCATTGTGACTCGGGAGGAAAGGGTGACATCAACTAACCTGATTAATAGCATGGGTGGACATGTCAAACCACTTTGCCTGAAAACTTAGGACCTTCATCCTAAAGGACAAAAAGACTTGGGTTTTGGCACCCTGGTTCACAAGATTTCTTGCTCCCCGAGGCTAGCGTCTGCGTAATCACCCCTTTCAAGATCTGTTTGGTTTGAAGAACAGGGGCTTTGATCGATAAACGGTGGTGTGCGGAAGGTAGATGGATGAATATTTTCGTTCACTTCTATTATATAGCAGAGTCAAATTTGCATCGAAAGCTCCACGTAGAGCTTTACCCCAACTACTTGTGCAATCGTTACTACCTCCTGTGTACAAAGTGATAATATGTTTCGTGATGCATTTAAAGCCCTGTTAATAGCAATCCCTTATGTAACTATCTGCCTGTTGCATGAGCCACATGCTACGATCGACACTCGGTGAATCTCCACCAAATGAGACCTCACGCCAGTTTCGGAATAACTTCTCAAGATGACTTCCTACAAGCGTGGCTCGTGAGCCAATGAACTCTTTGAGAGCAGGCACGTGCGACGCAGCGAGAATGATCAGCATCGCCCCTGACATACTGTTCCTTGTCAGTATGATGCGAGTCTGAAACGGTTATCAACTTACGACAGCGAGCATATCCAGGTATCAATCAGAACTGTTTGTGGGAAGCCTCTGAGATCTAATGCATGTAGTAAACAAGCGTCAAGGCATAACTTGCAATTTTGCATAGCATCTGGTATCGAAGGCACCCTTGTCTCAGCATAGCTACTACTTAGCATCCACATCAAATACGGTCGATAGATGACTCCTTTGCACGTAAGATAACGCTGCCGAAGAAATCCACCAGCCGCTGTTGCAGCTTCTTCCGTATCGATGCTGAAAGAGAAAGAGGCTGGTAAGACTTCACGCCAGTCGTCTAGCTGCCGCTGCAGCTCGGCGACGATGCGTGGAAAGCGAGTGTGATCAAATGCAGCGCCGGTGTCTTTTGCGTAAAGTAGTTGATGGACTCTGTTCAGGAGACGTCGCATGCTTACACAGGCCAAGAAGTATAGCGACGATTCCTCTTCCACAATTTCGGATGGGTGTGTGTGATATGTGCTTGGTAATGGGATAGACGACTCGACGCGCGCGATGCCAGAAGGGGGGCAAGCTGATAGCTCGGCCATGTAGTCACTAAGTGCATATTAGCACTCGGTCGAGGAAATTTGGATAGCAAATTGTTGTAAGCTTACCTTTCTAAGATGTAACATGACCAGAATATTCTTCTGATGCGCTCTTCAGCCTCGTTGTCATGCGTGTTGGGTGGATAGGATAGAAGCAACATGCATCTCGTCGCTGTAGCACTGAGATACTCCCAAGCCTGAAGTGGTCGGACCAGAGAAGCGAAGTAAAGACTGACAGGTTAGAAAGGCCAAATTCAGGGATACTAGGGTCATCTTACGCCGTGAAGAAGAGGCATTGAGTACTTTCAGAGTCAACTTGCAGATGGGCAACGTGGAGCTTCTTTAGAGCCAGTTGGAAGTAGATATCACCCAGCTTCCGCTTTCGAAGTCTTCTGTCTTTCTCTGCCGCATCGGGCTCGGCGGTGAAGCGAAGGTCTTCAGCAGCTTGACTTGCACATCCTAGAGCCAATGTGAGTAAACAGAGACAAGAGTGAACTGTATCTTCTGAAGGCATTCCATTCTGAAGCGTCGCTCGTAAACTGCCAAGTTGATCTTGTGACATGGAAGGGTACCAGAAGTTGATGTTACGTTCGAACGCCTCCAGCATCGAGGTTATGTCTTCCGCGTCAACGTATGGATACATGGGATTCGATGCGACTGATAGCGGTGGCCGTGCTTGCTCAAGGTAAAAGATCGACTCTCCATCGTGTCGAAGAAGTGGGAAGACGTCAAAGTGCGGCCATTGGAGTATCGACTCAGTTGTCGAGGTATGCATAGAATCCAATACTGCATTCTCAAAGTTGTTGACATTCTCACGTTGGTCTTGACTGGTTGGTGTCTGTATAGCATGACTCTGCCGACGAAGATTGAGATCTGGCGATGAGCCTGAGAAGGAATTGGTACGATTTGTTTGAGGTGAGTTGGCAAGTTGAACACCGGCCGGCTACAATGGTCAAAACTAGACATCTAGACGAGATACATATGGCTTACGATGGCAGATCTTAACTCATGTAGGGTCTTCTCGACCCGCAGAACACTTTCTAGAATGAGATCGTTCTTGCTCCTCCTGCAGTAGCGTTACCATGCTGGAGCCGAGCAATAAACTGGAGAGTGAGGCTTACGAGTTGGCTTCAGATCCATAGGTGCAATCATGGCCGATCGACGCACATGTCGCGCAAGGATTGTTCCCATCGCATCTATCGCCATCAGCCAAGCTGTCAAATGAGTCTTGCCGAGAGGATCATCCTACCTTGTCTTGCGGGTACGACAAGCATCGCACTTAACGTCGGTCAGCACATGCAGCATAACACATGATGGCAAACTCACTGCATGCGACGTTCTCAACCTCTTCCTCGCAGGCCATTCATCATTTGCTTGATCCATTGCGCTGGGTATTGAACAGCAATTCGCTCCGGTACGGGCCGACACAAACGTGGGGAAAAGAGGAGATAATGAATGAGGAGTTTGTGAATCATCTGATGGATCACGGGGAAGCTCGGTCCGAGGTCAATTGAAGCTTGTGATTGGTGCGGGAATTCATTCGGGGAATGGGTTAGTTACCCCAGCTTTCGTGACATTGTCCGATTGGACACTTCCTTGATCTGCGAGGTTGGTGCAAAAGCTTGATGGCCATGAGACCTTGGAAATACTGGGGTTCAAACCAAGGTCATGAGGTGCCATTGTTCGTTGCGACGTGGTATGCAGATCGGGAAGTGAGGCCGAGGGTTTGGCGATTGGCAGACAAGTCTAATTGGAACTCAATTGACACGCGATACGAAATTGTTGCGAACCAATTGAAGGTCTATGCCACGGTGTACTGAAACATTTAGTCAAGACATCTTTCTGGTCGGTCACTGCCTTGAAGCTCATTATGTTCAAATTATCACGTTGTGAAGAAAATGTTTGTGGAGTAACAATGCATTATGCATTATATTGATTGCGATGGAGTTCTCTTCAGTATGGCTACCTAAAACATGCCGAGGTAATTGAGATTGACCAGATCAAACCTCTCCCGCGAGTTTCGCATCTGCCGTCACATTCAGAGTGTTCATAACAGTTTGAGCATCCCTCTTCTGAAGACTCTTCGTAACCGGGTTGGGGGCCTCAAACACCTCAGACAATTCCTCCAAGGTTCGATCCTTGGTCTCAGGGAAGAAGAAGTAGATGAAGGCAGCCTCAAACAGATCCCAGAAGACAAACACGAGGTAGAAGTAATATCCGATGTCCTGGAAAGCTGGACCACTGCTGTACTGGATGATAGTCGACGCGATTGAACTGGCAAGGTTACCGACGGCAGTACCCTTGGCACGAATGTCGGTGGACAAGCATTCGGCGATGTATGCTGACTGGAGAGGAGTCCAACCAAAAGAGAAGACAATACCGAAGATGAAGATCATTGCCACGGTGGCGTTGGCAGCGGAAGCATTGTCGGGTTGGTCGAGAGAGAGCTTGCTGGTACCGGTGATGACGGCGAAGCAGCAGGAGCAGAAGATGATAGAGTAGATCAGAAGAGGTCGGCGACCAACGACATCAGTGAGACGAGCTCCGAGAATGGCACCGAAGAAGCAGAGCACAGGGTTGATGCCGTTCAAAGCCAAGACCTTCTTTTCGTTGGTGATGCCGGCTTGCTTCAGCATGACGGGGAGATAATAAGAGCTATACATGGTTAGAGAAAGCTTGAAGCTGGAAAAGAACTTGGGACGTACCTCAAACTGTTTCCACTGACTTGTCCAAATACAGCCATACCCAAGACACCAATAAGCCGGCGTCGCGCACTGTGAGTGTTCCAGAGTCCACGGTAATCCCACCAAGACTTATCAGTAGCATCGGCGGCAATCTGGTTTGACATCTCCTTGATCTGCAAAACAACCACAGGGTGATTCTCATCGCCCTCACCATGGTATGTAGCTAGAACCTTAACGGCATCCTCAACTCTATCCTGAGCAATAAGCCATCGTGGAGACTCAGGTAGCCACAGAACGCCAAGGGCAACGATGCCAGAAGTGATCATCTGGCACCAAATGGGAATTCTCCAGGCAATGTCGCCCTCGACGTAACTGCAGCCGTAAACAACCCAACTGGCGATAATACTACCGATGTACCAGGTACAGTTGTACAAACCGGTAATAGTGCCTCGCCAGTTGGGATGCGCCATCTCGCTAACGTAGCAAGGGGCGGAGACACAGCAGAAACTAACGCCGAAGCCGAGGATGAAACGACCACCGAGGAATTGACCTCGTCCCGTGGAAGTAGCTTGGACGCATGTTCCGACGATAACTATGATGGCACCGGTGAACATGCCCCATCGTCGGCCGAAGAAGTCGTTTACGGGGGCGGTGAAGAATACGGCGGCGATGGAGCCGATGTTGTACATGGCAAAGATGATACCGGTCGTAGAGCCCTCGGAAGACCTGCGATTGTTAGTTCAAGTCCTGTTTCTTGATGGTTTCACATACATGTTGAAGTAGCGTTGGTATGCCTTCATGCCGTTGATACCACCAAGAAGACTGCCATCATATCCGTTCTTCCATAGTCAGCAACCAACTTATTGTTGTCTCGTGAAGCACTTACCAAGCAACCACAGAGGTACGCGCAAGCCAGGATGAAGTACAACCTGAACATACGAGGTGTCCATGGTGACAACTTCTGATTCTCAACATCATGCGCAAGCTGAACCGCAACATGAGCATCATGAACCTCATCACCGTGGTCAATAGCGACCTTCTCATCAGCTTTGTAGTCCATGTTTGTCAAAGATCAGTGGAGACTTGAGCCAAGAAAGAAGATTGTCGATCAAAGGCCAAGTTCAATGGGTCTTTATATAAGTCAAGTTGCATGCATATTCATGTAGACCGGACTTTGAACCCCAGACGGCATGTAACGCCCGTCCGACGTCGTCCCCGGATTTGCATGGCTGGTCCCCCTCATTCTGTGCGTGTTGGGATTAGTTGGAGGGGGGAAGATGGTGTTCTGACTTTTTGTCGGGGCGAGGATTGGGTTAGACTGTGATCCACTCCGGCTCCGGCTGCCCCGAGGCAAACCTGGGGTAAGTTTTGGTGGTACCGATTGGTTCGGGTACAGCATGTTGGAAACGATCCAGCCATGTCAAATTAGTCGTATGTTGTGTATCTACTCGTGATAGAACTTAAGCTTAGGTGGAATGGTTGGAAGATGCTCTGTGATCAGCCCACGGTCCTGAGTTCACAATTGGCCTGACAAATGGCGACATTAGGATGGTCCCGTGCAACAGACTCCTTGCTCGATGTTCACGAAACTTCACACTACATAGTTCTCCCCATGGCACCACAAATCAACAAGAATGCGTTACTGAGTTGACTGTACTGCCGAGGCCCTATCGGCTTTCATATTAAGGAGAAGAAAGTGACAGTCATGAAAATCGAGGTTGAATGACCTCAGGGCTCTTCGACCCTGTACTCCGCTGACTCCCTCTCCGGCTTCTGCCCATATACCACATAGCTCTTGTAGTTAGCATAGTGCAAACGTAGTGGTGAAAGAAACCTACATTTTCCAGTACCCATGTACCTTTGGGTTTCTCAATTCATTCCTTACGTCTGCACAAAGAGATAGTACTTCATCCTTTGACCAACCGAGCACCCTGGTAAACAAAGCCAGACTCACGCCCTCAAGTCCTGTTTCAAAGTTGATGAGGTTCCATTTTCCAAGTTCCTTGAGCTTTGGGTCTTTAGGCCAGCTGTTGGTAGGCCATCTGTAGATAGTCTCCACGACGTTATGGAAGCCGGCTTTCTCGACGATGGCTTTATACTTATCAGACTCACCGAGTGGCCGACCAAGTTTACGAGAGCCTTCGATGAGGCATTCTTGCCACTTCATGAGTGGAGACGTTTTGGGGTCGAGAGTGGCATCGTCGCAGAAGACGGGGAGTTGAATATCCTGGATCTCATACCAGCCACCGGGGTTTAGACCACTACAGCGCGTTACTAGAATGCCCGTAGGTTAAAATGTTCTATCAGCAAGCTTACTTGAATACCTTGTTTGCCATTGTTTCGGGGTTGGAAAAGCTTCCTGTCATCATGCGAGAGAAAATAAAGTCAAACGGTGTCGTCCATGTCCACTCTTTCTCAAGGTCATCGATCTCAAAACTGCAGTTCGGTGGTACGCTGTATCGAATGTCAGATACTGCAAAGGTTCGAGACAAGTTAGGACCAACAATGGAGGTTGAATAGGGCTCAGATCAACGCCGATCACCTGTTCTCAGACATTAGGCTAGGCAACAGAGTGTAGTAAATTTGCATACTTCAGCAGCCGGGTGTTCCTCAGCTAGGATCTAATTAGTCAATTTCCATCAAAAATTTGTCATCAGATAACACACCAAATTCCAATGCCCAAATACCTGTTCCAGTACCCATATCTAAAACTCGTTTGGCTGTATCGGCTCCCGGATTCAGGGCCCTCTTCCCGTCAAGCGTAATAATATACAGGCCATCTTGCAGATCTACCCGTTGTCAGCGTTGGCAAGCATGCCTCGAGGTCTCTTCTTACCGAGTCTATCGTTTTCGATCTCCAATGCGGTTAGACCAAGCACCCAGTTTGTTTGACCATGAGCTCACATCGTCATTTGGGAAGGCATACTCTATTTCCATTAGCCAGAGTCAATTTGAATCAAAGCCTATTCTTACTCCCTTCACTTAGCCTATGGTAAGTCCGTCCATTTTCTTGTGCGAAATGGAGCAGGCTGGATCGAAGTGATAAATTTAACGGATCGTCGAGTGGCTTTTTTTTTGTTAGAATCAACCTTGACCTTGCTGGGTCGGAATGGGCCTACTATTCCGATAGCAGAGTCGTAATCTAGATCAACAGCCTGGCCTTCGATTAGCAAGTACCTAATCAAATGAAGTTCCTCATTACAATTTGTTCTTGCATGTTGGGCAGCTGTGAGAAGAGGCGCGATGTTTTTAAAATTTGACGCGTTAAGGTGGGGAACAATGAGGTGACAACAAAAGCTACCTTGATAGCTGTTGGTACAAGGGTTTCAGGCACATGATTTGGCCTCAAGGATGCTGTAAGGGGTCCGTGTCGCAGATGCTCCGCGCTACCCTGAAGTAGATGTGTTTTTCATCATTTCTTGAGCCGTCTCTGGATATTCAGTATGAACTCGCTATAGGGATGTAAAAAGTTCACCGTCATAATTCTTTTTTCCCTCCCTTTTTCTTTTCATTTTCTGTTGTGTAGATTCAATGAGTCGCATTGATTCACCAAATCAGGTAAGTCGACTTCACCGCCATGATGTCAAGCCAGCCCAACGTCTAATACAAAACACCCATATAACGCCACCTTATAGGCAAACACTGATAGACCTTCCTTACAGACCACTTCGATTCTATGACTGAACATTTTCATATTTAGAAATCTGTTATTAGTACGAGATATAAAATAAAAGACACCATTCCTCTAACGATACGTGGCTGTTTTAGCTTCAGATCATACCTAAATCAGCCTAGTCGGTATTTTTCATTTCAGCTGAACTCTCAGAAAACCCCTTTCGCAATTTCGAAATGTTTCGTGACACAGATGAAATTATCGCGACTTCAGCATGGCAGACAATGGAAAGTCGCCGACCGATATCATCACCTATATCGGTGTGCCCTTGGCAGTCTTGGGAGGTACTCACTAGCTTCCTCGTATACCGTACGCCAAGCGACTAACTACCCCGGCAGTTCTCCCAATTCTATACAACACGCTCTCCACGCTCATCTCGCTTTCTAAGATAAAGCGTATGCTGCGGCATAGTCGTCTGACAGCACTTACACGGAGTGATATTGTCAACAGAGTCATCGAGATAGAGCTCCCGCGTTATGCCGTCATGCCGCTGGACAGATTCCAGGATCGCTCAGAGTACTGGACTCTGTCGCGTCATCCCAGCTCTATCCCTGGCGGTAGTTGGACCACATTTAACTGGAAAACTCACTCAATTGGTATGAAGACTCAGCGAGTGGAGTATGCTGATCAAGTCCGACAACCTCAAGTCGAGGTGGCATTCGATGAGCTTGTTTGCTACCTTCTCGATCTTGGCGCTGTCCCGAACCCCCATGGATGGAAGTTATTGAGATCATCGGGACTTTGGACACCTGTAGGATGTTGCTTGATGATGTCTCCCGAAGGTCGGCAAGACGCGTTGACAATCGCTCCGTCAAATGATTCTGATGGAAACCTCTCGTTGACTGTTGCCTGGTCTAGCTCCTGGATCACAAGAGATTACTCCAACTTGCCGCCATATTGGGTCCGATTGCCGTCACCACCTCAGAAAGACAATACCAACAAGCCTGGAAGCGCGTCGGAGGTTCCGGATCACTCAGCTCGGAACTCAGAGGACGGACTAACAGCAGGGAAGGATCGGGAGGCTGATTCACGCCCAGGAACTAACCAAGCTTCTCCACAGTCGAGTGCAATTACTTGTCAGATCTCCATGTCAGGGCTCGTCACGGCGCTGACCGAGCAGGATCACTATGGTATTCAGACAACTTTGAACCTGGAAAGCCTTTACATCGACCACCTGCGAACTCAGCCTGCTAAATCAGATGGTGTATGGTTTTCCAGCGCAGCCACCGCCTTTGGAACATCTAGTCAGACCATTCTATGGAACTACAAAATACCAGACGATATTCTGTCCTTTGCACGGAAGGAAACTGTACCTTGCGGAGTGTTGGTTGTTCTAGGCATCGTTGACGAATCTGAGACGCCGACGTGGGCGACCAGATATGATGACCACGGAACTGATATTCACAAGTTTGCACGAAAGTCTCAGGAACAACGGGCTGCGATTGCTGCAGAAGCACTGTTGCCTCCTGCTCAGCGTGAAGCGGCGGCACAAGCTCGAATGCGCAAGGAGAATCAAGAGCGGATGGATGAGAGTAAGTCAGCCCAATCATATAGATTTCTAAGTCCATTGCTGACATACCATAGTGCGGGAGAAACTCAGAACGGGCCAGCTGAGACGCGATCAGCGCATGATGGAAGCCCTCCGCAGCCCCAAGTGGGACACAAAGCTTGTTGCTGAGCATTGCCTGCGATGGCTTCAAGGGAAAGGCCATTGGGATGACTCACTTACTGTAAAGGATGTCGTTGGCTTTATGTTACATCGCATGGTTCTGGATGGGGAATTTGCAGCCAATATCTGCCGGATGCTGGACAAGTGGAAGGCTTGGGCTGATGTCGGAGGTATGAAACAGTCTGACTATCAGGCAGTTCAAGATGATCAAGTTGACTTTGCCCATGCGTCACTATTGGTAGCTATGATTCGGGATACCTCTACGGCTTTGGAGGGAACAGTGTCTATGGACCTGCAGGAATGCTTGAGAATGTGGAGAAAGGTTCGACTTGGATAGTTCGTCGCGTGGGAACCAAGATGGTTGGTAATTGCATATCAAATCAAAATTTCACCAGGTTCATAAGAAGCCATTGATTGGTCCCGGGAATGATGATTGCAGATTAAGGAGCGAAACAGCTAGCTAAAAACAAAAACAATAACTAAACAAGTTTCAAGGAATACCAGTTCCAAAACGATACCCCCTGATAATCAGAGAGCACATTGAGCAGGCTAACACTGCGCTCAGGCAATCTTGCCGTTGAGATCGACACCACCAGGAGGTAAGACGAAGGTGACGTTCTTGTACTCAAAGTGTCCGACGTAGACCTGGTTACGGTAGATCTTGATATGAAGATCGAGCTGTAGCGTGTTAAGTCCTGTTGTTTGAATATAGGCGTTGTTCACTTACACCCTTGACATGGAGCTTGAAGGTGGCATCTCCCTGGCCAAACTGACCGAAGTCATTGTAGTAGAAGGTACCACTAAGATAACATCAGTCAACATCCTCTTCCATAATTGCGTTCTAAGATACACTTACACGGGAAGCGTGGCGGTAGCGGGCGGGAAAACACCAGAACCCTCGGCAGTGAAGACAAGCTGGAGGGTAGCCACCTCAAGACTGACAGTGATATCAGTCTTGGTCAGGGTAAGCTTTCCCTTTGCAGTAGCCTGGTTCTTCCAGACTTTGTGCTCGATATATCCCTCAGACTGAATGATAGCCTCGAGGTGAGCCCGACCACCAGGTCTGGCGATAGCCTCAGAAGCGAGGTCTTGGATCTCCTGCTCAGTGGTGTGGCGAGCATCAGAACCGCCAGTGATGTAGGCTGCTAGAGCACTGAGAAGAGCGCCGTCCACGGAGTTGGAGCTCACGGACTGGATGGGCAGGCCCTGGGGCTGCTGCTGTTGCTGAGGGAAAGCGAGAGTGGTGGCCATTGCGATAGGTTTGAAAGGGACTTGGAGGTTTGTTGGTTGTTGTTGTTTCTTGAGGAGATCTGATGTGTTTGATGAGGATGCTATTCTCCAGGCCGGGGACTCTTGCAGCTTTTATAGATTTTCCCCCGTGGCTCGGAGCTAATGATTTGGTGTTGAAGATATACTGGAAGCATTACAAACAGATTGAATGCACAGCTAAATCCCATAACAGAACCGCTCTTCGCTAAGCGCTTAGCCGACGGTGAAGCAATCCTCAGATGGTTTAGTCTGTATGTTCTGTAACTGCTGAAGAATGTCTGTCTTACTTTCAGCTGGCCATTTCTTGGGCCACGAGAGTATGATCTAACCATGAAGGTCCAAACATCGTGCTATGGCAAGGTTCAGAGCAAATATTGCGATGATTCTCGTCACATTGTCGACATCACGACTTCCTGATGAGGCTGGAGGCTGAGGTGATATTGCTTTTAGCGCTTGTGAACAGAACTGCATGACGCTATGTCATCCTGTATAGTCCTGGTGGCAAGCTGAATACACTATGGGGCCAAAGAACCTCACGGTGATTCGAGTATAGTTGACAATGATTCTGTACGTGACATACAGTCTGGACTCGCAATCCATACTAATTGAGAGGTTGAACGGCGCGGGCCGAGACCGCCACAACTGTTCACTTGCGAATTGGAAATTGAAAGAGCAAACAGTTGATGTGATTGGCAATTGACCAGGGGTTCTCAGCTCGGCGTTGAAGCTGACTTATACCGCTTTCGGAGAAATATGTCTCATACCATAAGGCCATTTTCCAATTTGGATTGCGCCATCCTCAAGTATCGAATGGACTAAGCCTGACCTGTATTGAACAATATGCTCATCGATTCGGCACTTCAATTGTAGTAGCAAATCACGCAAAAAGCCCAAGCTAGCACTTCTTTTTGAGGCCCTCCTAGCGCGTTTCCAAAGGCTGAGCAGAGTCTCTCAAGACTAGTCTTACCACTGAAATATTCTCTGCGGCGTTTTCGGACGTGGCGGTTAATGGTACTTTCGTAACCCTCTCGTGTTTGGGGGGGAACTTGGATGACTATCCCCGCCAAAGACCCTCGTGGTTACTATACTGAGGCTAATGCTCTGACCAATACGACTTGGAAAACATCAGGACTGAAATGGAAAGAGAGTCACTCTATGATCTCAGCTATGTCATAAATCAGCATGGGTCCGATTATCTCAACAGATACACTTTCTGTTACGAGACAAAGACCAAGATAAGGGGCGAGGTGATGAATCGAACCCCCTACAAACTTAAACAAGAGATCTCACGCTATTCTTGGTTTTATCGCCCATCGTCTTTAGAAGTTCAGAGCTCAGCTTCGCTTGTGTGTTCCATGTTGAGATTAGTCTTGCCCCTCTCAGGTTTACTAGGCACATGTCTATGGTTGTCTTTACGAATATTGTTCGAGTTATTCTAGCTGCTGACTGTCCACCTAGTGTACCGGCGCCTGTTTCTCAACTCGACTGTTGCCTGGTTGCACATGGAAGCTGGTATAAGCGCCGCAGAAGCTTTCAATGCTGCAACAAAGTTGAAGTCGCCATCAATACCGTGGCAGAATCCACAATCGCTACTCTTGAAAGGGCTTTCCATTCTTGCAACTTGAGATGTTTGCTCAAGTCACCATTATTATTCTGGCATGGTGGTTTCCACGATTATGCTCGTCAAGGGCGGGACAATCTTATTCTATAGATGGCCAAACTTACATGACATTGAATATTCTTATGCTACTGTATGTATGAGGTTGAGGCGTTAGCAGAAGCTTCGGGCCCCAGCACAAAGTTAAAGACCACACATGAATATCCTTTTGCACAGAAGAGTTTTGAGCTTGAATTTCAAGCTTGTGATTGTATGAAGCTTTCCAATTTGCCATCGTCTGAGAGATATTTGTGAACTACATGACTACTTGCTCCCATAAGGTTAAACTTTAGGCTCCTAACACAGGTGATTAAGACACGATAGATATTCGTGAATAGCATCCATGAGAACGACTCTAGCAACGCAGGATGTACAAAACTATCAGGGCAAATAAAACCTAAAAGTAGAGAAATAACATCTAGCGATAATGGTTCTCATATTGAGCAGATCCTTTGTAGTGAGCCAGGCGAGCATAATTTATATAACCACCTAAACCTTGCTGGCGGCCTCCCCGGTCGTCGGAACGGTGGTTTTGATTGACGATAGCATGTTGCATAGCATCGAATCGTTATTCTCTAGTGGCCATATGTCCCAAAACGTATAACGATAATACCGTATCTTAAGATGCATAAGGCTAGTAGTATTACTGGCTAGCAGGCAATGATATAAGAGACTGTAGGTACGATAACATGTTTGTGGCTGGAGTCTTCTGGCTTTAATAGAAAGGGCAAATCCCTAATTTCTCACGACCTGAAGAAGTACTTGGCATTTACCTATCCATTTAGCACTCTCAATTGGTTTAGCTCTTCTGAGCTGTCAGCGCTGAACAACTTCAGCTGTATGAGTCTGACTATTAATGAGCTACCCTGGATATCCGAGATGCTTTCTTTTCGCTGGGATTCGCTCGTCGTAATGCAAGCAGTCTGCGCAGTTTAGCGACGTCGCAGCTGAAAACCGACGCTATGCTTGTTTTAGCGCAATATTCTGACATGTCGTTAATTTGGTAAGCTGAAGATGTTTTGTTGTTTGGACGGGTTATGAGGGTTGAATAGCCTCACCATGGGAAAACTGGGATCAGTCCAACGATGTAGAAGCTGGTACACACACTCTCAATCGAGAAATGCGGCTTAACAGGAAAGTCGTTAGGGCACTCCATCCACGGATGAGGGCAACAGCTTAAGACGCAGGGCATTGACGCTCGGAACCTCTGGAAATTACGCACGAGTGCCGAAGTTCTTGACAACGTTAAATCCGACAAATAATCTTGACACTAAAACACGACCTTTCACAATCCCACAGTCATAACAAAGTCAAAGCGTTTCTCTTTCACCAGTAAAAACACCAAGGACAAACGTTAAAGCGCATCCCCCGCATCGGCATCTCCTTTCCCCCGCGAACCGTTTCCCCTTAGCGCAGCCAGGATAACATCATTGAGCCCTCTAGCGCGTCTTCTGATTTGATTCACTTGAATCATTCGTCAAAGCTGACTGGTTCAATGTGAGACAAGCCCTTCTTCTTACCTCCCCCCATCCCTTCCTTCTCTTTTCCTTCCAAACTTCTTATTCTTCTTCTTTCGGGCTCCAAGTGAGCTGCAGTGTTGATCATGCACGATGGAAGCGGATTATAGACCGAATGTCTATGCTTCTATCTTTATTACTTTGCCGCTTGCCGCGCTGGTTCTAGTGCTGAGATTGCTTGCGAGACGGACGACGAGGGCTGGATATGGGATTGATGATTGGTTGGCTGTTGTTGCGTTCGTGCGTTATGCTTAACATTCTGCCACTGGATGATCAATCGCTAATATTGCTGCGCAGGTTGGAGCTCTCGCGTACTCGATTGACAACCTAGTCTGTAAGAACATACCCATTTCGCCTGTATCAATTCCGATTGCTGAATGTGTTTCCAGTTCTTTTCGGCTTCGGCCTCGGTCGACCGCTCAAAGATGGCCCATCGCATCTCACCGAAGAAGAACGACTCGAACGATCATACCTCCTCATTTGGCTGAGCAGCCTGACGTATACCATTGGCATCGGCTTCGCCAAATTCGCCATCTTGACATTTTACTGGCGCCTCTTCAAATATTCTAGTTCACGAACCGCAATCCAAATTGTCCTCGCCCTTTGTGTCGCATGGTTCATCGTCCGAATACTCCTCTTAACACTGTCATGTATGCCGACGTCAGCCTACTGGGATCTCGCCCGACGAGCTACCCATTGCCATGTCACGAGCAATATTTATTTCTTCTCCACTGGTCTTACGCATGCTGTGTTGGATATTATTATTCTTGTTCTCCCTCTGATTGAAGTCATCAAAATGCACCTCCCGCTTGGTCAAAAACTTGCTGTTATAGCCCTCTTTGGCTTCGGTGCTCTGTGTGTTTCCCGTGGTGATCTCGAAAGCCTTGTACTAACCAGTGCACAGTGTGTGCGTCTTGACTATTCTTGTCATCCATGATTCCTTCAAGTACAATGGCAGTTCAAGAGAAATCGCCCTCAAGATCGGCTTTCACGGCTCCTTGGCTGCAGCAGAATGCAACCTCACGAATGTTTCGGGTACATCATACCGACCCAATATTACAAATATCAATTGACGTCCTCTAGTTTCGCTACCGATGTTACGACCTGTATTCCGAAAGATTGTCCCCTCCTCATTCCTCGCCTCTCACAGAAGCAAGCGCGCAGTCGTCGATTCGGCCCTATCGCCGGAATACGGCATCAAGGGCAGCCGCGGCACCAAAACATCAGTACAGAACGGCTCAAGTTCCGTGTGCGAATTTGTAATGAACGATGATATCCCGGCGGGATACGACATTGAGGCTTCGCATGCTGGGTGGAGTTATGGTACAGAGATAACAATTTCCAGTCCGTGGAGGCATCAAACGCCTCCGCCGACAGTAAATGAGGGATTGGATGGGATACAAATATCAGAAGAAACAACAGTTCATGTTGAACGCATAGGGCCTTATCCATAGTTGGCATAGTAAACGAATAATATTAATATTGTCTCATTGATGTCACAATTCTTTACACCGTGAGGCATTCCATCGCTAGTGACTCAGACTACAACTTTGAAGGGACAGTCGATGACTCGCATCCACAGTTATCGGCAATGTCTGGCTTTTTGTTCTCAATCAGCGTACTCTGGTTGACGCTCTGCTCGCTCGGTGGCACATCCAGCGCAGGGTTCTTGGTAAAGAAGTTGACAGGCTTGAGATGAACCTTGAGAATCTCAACTGGCATGACAGGGAAGTCTTCGATGCGCGGGATATGGTTGATACCGAATTGCACCCACAGCACAATATCAGACTCCGGCGTCAGTGTCTCATTTCTCTCTGCCCAGCTTCTCACGCCTGTGCCTCCACGAGACTGGTTGGTGTACCATCCTCCCGCGTAGAGTTCACGGTCACGATGCGTGGTGACGTAGATGTTATGGTCTGCGAACTCGGCGCGCTTATGTAGGAAGCTGTCTTCATCGCCCATGAGTTTCTGGAACGGCGGTGCCATAATCTTGTAGCCAACTGGCTTGCCGTTCACAGGGTTGAGGGAGTTGGGGTTGGTGATCTTGTAGACCCGACTAAGGTCGTAATCGATATCCAAACCAGCTGTCTTGTCAATGGTCTTCTCGACGACTTCGTAGCCGATACCATGAGGGTTCAAGTGAGGATCACGAGGTATTCTGTGGGCTTCACTGTATACCAGCTGATTCGTATGGCCGTCAATCATGGGGTCAACACGTAGGGAGAAGATATGCTGATGAATGCCTGCTAGCACACCGGGATGCACGACAGTACCAAAAGGCACTCCTGTCTTGTCCAGCTCGTGGTCAATCGGCTGCGTAGACAGAATACCCGTGGCGCGGACTTCATATGTGACCTCTCCTGCTTGGTTGAACAGGAACATGAGGATATACTCATAGTTCGAAACTGTGATGATGGACTGCAGCACAAGCTCACGTGCTCGTACAACAGCTGCTCTTCCGGTTCTGTAGTTGGTATGCTTCCATCCAATACCAGCATCTTGTTCGTGAATACAGATAACATTCTCCATTGGCAATGGTCTGCCCTGGTCGTCGCAAATCACACCACTGAGGTACTGAATGCTGCCTAAGCAATCACAGCCAAGCTTGAGGTTGTTGGCTGTAGCACCAGCACCGGCATCACCCAAGTCAAATGCTGACTTCTTGTGGAACGGGTGTCGTGGATCACCGTAGGGCACGCTCATGTCTGAGAGGGAAAGTCTGTAGAACAAGGGACGGTTGTCATACTTGACGTTGTATAACACCATTCCCTCACGTTGATTGAAGCCTATTTATGTCAGCTGGGAGATGATTGAGTAAGGCAAGATCTCAAACTTACCGACGAAGAAGGTCCACTTCTGCCACGAGATAACGTTTCCAGTCTCACCGACCGGTACCACATTGAAGCTTGGCCCCTCGGGCTGGCTTACATGCAGTGGCTTGAGATCCTTCCGAAGCACTTGCGCTTCCGGGATATACTCATTAGCCGGCTTTGGCTGATAAGGCGTAAGGGGTTTAATAGTGTTATCAGCGCCAGTAGGAAGTACATCAATTCGAATGACCTTGTAGTTAACGCATTCGATGACCGGTGAAACAGGTAGAGGGAATGCGTAGTGATTCGAATCAGCTTCGCCAGAATTTGCGGGGTCCCGCATGTACAGGAAGACCTGGTACATACGGACATCATCCTCAACTCCGTCGGACCCTATGCAAGTCAGCTCTTACTCCTTTTCACCATGAAATAATGGGCTTACCGTAAATCCAGGGATCCGCACAAACAACAGTCCCCTCTGGCAACTTCAGCTTTTCCAGCTCAGCCAAAACCTGCGGGTCCTCAAGCGCAAGCTTCTCGACTCTCTGAGCCTCATCATAATCAACATTGCCGTGAACATTCGGTCCAAGCTTCACATTGCTCTCGATCCTGCCAGTGGTCAAGTTGACGATAGCTTCATGAAAAATATCCTGTTACAGTCAGATCATACATGATAACAAAGTGGGGTCCACTCACCGTTCCACGGATATAATACGCAACAAAAGCCAGACGTTCAAGCGGCGAAGGGGAAGTTCCGTTGTCGAATGCTTCCAAATATGGTGCAAGCTTCTCCTTCGCTGGCTCACTGAGCGTTATAACCTTAAAAGATAGCGAGACAGACTGTGGCCACACACTCTCAATCAAGCGTGCACTAGCCTGAATCTCATCACCCGTCAGTGGGCAAAGCGGGTGAGGAGCAGAAGACATGATTGTAATCCCAATGATCTAGAGCCGCTGTTAATCGGATGAAAACAATAATTGACGAAGTGGCTAACTATTTATCATTAATGCTGGATCTGTGCGTCTTGATGCGGAGTTGATGATTCACACATTCCTCCCCACCACGATTCTCCAAAAATTGCTGCGTTGGGAAGTTCTACCCATTCCACGGCTATGATGCACTTTCTGTATGTGGAAAAGCGCCCTGCAGCGTTGAGAATGACTGATGATAAGGTGCGTTTTGGGCAAAGATCGTCTTTGTTTGTCCCGCTTATCTTAGTTGAGATGTGCTCGGTTCCGCCATCGTGGGAAATAACATCTGCGATAAGCTGCGATGACACGAAGGGCGGAGCTAAAGCGCGTAATTACATATCATTGGTGGTTGTAAGACCTATTGAGAAACAAGGTGTCCTATGCAGCTCGTCCACTTGACGGTTTATCTTCCGCCTACAGTGAGTCCACTGGCCATGGAAATCCTGGGTTGTACTTTTGCTGCAAAACAACACTACCCTGAGGAAACTCTTTCTTAGTTCCGTCTTCAAGATCAATGGGCTCTGCATCACTTGGAATTGTCCAAGAGCTGACTAACCCAACAGACTTGGCAACATCCTCTCTCAGCCTAGCCACCTTGTTCGGGCGAGGGGAGAAGTTATTCAACAGCTCAGAATCGGTGCTCTCTTCAAATTCTCCAGGTTCAGTAATAACCCAAGCATCTTGCTCCCATTGCTGCTGTTCAAGGTCTATGCCACCGCAATCATTCAGGTCGGGCTGATGAAAGTCGTTGGTGAGGGGTAGATCCACAGCGCAATTGTCCAGATCCTCACCAATGCTCGAATTGGCGATGGCGTAATTTATGTGAGCGACAGCCAACGCCTCAGTCTGGGTGAGAATCTTGAAAACAACATCTGTGCTCTCAGCTTCTCCGTCTTGGACTTGATCTTCCTCAGCGAATTGATCGATGTACCAGACTGCGCCTCTGCTCTTAGCCTCGTCATCAACGACGATAAATGGATCCGTATTGCCAGCTTCAGTTTCTTTCGCACGAATGTATTGATGCGATTTGCCCAAATAATCGTCTGGTGCGCGGATGATCTTGAGTTGCATCAGAGGAGAAAATTTAGAGCATGCGCCAAGCTCAAAAGCTGCCTTGAAAGCTTTCAGCTCTTCATCTGTGAATGGAGTGGCGAGATAGCATTTGAGGCAATCGCCATGTTGATTGGGCGGTAAATAAACCATTCTCGTGAATTATCAAGCTAGATGTTATGTCAAAATAGCGTTTCAAAAGAAAAAGAGAAATCCGACATTTTTATACAACGTTTCAGTTGGTGTTTAGGATCTGAATCCTAGCATTGGAATAGGCAGTGGAAGCGCTAAAGCGAGTTCTGCCTAGAATACGGGGATGAAGATGTGGTAGGATCTGCGGCACGGTCACGTATTTAATATTACCCGGGGACTATTGGTCTGGCTTTCGTATTCAAGAATTAAAACATGTTCTATTGAGTTGTCACTAGAAATTCGCTATTAGTAGCATATCTAGGCAAAGGTTCCGGGCTGAGGCCCAAAGATGGTTCCATTTGGAACTTTGAGTCTGGTGCAGGTCTGAGCTTCGCAACCACTGTCTGCACTGTTGCCGATCCAATTGATCGACGCGCCGTGGTAGCTCACAGCGAAAAAGATGACCACCGCGGCGAGAGCGATGCCAGTCTGCCAAGCTGCTGAAAGGACATAATTGTACTTTGCCCAGAACTGAAAGTATCTCTTTCGGACGATGACCCAAGAGATCCAACCCGGAATGACTGCGGGCCAGACGTAGGCCAGATTGTAGGGAGACCAGATGTGACCGCCGCTGAAGATGACGACGGGATGAATCTTTGTGAGCCAGTGCGTCTTTGGCAGCTTTCGGGTCGCGTAGTAGTAGATGACGGGGAACGCCAATCCAACTGGGAAAGCTGCGAGGAGAGCTGTGTACATTCCACCTTCGCCAAAGACTCTTTGAGGTGCGAGAGAGCCAAAGAGCACGGCAGCAGTAAAGTAAGACTCGACACCGGGACAAGTGAAGCGGTCCTTTTGTGTAGGCTGGCAGATTTCGGGGATGTTGATGATCTGAAAGTTCATCACTGCAGTGCAAACGAACGCAGAGACAACAGCTAATGACAGTCAGTTGAAGTGAGCATTAAAGTACTGAAGTATTACTTACTGGCAACAGTCTGGCACCAGAAGGTCTGGCGCTGAGGAATCTTGAGGTAGTGACCAAGCTTCAGATCATTGGCGAAATCGAGGGCGTGAGCGACTGTTACATATCCAAAGCCCTTGAAGAAGTTCATCTAGCAATGTTAGCCGAGAGTCTCGGAATTTGGGTGGTTGGAAACTTACAGCCAAGGCATTGCCAGGCTGCCATGCTCCTCCAATAAACTCAGCGAGGACATTGAACTCAACCTCAATACCAGTAGTGGCAAAGATGATTCCAGTGGGAATAGTGAAGAGAATCGCAAGAGCAAGACCGAAGAAGACGGTGCCGACGCTGGTGTTGGTGGGCCAAGCTGCTACAGAAGCAATACCGAAAGCAACCCCAACAATCTATATCGCGTTAGTCAAGGCTACTATGCTTATCTAAAGAACTCACGTTAAGTATCAAGTACCACCACTCAGGAACCTCGTTGTACTGCTCCATCAGCTTTGTGTGAATATCCTTGAACTCGCTCATCTTGCTCTTCTTCTTGAAGCTTTGCCAGAGAGACACGAAACCAAGCTTGATGTCGTTCCAGTGATACAGAGCAGCATATGAGATAATCGCGCTATACACGGCGAAGAAGTAGAGGCTATCTCTTGTCAGTACCACGCTCATGGCTGGTCAGTCAGAGAAACTTACTAGTACGTGACAGATGAAGCAGCGATGTAGACCTGGCTGTAAGCTTGATACTTCTCTGCATCTAGCAATCCACGATCATCCAAGATAGAAGATACGTTGTACTTGGCGCCCGTATTATCGAACATGGTATTTGTGTTGATAGGGAGATATCCGGTATTGTAGGTGTTGTTCCAGTACATGGCGATGATAGTAATACCGCCCAACAAGGCACCGAGGAACATGTTGACAGTGACATGGAAGGGAACCAGCAGAGGATCGATGTAGTAAGTGGCAATGTTCCAGTCAAAGGTTGGAAGAGGGTTGAAACCAAGGCCTTTGGATACGCCGGTGATGGCTGCGAGGGTGAAGTTGTTGGGTGAGATCCATGCGAGCCAGTTGAATAGGGACAGGGCTGTGGCGATGAGGTCGGGGAACCAAAACCAGACGAACATGGCGGCGAAAGAGAGCATAAAGAAGCGGTACCGGGACATGGTGTACATCTTCTTGAAGGGACCAAGCACGCTTGCGTTTCCAGATTCTTCGGTGGTCAGTCAACTTGACACACTAAAGATGCGTTTTCTCTAGACTTACCGTTGTGCAGACTCTGGTTGAGGGCGATGGTTGCGAGGGAGCGAGGCCAGATACAGAATGACGGGTAGACTAGGAAACGTCGCGCCAACCCAGCAAGACCGAAGCCCAACAGGTTCATAGCCAGCTATTTCTGTTAGTAAAACTCAGTGAGAGTTATTTCGCAGTTTTACTCACCGAGAGGCAGATCTGAAAGCCAAAATCGGCCGCAAATGGCAAGTCAAAGTACTTCTTCAACCAACTAGTAAAAATGATGTATCGCGAATGCGGCAAACTCGTCGAGACATTTGCCATGATCGAGATCAGCATGTGCTCTTTCTGATTGAAATTTCCGGGGTTGAGCTGCAGCTTTTCGCCAAACAGCGTGAACTCGCCAACAGGAAGCCATTTCTCCCAAGCCTTGCCGAGAGGAAACGAAAGGAGCTGAATTACTGGAGCTTGGAGTCGGATTGTCGGCTGTCGTACTGAGAACAGCTGATTCACGAAACTCTGCAAGACCACGAAAAATAGACCGATGGTCCAGGCTCGAATAGTTCCAGCTGGTGTCGATGGGTCGTCCTTGTTGCTTACGACGGCGCGGACTTCGGCGTAGGGTGAGTTGATAGTGACAAGTGCAATCTCTGTCTTGATGTCTGAGATGGCGTCTTCATGCTTATGAGGATTTGTGAAGATGTCTTCGTTGTTGAGGAATGCTTGAATACGGATGATAGATTCTGAGCTGAAGTTGGGATCATGTTCATGAAGGTAGATCAGGTTTTCGGCGCGCTGTGTCGGTATTAGCAGACGTTGGCGATCAATGTCGGGTCTCCTCACCCTTTTAGTCTCATTCAGGTCCATCGTACGCGCATGCTCCTCTGCCTCGATGATTTCCTCCGGTGTAGCACCCAAGATCTGGGCTCTCCCGTTCATGGACTCATCCTTGAGGGATCCGGTAGAAGCGACATCCGCTCTCTTTTCTGTCGCTTGGACATCGTTGCCTGTGGCGGTCTTCTCCGAAATGGAGGTCATGTTGGTGTTCGATTGTGGTGGACAGGCAGATGCGCCTTGAAAGACAGAAGATTGGGAAGCCATCTTATAAAAGTCGTCCCGTTCGGACGAGGCCGATCACGACCCAGTTGTCTTGCAGCACGTTTTTCTTGCCAAGTGTTCTCGATAGAGTAATTGCGCACGACAATCGTCTATACTCACGGACTTAATGCTTGTAAGGTCGTATGGGGCTGTGGGTTGTCGGGCCGGGGATGGAACCCTTCGGGAGCAGCTAAGAGACACGATTGATAAAAGTATCCAACTGTTCAGGGTTTGAGTCGGTCTTTTTCCCCAGATCGTAGATGATCAATCTCAAAGATTGCTGATGCCAGAAAAACATTAGAGAAAGTCACATACGTGTCGGGGATATGTGTCGACCTCCAGTACAACAGAGTTTTCGTATCGATACACACAACATTTCAACACGATCTCGTGGCGTGAACTGCCACTGAACATCGTGTATACCAGCCACATGAAAGCTTTTCTTTGTGGATTACCTATCAGGGATCAATGGGAAACGACATGGTGAACTCAAATTGCGTGCTTGCGAAGTGGATGCGTGTTATTTTCGGGCCGCAATGTTTCTCCATCGTATAAACTTTTTAAAGCATCGCGCCTTCGCACCCTTGTTGTGAGCGATCGGCTTCAGTTTTTCTTTTACGTATATCCTTGCACTGGAGTACCTAGGAGTTTGTCCAAATCTTTTTTCGAGAACGTACTCAGAAGTTGGCATGAGTTTCTGTTTCGTCCACCCAAACATATCATACCTCAAGAAGTCTTAATTGAAGTAAATCCCGTCTGTTTCTATCTGTTCCAAAAACGGTTGCTGGACAGCGCCGATCATTTCAAGCCAACATCTTCGATGTGCCTTGCTGAAGCTGCGGTAGACACTTTTGGCAAAAGGGAGTGTCCCAGCAGTACTTGCAGATGTTGATGTCAGTCTCGAAATCCCAAGCCCCTCCGCAATTCCCGCTGCAGATGTATCGCCAGTTGACCACAATATCGCTGTCCGTGATCTCATACGGCTGGCTTGGATCATCGTCATCTCCTGTAGCCGGTCGTTTCTTGACCAGAAGGGCGTAAAGCCTTTGATAGGTCTCAGTTGTCGTGGTTTTCTCATCTTCCTCATTTTCCAGGTGGATTCGTCGTTGCAACTCGTTAAGGACAGCCGTGTATCTATGAGGAGCAGTATCGCTTAGTGATAAGTTCTCTTTGGCGAACTCAAGGAGCTCTGTTGCGGCGACTTTATCTTCACCCCGGATCTCACCAAGCCTCATTTCGATCGTTTTTTCTATCGGCCCCGTCAGCTCGAAGGCAACGAGAGCATTAACATCGTCCTCTGTATGGGGGAGGCATTGAAACAAGACAAAATAAGCGTCAGCGTCGTTCTCGTCCGTGTCGTCGGATAGCATCTCATGAGCCGTGAGCATGTTCTTACGGAAATGTGTTCTTGCGGCGGTGAAGTTGCCCTGTAGGGTCTCATAGACTCCCATGTAAGACTCGGCTGGAATACCCGGCTATCTTCATACGCAATTCAATGGCCAGTTGTTATTTCATCAAGTTTTGCCAATGCCGAAATCTCAGTATTTGCTGCCGTAGCTTCTTTGAAATAATGACAGATTATGTCACTAATAACCTGGCCACCCAACCACATCCATTTCCACTGTACGTAGGTCCCAGTTTCCTCGATCACTCTTCTTGCATCCGAGTGGCATTGCTCCCAGAGTCTTACAGCTGATGTGAGTGGATTCTAATCAGCTTCATCGCCGTAGTAGTAGAGTGCGAGACCTTTGTAGAGCCGAAGGGCGCTTCTTTCGAAAAGCAGATCGTTGTCAGCTGCGAGCTGAATGGCTTCCTCCATGGCGTTCAGAACTATCCCTAACATCCCATCACGGGAAGCAGTCAACGAGAGAATACTGGTGAAATGCCTGTCGTAAGTCTCGTCGTCTGTTGCCATGAGTAGAAGTGCAGAGCCCAGGCGACTTATACCGCCCTTTGCTGACGTGTCATGGCTCATGGATTCAATAAGACTCAGTGCACGGTCTTGAGATTTTGATGTAAGGTTGGCTTCCAGTATCCGGTAGTATGCTTCGTCGTCAGCTGGCTTGGCCTCTAGAGCTCTTTCCTAGTATACGGTTGCCAAGTCAGGCTCCTTGAGTTCAAAGTACCATTTTCCAAGATCCATATTGGTTACCCAGATATCATTAGGGTTAGGATCCTTCAAGCCAGTGAGAATCTCTAACGCCTTCTTCATGGATTCACAGGCGTCATTCATATTTCCGGCTTGATGGTAAGAGCGGGCGAGACCTCTGTGACACGTCCATGATGCTCCAGGCATCTTGGTCGCCTTCAGGAACATCGCAATCGCATGGTCGAACTCATCGACTTTTCTAGCCGTCTCCCCAACTCTCTCGTACCATAAAGACTGCTCGTTTGTAACCTAAAGTATGCTCTTGCACCAACGCTCTACTTTGTCAAGGGCTACAGACTCTTCATCTGTACTCAAGATCACGATAGAATCATCACACACATCTGATTCTCCTTCTGAAACTACCTAGGACAACGTCAGTTATGTCCAAATAGACGTATGCGTGAACAAAGCACCATTCTAGACTTACCAATGAAAGGTACCGTCTGAGCGACCGATATGCTTCCCAAGGATCATTCTCACGACTCTTGAGTCATCTGTGACTAACTTCACGGGCCATGGAGAATAGTAAAGCTCGATGAGGGCTCGGGCTTGAAATTACCTTGTCCAACCAATTCATTTGGTATATCCCGAAATGGCCAGTAACATCAGGATCCTGCAGCCATGCCAAAATTGTTGAAATCTGCATTGCGTTGCAGAACAAAGGCACGTCAACGAAACGTTCCCAATGCCTCCTAATGATGGTGCCTTGGCCGAGGATATCGAAAAGTATGTTACCTATGTCTTTCTTTGCTGCATTGTCGACCTTGTGATCAGGCTCAGGGTTTTTCAATTCCTTCAAATGGACTGGAAGATTCCAAACCTGATACCTCCCCAGTCTTTCAGTTCTAGCATCTGGTTTCTTTATCAAGAAGTTCAGGGCTTGCATCACTATGGCTAAGTGTGCGTCGTACTCGTTTACCCTTATTTCGCCCTTGGTCCGGTTAATCTGTCCAGCCAGTGGCTCAAACTCGAACTTCTCAACCACTGACTTCTGGAACAAGGTCCATAAGAAGTTTTGTACTGTAGTAATATCATCCTTTGTGATGGTGATAGTAGCGGCTCGAAAACTCAATCGGGGTGAAGAATGGTTACCAAGCTGGCGCCTTGTGCAGCTATACCGCCAAGGAGTTTCAGACATTCAAGGATATTCAGACCTATTTCCTTCTTGTGTTTCAGTGTATTTGCGATGTCAACGTCTGTGGCCGACTCTGTTCGCGATTCTATCTGTTTTCGCACGTCGTCCAGTATCATTGGATGGTTTCGGTTCAGGCCTTTACCAGTACGAGCCAGAAACCGCTCAGCTGCTTCATCCCATAACTATTCCATAGTTATAGCTTCCATAGCTAATGAAAGCACGATGCAAAATGATGATTAACAGGCTTCAACAATTTGAGGATGAAAGCGAAAGATTCCTAGTAGAAAGCAAAGGAATTAGAGTGGTAAATGTTGCTTGAACGAAGGAGTTTTATCTATGCACATTCTGTGACCAGTGGGCCGAACATCAGATCAGGATATCCCTGGCTTACTTGGGTATTATGGTTTTATTTTATGAGGGAAATTCGGTACCTTTAGCCTCAAAGCCCCGACTGTCTTACGGGCTGCCACACAGGCAGAGGGTGGTCATACTTCTCGATTTCGGTCGGATGCATTCAGCTCAAACCGATAGGGTGCTGCACCTGATATGGATTTATTGCGCAGATTTGGCGACAGCCTGATTCGGCTTACCTGAACTGGTAGTCTGATCCGCCAGCTGAGTATCTCATTCCCTGTAGGTGCATGACTTCGCAAAAGTTGTTACTAGGGAGTTGAAAACGTAACCTCGGTCGTGATGCCTATCTAAACCTTGAGTTAGTTGGGATTTTTAAATGTCTTGGCTTGATACATCTCGTTAACATATCATAAGCTCTAACTATTAATCAGTAACCTCGGTCGTTCAGTTTGGCGTTTATCGCCTGCCACATTCCTCGGGGTCTCTTGGAAAGTAAATATTATTATGAAATATTTTATTATGTTTTTGGCGTAGTGTATGACACCTTGTATTGTATTATTGAAAAAGAAAAACACTATTGTTGTGTTATTTTAACTGCGTGGCCTTTGGCTTTACTTTATTTGTGACTACGGCATCACTTATCTCTTCGTAGAAATGTTTGATGTACATAAGAATACTTTGCAATTCTATCAATCAGCATGGCATGTATGTTAAGTCATTGGTACCCTAGAGAAGGCAGAGCGAATATATGCTGCGTCGAAACTCCTTCACCTGAATAAACAAATGTTAGATAAGTTAGTTCATGGAGAGATAGACGTATTTCCACGAGTGTTAAGTAGGATACAGTTTTCCGACCACCATTCATATGATCCAAGTTAATTATAGATATACGAAAAAAGGTTTAATTCCATTTCATAACTGTGACTGAGGTATCTGCGCTAAATCCAACATTAACAAATAACCGAGAACGCCATTTTGACACAAAACTTCAGTAGCCAGCCGAGTCTCACAAAATGCCTTCCCAATCCTGCGCCGGGGTATAGAAACCATGCCTCATCACTCACAGATCCCGCTGGTATGTATAACGTCGAGATCAAGTCCAAGAAAACGAAACACTAAAAGTATCAAAATGAGGAAAAAATATCAGAAGCCGTATTAGGTGCATGCTCATGCATGGCGGGAACATGAACACGGATCAACGATTTAAGAAAATTGCGACATTCAGGCAATGCCTCTTTGAAGACGAAATGTTCGGCGGCGAGCTTCGCGTTTGGCGAAGAGAAGACCACATACGTTGCAGAGAGTATGTGAGCCAAAAGGACCTTCGCGCCACATGGGCGTCTCTTTGATGAAGCATGATGTGCAGCATGGAGTTGGCTCATGTGATCTTGGTGACTTCTGCTATTTCGTTAGAAAGAAAAAAAGCATTCTGGTGGACATGAGTGACATACGGAATGTCGCCTCAGCCTGTTACGCCACGTGCGGGCTTCATAGGTATCCTTGAGACTGGCTCTAGTAGACCTTGACTTGATTGAACGGGCTGACGCGGCGGGTGATCTGAGAGATGAGGTGTGTGAAGCAACCTTCAATTGGAGATTATCTCTCTCTGGCTTCGCAGCCAAAGGACTCGGAATAGCTGCATTTTGAAACAAAGCGACCTCACAGAGAGGTAAACCATTCCGCTGAACGTCCTGGATGCTGGGTCGGATCTGGAAGAGGTTAGTCTCTGTTACCGGCAACGGGTCAACAAAGACGCGTAGAGAGAGAGTGCTCACGTGTCGTGGCGATTTTGTCCGCGCAAAGGAGGAACATCGTCGGGGCGGGAAAAGGCTAGATTCCGGGAGATCAACGGGACAAGGATGATGAGCACGATCTCTTCGACGCCGAATTGGCTTTGCCGTTTTGGAGAGTGTCTGCTGCCGATGCTTCATGGTGGAACTGTGATTTGAAAGGAGGCAGTTGAGAAGGGGAAAATCCGATCTTGAGACTGAAGGGAGAAGTTAGGGATCGAGGCGGTACTAATACCCCTCGGAGGCGCTTGCTAAGTTACCTTTAGAGCGAAGATTGCCCCAGAACCCTTGTAGATCACTACGCGATTGGGTCTGGACTGTGCAGAGACCCTGATTCAGGGTCCATCCGCGGATCCGGAGTAAACCTACCGAGTGGGCTCGTTGTCCATTAAGAATCAGCACCAACACAGCATTTTCACAAGGGGAAAAGGAAATCCGATGTTTCTGAGCATCCAATTCATTCAGCTCTTCATTTAAACTTTGGCCAACCGTGCATCACACAGTTATCTCAACTGTGCTGTTCTGCCAAAGTCCCTCACTCCCTTGTTTACTTTGCTTTTTCCTCTCAAACCTTGAGACGCCTCACCCGCTCGGACACTGTCCCTCGCAGCAACCTGGCCTGACAGTAAGCCGTTTCCACAGTTCCTTGCATGGCGGCTTGGCCTTTGCGCCGTGTCTGTCTACGATTGATAGATAAGACTGGTCCCCCGTCCTGCTTGCAACATTGATTAGAAATGGCTTCGCCTCAAGAGTTGCAACCCTCATTTACCGACGCGTAAGCCACGGCGCGTTACTCCTCGCACCCATTACACGCTAAACACAGGACAGTCTTTCCAAACGGGCGGAAGACTTGTTTGGTGATACAGTGTATTCTTGCTGCAGTTCGCTTGCGCAGAGGATCAGATGATTTGTTCTCACTGTGTCAACCTCGCCACTCCAAAGTCGGCATTTGAGCTGAAAAGAGTTCCCGTCAGCCAATTGAGGGGTAAAAAGTCAGATGTCAAAGTCACCCTGAACTCCGCGACCTCTCCGGCTTCCGCTAAAAGTCAATGACCTTGTCGAATGAGATTGACGATGCTACGTCGTACTGTAGGACGGTAGCAGTGAGAAAAGTCAAAGACCGGAGAAGGACTCCGGAGGTGAGGTGACGGGTGCGATTGGTTATGTTTTCTGATGCGATTTTGACATCACGGTTGCTGTTGGGAGGGACCTTTCGCTAATCAGCTGATAAACAGTTCGCGATTGGATGCAATCATCTTCGTGATAACGCTCCTCGTCTGCTATTGACAGAAGATATTGTTGAATTAGGTCTGGTATTTTCTTTAAACTTATTTGCTCCGAATACTCCTAAGATATGTTGCCTAGTTACCTGATCTCTGATGCGCCATCTGTTTCTTTCATGATTATGACGCTCGAACGCTGCAATAAAAAATTGTGAATGTTTCCTCTTCTGCCCATGAATGCCACGCCTTTCAAATCCGCTTGCCAAGAGTGAGGGGCAGTGAGGTATTCTTGGGGGCCGCTTGGCATGGTATAAGAGGTGATGAGGTTTGAATGGTCATCGCAGTCCCAATGAATAAGAACCCTCCGTTGAGACCTTTGTTGACCACGACGATGCGTCAGAAACAGAGTCGCATCCAAACTCCCTCTCCAATAGAAACGACCGGGCCTTTTCCTCCCTCTTAGCGTACAACAATCCACAAACGTTGCAGAGAGTACGACGTCCCGTTGGCCCAGACCTCCATTTGGGCGTCTCGGTTACGTGACAGAACTCGCAAGACCTTATGTGATCCGGCGCCTTGGGTGCTTTGTGTTCCATCGCGCAGGGACATGAAATAGTAGCCTGCCGCGACGGTGATCGGCGCGCGGTGGAGTGATGCTTATGCTTACTCCGCCAACCCTCAGGACTCTTGTATTTCCGCTTGGAGCTGATCTTCCGCGGCTGCTCTAAAAGCTCTGGCTCTGCGGTTTCAAGGCCCCGCGCATATTGGCATGGCATGACCCTAAACTTTGGCTTGAAAGCCTTTCGATCCTTAGCGAGCGTGGACGGGATCGTCGCGGTCTGGAATAAGGGGACTTCGCAAAGCGGTCGGCCGAAACGCTCGGGATCGAATTGGAAATTCTGGATCACGTGAGCAAATACATTTTGCGAAGAACATGAAAGTTACCCACGTCTTGCTTGGTTGCAAGAGTTGTTACGGGAATGAGAAAGTTTCGCGTGGGAGACATGGTGATTTCCTTTTTATCTGTTCCACCACCTTTCCGGCCCCAAGGGGGGGCTTTTTTTGGAGTTTCGATCTCGAGGGGAAGCCTTTTTTGGAGGCATCGTGAATTTCTATATATCTCTCCAACGATCGGAAAACTGACCAATATGATGTAATTTTAACGCATGACGTCCTGAGAAGCCCGACGGAGTATTTTCCTCAAATGGCTTAGGTATGCGGGTCCCCCTGGCTGTTTATTCGGAGCGAGCTGTCTTTAATGGTTTAGTGTTTTGTGACAAGATGCTTGGCGTGTTGGTTTTCTGTTCTTGGTGTCGTATGATGGGATTCGTGTATCATTCTTGTCAGAATCTCATTACTCGTTCAAGGGCTTTGTAAATACCCTTTTGGTTATCCCCATGGAGAATTCTCGCACTATTTAGGGATTTGACATGTTATGATGTGCATGCGTGGGACGAGAATAGTTCTATTTTGTTGTGGATCGATCGATGGGTTGAGAATTGTACCCATTCAACTTCATTCATGCAAGCCCCACACATGATCAGCAGAAAACGATACAGCCGGCAGCCTCTAATGGCTCAGAATTCTCTCCAACTTTGGTTTTGTTTGTTTGTTTTTTTGTTTTCTTGTCTCATCTCTTCTTCCTCTGTCTTTTTGGCCGTCGAAAAGTCACAAAGGGATCCAAAGTCAAACTCTGTTACCTGTCTGCGTGTAACAGCGGGGAGCAAACGCCCCGAGACAATCAGCGGCTTTTGATGGCGGCCTGCTTTCCGCAAACACATGATTGGTTCATCAGCCTGCCCCGCCAGTCCAGCCCTACCCTGCAATGATCGGTTCACAATGGATGAAAATTGAGATGAGCTTGTGGTGTAAAGAGAGGTGATTACTAAGCCTTTACCTTGACACTGAGGATCTAATATTTTTTTGGAATATATCATAGTAGAAGAGGAGGGCTATGGATATACACTGTTACAATATATCTGATAAATCAGTATGTCAGTTCTCGTCACAAACTCACAACCAACAGAAGCCCATAGAGCATGGCCAGGAGCCAGTCAAGTTGTAAGCAATATATGCCACTCAGCATCAAGCAGTATAAAGCAACTTCGTCAGCAGTCCCTAGAGTTCGGTGAGATTTCAAAGAAATTAATAAATGTTATGCTCCCTATTCTTTCATCAAAAAATATGTTTATGTAAACTGTATGAATATCTCGACAAGATAGTCCAATACACAGCAAGAATAACACCATTAACAATGTATTACCCGTCTAAAGCTCATGTCTAGTTTTTATAGTCGTGGCATGCAATGGAAACGCTGGTCGAAGAAAGGTGAGAGTATAGAATCTGTATAGATTAGAGAATCTGTATATTGAGCTTTAGCGATGCAATTCAATATACACAACGAAAATCCCATAACCATTTCATTGCCCAAAGAGCATGAGAATCAGTAACGAGTATGGCGTAAGTTCAGAGCTACCACCTTGCCGGGTTTTCTATAAGTTCAATTGACTGGGGCCGCCACTGTGCCACTGGTCACAACGTAAAGAATATGGTCATCAGCCCAAGTTCTTCCAAACGCGGCTGAGGTTGAACTGGCCACCTCAGTCGAATTCAGGGTAGCCGCGATGACTCTTTTCTTCCCATTAGATTCAACTACCAAGATGACGTTTGAAATGATGCCTGCGAGACACCACCAAGTCCAGAGTAGCCAGTAAAATGATGGATAAGTTTTGGAGACGCCGGTTTGAGGAGGTCAACTTCGTACAGTCCAGGCCGGTCGGATAAAGTAGTAAGCAGTTTTCCGTTGCTACGCACCGCGATATTCTCGATTCGAGTGCCAGTCTGGAACTGATAAAGAGTGCTTGCATAGACTTGTTCGGACTTATCCCCATGATCTGTGAACGGAAATGAAGAGACCCCGCTGGACGCCAACAGAGTCAGGAGTGCGAAAATAATGAGAAAGATCATTATACCAAGTAAGGAAATGATAGTAATATGTAGAATGGTGGTTTTGCTACATATGGTAGGACGGGCCTTGGCGGTATTTCTGTAAGCCTTAAAGAGACCGGCATAGGAGGCCAGGAGTCAGGGGCAGGCCGACCTCTGTGTTGATGTCAATGACAATTTGTAAGCTTAGTTAATGAGCTACCTAAATACTTGGTTAGTTAGACTTTTAGTATTCCAATTATTAATCCTGTCAAGGTTACAGGGAACTGGTTTCAGACATTGGTTGCTAAGAACTGCGGAATTAAGTTGGGCAAAGTCACTAACCCCGTGAGTTTGCGGCAAACATAAAGTCCGGTCGTATAGACCCAGAGGTCTGAAGCTAGCATAGCCTGTCGCTTACACGGGACCCTCTTCACCTTGGTACGCCGCTCTGGGGATGAGTGAACGTAAGGATACCGGTACTCTTCACGTTCACTTAACCACAAGTTGGAGTATCCATTCTAGTGCCTCAAATGACTACATAACATGTACCATAACTGCAATTGACAAAGTGCAGCCCTCAAGCTAAAGGATATGGCAAGTGGTTCGATATCGGTTCAATCTGCTTATTTATATTCTTGTGTAGTTGTGTGGGTAGTTGGTATGCTGCCTGTAGTGTGTCTTTTGATGTTGTATTTGGAGTCATGTCTTGCTGCTCGATCCTCGAAGAAGCCCGGATGAGCAGTCCATCCTCTGACAGTTTCGCTCGTGGCATGTGTTAAGTTAAATCCGCAGTCTTGCCATCTGACGTGCAGAGAACACGTCTCCCGACCTTTCACGTGTAGCTAGCCAATTGTACTATTCAAGCTTCCAGGGACATAAACGGCCCCAAGTAGTCTGCCTTTCCTAGAGGAACACCCATTCATACGCAGAATGGCATACGCCGACTGGAGATGAAAGAAGAAGTTTGGCAGAACGTAGGTCAAGACGTAATCCTTGCCCGTCAGGTGCTTCGTTCCCGCTGACCCAAAACTCAACTCCACCATCACAGCCTCTTTGCCCTCCACCTGCTTAGAATCGATACACCTAAGCTGGACGGCCGTATTCTCGCATCGAGCGATCAGCCAGTCCAGCGTTTTGTCCCTATCTTCCCAACCCTCGAACTCCACACAGGTCAGATGTCGGACAGCTTTTCTGGCAGTGTTGCAAGCTGTATTAACCTGGAAGGACAGCGGCTGCATATCGCCAAACAGCCTCGCAGAGGGGAACGAGGCGGCGTCGGCATGCTCCTGGGCTTTCTTGAGAATATTGGTCAGGGTCGCCATGCCTCTCTGCGGGAGTAGGATGGTGGTAATCGTGGAACGTGAGAGAAGACATGATAAGTTGGAACCCCAGGGTTGCTTTTAGGAATGGAGCTGAATGGGATAGGAATTTGGTTGAAAAGGTGTGCGTACTTCGTTCTTAAGGCATCAGAACAGCTGTTGGAGGGCCGAGACCCAGGTTTAAGTACCTATAGATTTGTATTTTCCCATGTTCCCAGGAGGTGAATATTTTAGAGTTTCGGTGATTACAAATGATTTCTTCGAGACGTTACATTATCGGCTGTTCGGCTCCCTTCCTATACGATAGATGCCTTTGAGCGGAACGTGCAAACGCAGGAGGATCAAGGTCAGAGCAGTTCAAACAGGCTTCCCTAGGTCTCTAACTAATTCGGATGTGTCTGGGCTAGTGTGATGAAGGAAAGCCGCAATGCCGAAATTGCAAGATTCACGGTGCATCCTGCGTCTACAAATGGATGAAACATACTTCCACTGCGCCTACCAATGGCCCAAGTGCGCCCCAGGCCGAAACGCATGGCACTGAAGCAGATGATCTCATCATCTTCAGCACTAGGCACATGATGTTACTGCATCACTTTACTACTGTGACGGCGCCGACTTTACACTCAAACGTGACTCTACAGGCAGTATGGGAGGTAGATGTCCCCAAGATAGGTTTCCGTTTTCGTTTCCTGATGGACGCCATCTTAGCTCTGGCGTCGCTACACCTTTCGTATCTGAGGCCAAACGAGTGGCATGTCCACTGGTTACGAGGCATCGAGCTGTATCAAACAGCGCTTGCCGGCGCCAAGGCGGAGATGCAGAAGGTCTCAACAGAGAACCACGCCGCGATCTTCCTGTTCTCGGCACTGACATGTTACTTCTCACTCGCGAGGAGCCGCTGTGGAGACACAGCGAGATGTTCAGCTATGGAGATCGACGAAGACTTCTTAGAATGGGTCTTCTTATTTCGAGGTACAAGGACGTTCATCCTGCCTCCTGACGCAACGTCATTAGAATTAGGCCCGCTCGCGCCCATGATCGAGATTGGCAGACAGCGTGTCCGTCGGCTCGCCGAGCTGTTGGCGACGGACGCAGTCGAGATCAAGGCCCTCACCGACCTGCAAGCAGAAATTCAGGGCCGGGTCACGGAACCAACGGAACTCACCGCTTATGAGGGCGCCATACATGTGATCTGGAGATCCTTCAACGCGGTCTATCACCAACCAGCAGAATGAGTCCAGAATACTGATATCTTTTCTTGACTCTTCGACGTCTCAGATGAGTTTATGACTCTGCTCCGAGCGCGAAGACCGATTGCGCTCGCGCTTTTTGCTTGCTTCAGTGTCTTATTCCGACACTTGCGCGGCGTCTGGTGGGTCGGAGACTGGACAGACTGCGTTTTGAACCAAGTGTATCGTGTTTTGGGAGCGGAAACGGGGGAACAACGCCTCTTGGAGAGGGTGCAAGCAGTAGCTAGAGCAAAAATCGCATGAAACAGTGTAAATCGCCCTTGTTTCTACTTCGTCCTTTCATCTTTAGTGACATTCGTCGATGGGTAAGCGGCGCGCGGCGGGTTAATACAGCTCCGAGGCCCGCTCCAATCATATAATGAGGGCATCACAAAGCCAATCAATTCACTCAACAACATCAAAACCCATCATCCGGTTTGTGCAGACGGCAGATCCACGCCTCAACATTACCTGGCTTAATAGTACACCAACTGACAGATAACCTCATGGAGCCGACTGACCAGCCGACAAAGACTGTGGAAATACCGCAATTTACAGGCCATGGCGAAGGCGACACTCACCGTAGGCTCATCTGAAGTACTTGATGATGCAGCGCTGATACGTATCAACAGTCTTAACGTCCTCTGAACTTACATATGCCCAAATTGGACTTGCAACGGAACATGAAAACATAACCGATGTAACCCAACACTCCTTTCCAACACTTCAACAAGACGGTGGTGATCTTCAAGGTCAAGCCCTTTTCTCTTGGCAGCCACAAGATCTCGGCCAACCATCAACCGATGCTACCACGGTCCCATTAGAGAATCCGACCCAAGCTCTCGACTGGTCCTGGCAAGCATTGCCGTCGCCCTGGTCTCTGCAAGGTCAGAACCATGATATCTGGCCGCATCACCTCCAATCCGGTCTAGACGATGTGTCGCCGACATGGGAATTAGGTCAGGGCGCCGCCAGGGCACTCCAGCACTCGCCCAGTGTCCAGATACAGCCAAATTGCCTTCCGCGCCGAAGAAGTCGATACCTCCGTAGCCCGGCCCTGCCAATGGTTCCAGGATCCAGCCCAATACAAATATCAGGCTCCGGCACTTTGGTAGACAGTGCAATGGACCCGATACAGCGATGGCGAAACTCGCCTCCAGAGACTGAGGCAGCTTCGTTAGTAGCCATTGCAGACGCGTTAAGGAATAACCCGCTTCGGGTTCCGGCATCAACGAGTACAGGTAGCCTGACGAGCCGCCAGATGGACGTCCGAGCGGGCTCAACAGTGAGCTTTACTAGCGGTTCAAGCTTGTCCTCTGGCTCTGCCACTTCTGCAAGCTCTGTAGCTCGACGTGGCCGCGTATCGAAACGAACCCGACCGAATGCAGCAAAATGCAAAACAATGGAGAAGAGAAAATTCCCTTGTACATTCTGTTGCGACTCATTCAAAAGTAAGTTTGACTGGGCACGCCACGAGCAGTCGCTGCATCTCAGTATCCAGGGATGGCGATGCGCGCCATACGGTAGCGTTGTGATATCGGCCACCACCGGACTCAGCAGCTGTGCGTACTGCGGTCTTATGGATCCGACACCGACACATATTGAAGACCATGACAGTAATCTATGCAGACAAGCCCAGATTTATAGCCGGAAGGATCACCTGATTCAGCACCTAAGGTGTATACACCATGTGCAGGACCCTCCGCCGATAGAGTCATGGAGGGTCGAGGGGCCACCAGTAGCATCCAACTGCGGCTTCTGTGATTTACGTATGGAATCTTGGCAAGAGCGCATAGATCACTTAGTGTTACATTTTCGCAAGGGCAAGACGATGGAAGATTGGAGAGGAGATCACGGCTTTGAGCCCGGAATCGCGGCCCAGGTCACGAATGCAATTCCTCCGTATTTAATTGCCTCTGAGTCAAGGACCTACGCTCCATTCTCGGCGGCCGCTCCAAACCCGACATCAGCAGAGCATGTACAGCAGATAACAAAGTCTGCCGAGGAAAGTTTCGAAGCTTGGAACGGCTTGGAGCTGCCACACGAGTCGGGAGAACCTACAATGCCCCTCCAGGATAAATCTTTTCCTGAACTGTTTGCTTTCCACCTTGGTCGCTTTGCGCAGCATCAGATGAGGCTCGGTGTTATCCCTACTGATAAAATGTTTCAGGATGAAGCTAGGAGGCTACAATTCGGCACGGTAGACCCGCTGGATGATACGGTCGCCGACAACGAAGAGTGGCTGTCTCGTTTTCGTAACCAACATCTTGAGGACTCAGCAGACCGTCGAGATAGCCTAGCCTGAGTTTTTACTGCATGAGGCGAGATTGAACTTGAATATCTGTCACTTGCTATTGTTTAGGACCTACCTATTCTTTAGTTTTGACACTTATTTCTCATACTCTCTCGCTTCCTGAAAACTATAATAAAGTGACAGCCTATGATGCTCTAAATACACAGTCAAATCTAATCAGATCAGCTCATAAGAGACTCTTGTTGTGCCTTGCTGCCTCTTCACCTTCCTTACTTTAATCTTTCCTACTAAGGCTGTGCTTCTCACATGGGTTCCGCCGCACATATAAGCACCCTCGCCATCAATCTCCACAGCTCTTACCAGTCCATCTTGACCATCAGAGTCCTCTGGCATTGTCCAAGACTTGGCTCTGAGCTCCTCTCTTGACCACCAGTGAACGTTTATTGAACGATCGTCATCGACTATCTGATTCGCAAGTCGCTCAATCTCCTCCTTCTTATCTCCCGGGATGGTCCCTTGGAAGTCAACAAATGCAGTGCCGGGGTAGTGCTGGGCTTTGATCTCTCGCAAATCCGGTATTCCCAGTCTTCGAACAGCCGAAGCGAGAATGTGACCAGCATCATGGATTTGTGAATGAAGCTTCCGCGCATCCTTATTTATCTCCTGAGTCACGAGCGTCTGTTCCTCGAAAGGGACACCAGTGTATGTGCCAAGATGCATGATCGTTCCGGATGGGAGCTTTTGTACAGACGTAACGGTGAAGATTGACGCTTGGTCGCGGGAGGTCATGGTGCCTGTATCGCTCGGTTGACCGCCGCCCTTGGCATAGAAAATCGTAGAATTGGTGATGACGAGAAAAAGATCCTCAGAAGCATCTTTGAACACTTTCTTGACAGCATCGTCCCATTGAGCAAATGGGATACTGGCCAGGATGGTCGCCTCCAGGACGTGTTGATTCTCATCACGATGATAGATCGCTTCAGTATGCCCAAACTATCAACAGGTTAATATGACATTTCCGCTAATCAGAGACTCATCGAGAACTCACTGTTTCCATAGTGTGGGTATATACTCTGATACACGAAGATACTGATGACGAATGTTTCTAAACGCAGATGGGTATATCAGGCATACAGATTGAGGCCATGTCGGCGATCTGGGGCTATATAGGAAATAAATAACTGTCTTACCGCCCAGGACTCATGGTGACTTATGATATGCATTTTCATTATCGAGGGACGCCCAAGGAGCAACCGGATTTGCCGCAATAACTCAGGTCGGCCAGGATGTGGCAAAAGCCGCAACGCCCTTTTCTGTGGGCCAAGCGAACTTTTTTCTCTTCATTCACACCCCCTCTTTGCACGCCATCGCTGACACTGCAATAACATGGTCGAACACACCAGTTTTTAAAGACAATGGTTCCAGAACCAACTACTTCTTGTCCTGGGTCGGCTTTATAATTCATTTTCTCACTTCTTTTATCTAATCTTCTGTCGTTTCTTCCTGCATTGTCTATAGCTGTTCCAAAGCATACTCTCTCAACTACCTATAATCGTTTGCTTCTTTGCTGCACTTTCGCTATGGGTTCTTTTATCCCAAACCCGTGTCGCTCCTTTATGAGTGATAACATAGCCGGTGCATCACCGGAAATTGTGCAAGCGATCGTCGCTGCGGCTACTGGACATGTTCCGCCATATGGAAACGATACCGCCACAGGCGCCGCTCGTCAAAGGCTGCAGGAAATATTCGAAAAAGAAGTCGACGTCTTCCCAGTTTCGAGCGGAACAGCCGCGAACTGTATCGGCTTGGCCTCGCTTGTCAAACCGTGGGGCAGTATTCTTTGTCACCCGGATAGCCACATCAACAACGACGAGTGCGGTGCTCCAGAAGCTTTCACAGGGGGCTCTAAACTTGTTACTGTGCCTGGAAGCAATAGCAAGATCGATCCTCAGTCTCTGCGAGCTGCTGTTCGCCGGAAGGCTGGTGACGTTCATAGCGTCCAACCATCTGTCGTAAGTATCAGTCAGCCTACCGAAACCGGCAGTGTCTACACAATCGCAGAACTCCACGAGCTGTGTACTATAGCCAAAGATACAGGGTTACGCGTGCATATGGACGGAGCGCGTTTTGCCAATGCATTAGTTCACCTTGAGGCATCTCCAGCGGAGATGACCTGGAAGGCCGGTGTCGACGTTCTCTCTTTTGGCTTGACAAAGAACGGCGCAATGACAGTCGACATCGTCATCTCTTTCGATCCTGCCTTGGCATCTGAGCTGGCCTTTCGGCAGAAGCGAGCTGGCCAGCTGGCGTCAAAGATGCGCTTTCACACTGCCCAGATTGAAGCCTACCTTGCGGACGGATTATGGCTGCGAAATGCCCGTCACGCGAATGGTTTGGCTCTACGGCTGGCTTCTGGCCTACGGAGTGTTCCTGGGCCTGAGGTTTTGCAAGATCCAGAAGCCAACATACTTTTCTGCCGCCTGGCTCCAGCTGTAATAAAGGAATTGCTTTGCCAGGGCTATCAGTTTTACGACGATCGCTGGGAACCGGGAACGGTTCGCTTTGTGACATCCTTTTCACATAGCCCGAGTAGCGTAGATGAGCTTGTTATGGCTGTTGGATCCTGTTACAGCAAGATGTTGTAGAATAGCAACTGGTATTCGGAAGGCTTGTGATCTGGGTCATTTTGGTACACTATCATTGCAATACATACATCAGCTTTGGATGTGCACTTTGTTTCTAGCCCTTGCCTTATTCCGTCCCTCGAATAACTAGCAGTATTAATGCTACTCTGTCCTTATTGATGAAGCAAACGATCAATAGATAGAGAGCGTAGATGCTAATACACCAGTGTTCAAGTCCGCCCCACCTCACTCATCCACTCTCTCCTCTCAGCACACGCCCTAGGACCCTACGCCCTACGCCTTGCGCCCTACGCCACGAGCCATGCGCCATGAGAACCAAAAAATGCAATTCGCCGAAGCGGAATAATCGGAATTCACTCATGTATTGTAGCAGCCCAGCCCACTTCAGCCTGGGCCTCTCAATGTAAAAGCTGCCTGACTCTCTTCTACTCGATGTATCAGCTGTATTCGATGCGCCTTAAGCTATTCAACGTTGTTTGCTTCCTTCATTCGCTTTCCCGCTCTCTTTGAACAGCCCTCGTCGATTGACGCTGATCCGCAAGATGGCTTCCAAGAAGACTTCCTACGGTAAATGAATACCCAGATAAGCTTGCCAGAC
This sequence comes from Fusarium redolens, assembly GCF_020744475.1. Taxonomy (NCBI): domain Eukaryota; kingdom Fungi; phylum Ascomycota; class Sordariomycetes; order Hypocreales; family Nectriaceae; genus Fusarium; species Fusarium redolens. The sequence goes on along the minus strand of NW_025763679.1, from coordinate 982,996 downwards.
TTTACCATTCCCTATGGCGAGGTCTTAACCCAACAACTTCCCTCTTCTCCCGTTCTTTGTGGCAAGAGCTCAATGTTAACATGCTCAAAAGTGACGCTTGATGTTTTCACAAGAAAAAGGTGATGCCGACAGCCATGATACTGTGGCTGCCCCGAGAATTTAACCCAATAATTACTGACTTATTGTTAACGCCAGATATAAAGGAAACCAAGTGGCTGTTGTCGAGGTTCAAGGTGATGCGCTACCGCCCGCCCATATGCAGATGATTGCCCGGGAATTCAACTTCTCCGAAACCGTCTTTTTGCGTCGAAACATGGACGGGGAGATGTCTATCAACATCTTTACTCCTGTGAACGAGATGGACTTTGCCGGCCATCCTGTCATCGGCACTGGCCATGTGCTATTTCGACAGCTACTTCCTGGTCTCGCTGTAGACCGTACTGCCTCCTCAGAGGCCACTCTTTGGACAAAGGCTGGACCAGTTGTAGTGCGCTATGATCCGACTCGAGAAACTGTTGCGGCCGACGTGCCATACAATATCCATATTCATTCCCGCCCTACTAGTAAACATAGCATTCTCGACTCCCAGCCAAGCTTGAAGACCCGGGAATTGTCAATTGAACAGAGCTATCCATGCGTGTCTATTGTCAAAGGCGTCACCTACACACTGGTCGACTTTACCAATCAGCCCGGCCTGTTCGCCGCCATTGCTGCAGGCCCTAGTCAGGTTACAGAACTTGATGAGGGTTGGGCACCCTCTTTCACTGGGGTGATGTACTATCAAGTGCTGTCGGATCATTACGTGGAGGAGGGCAAGAAGGCGCAACAGCTCAGAATTCGTATGGTTGCAATTGGCCTCGAAGACCCCGCCTGTGGAAGTGGCTCGTGTGCTCTAGGCGCCTATCTCGCGCTTCAGCAAGGAGATGCAGGTGGTATATATAGATTCTATCTTGACCAGGGACAGGAGATTGGACGTGACAGCAGTATCATTGTTGACATTGCGCTGGACAAGACTGGAGATAGAGTTACCAGTATATCCCTCTCAGGACCTGCAACGCTAGTAACTGAGGGCACTATATTACTCCCAGAATAGAGCAAAATCGGGTCTTGTCTTTGGCGGTGGATTGAGAAGAAAACACACTGGCAAGCCGTTTGAAGAAATCCAGTCAAATTAAAAGGTTTGGCTCGTCGACACTCTGGGAAGTGAGCGGGATGTAGACGTCAGGTAATCGCGGAGTCAGGTCTGCCAGGAACGGTTAGAGAGATCAAACTCGAGTTTTTACGATTTCGTGACCGCTCCAACAAAATTTGAGTTGTGATTTAGTCATACAATACTGTACAGCTTTAAAGCAGCTACAACTTAAATCCTTAACTTGTTGTATACTCGATTGCACTTATCCAAACACTTCGCCCTGTCTCATAATTCATAATAGCAGGCCATGCGGTTGACACCAAAGAGGCATGCGCTTCTTCCCAAAGTGTCAAGCTAGTAACACTCTTCCAAGCCTCAACATAGCCAGCGAAAGCTCTTTGATGGTCATCCAGAAACGGGTCACGCCCATGCGCTTGCTGTTTAGCAATGCTATACGCTCCCAAGAACGCTCTCCAAAACCAAAAGTCCGTCGAGTCGTTAAGTCCCAATGTGCTAAACGTTTGGCTGAGATCTCGATTTAAAATCGAAAGAAATCTTCGGAAGAGACGAGCGTCCATGGGCTCGCCACCGTTCCAGAGCTCCAGGACGCTGTGCATATACAAGCTCGAGGCAGCGCACATACCGGACCAAGAAATGCTATATTTAGAGGAATGTGCTGATGAAAACATGTCATCGTGGAAGAGAGATGAGAAATGGGAGCCAATAGTAGCGCAAAGAAGTCGAGAGTCTGATCCCTCGATCCATTCCCAGCTTGGATCGCATTTATAACGGTCTTCCCTGACTGTCTGCGTTGAAGTAGTAACATGTTTAAGACAGTCTACGAGAGGAGATGCGTCAATATTATGGAATTGTGTTGACGAGGGAAGGGCTGCGAAGAAGAATGGTAACAGCTTCATGGCGTTGAGGCGCATTTCGAGATGACCGATATTCTGAGTCTTCCAGAGATAAATCTGTGACACGAACGTGGAGAACTCTGCGGTGTTGTTCTGACGGAATAGGTTCTGCAAAGATTCGCTTCCCAATATCCTGGCCTTAAAGCCTTGATAGGCATAATACGTGCTGGAAAGGTAAGTATCAAAGAGACTATCCATCGATGAAGGATACTTACAGCAAGAGATAGCGATTGGCAAGCTCTTCTTCAAGTTCCGCCCGATTGCCAAAGTCATCATCTAATGGACTGAGAAGGTGAACAGCGTCGATAAGGCCATTAATATGAGCTTCTGTATCGCGTACGTTACCATACGACGCCTTTCAATTGTCAGCGGTTATGAAGCTTTGGTTGGTGAGACATATACCTCGATGAAGCAGAGAATTGAAACATGTCGAATGAAGGTCATCAACCCTGGCTGGTGTATGTTCTGCAGCCATCGGTTCAAGACTTGTATCGTTGAGACTTTGTGGAACAAGAATGTTGCTTTGTATGTTTCCAGATCACCGACAGTCCATGCGTAGTGCAGGCCTGCCACAAGAAGGGTATCCCTCAGGGCATCGGGATGCTGAGCGACAGAAGAAAAGCTAGAGATGTCACCCATAAGCCTGGACCGGATCAGGAACGACAAGGTACGTACATATTTCTCGAGGCTTTACTAAGTACCAAATCGGCACTGTCGTGGCTATGATGAACTAGGTTTGTCAATGGCGTCGCTGGCCTATGCTGCAAGGCTTGCGCTTACAATAGTGAAGTAATTCTCTGGAGCGGAGAGTCATATCCAATCCTAAACAGTCGAAAGGCTCCACTGACTTCCCAAACAGGGAATCAGCAATTAGAGTCACTGGAGGTACGTCCTGGTTTATAATCCAGGGTTGCTGTTCGCCAGGAAGACAGATGGCTTTGCGGTCTCGAAGTGGGATGCTAGGATCAGCAAACTCGCATATCCGCCCTGCACCTACACATCGGGTACTGCGTTCGTCAGTTTCACAACGCACTACAAAACTCATGCACTATTCTCGACTACTTGTCGAAATTGGATGACAAACTCCGACTTACCAGGTTGGTTTTCCACCATCGCAGCGCACGCGACGCTTTCGACAAGTCAAACACCCGGTCTTACTCCTAGTGTGGGGTCTCCGTGTCCTTGTCATTGTACTCATGCTGACCGGCTTGAGCTTGTTCTGGGGAAAGCCTCAGGGAAGATGATCGACGATGGGCTGATGAGTTATGGCCTTTTGTGAAATGAGGGAGGAGTTTTGCTTCATAGAGAGGCGTTGACGACGTATTGGGGAAGCCACTCACAGGGTTTAATGATTGTTGGTACAGGATGAGCGATTTGGTCGTGAGAGTCTGGACCCACCGAAGCTATCATACTAACATTTTATCACGTACATAGAGGCGTCAGAAGATAGATCACTAACGTCGTGGCAAAGAAATGGAGTCTCCACTATCAACTCCAGAGTCACTCTTGAGTGGACGTGAATGGTGTTCAGCCTGTCAGCAACTAACCCTTTTCGAGGGGAATAAACGAGCTAATGACAAACCCCGCTACCTTTATCCAGCCACGATTTGAGATAGACCGTAAGCCGACTACACATCCTCAACCCCTTATCCCCCTCCTCACTGAATCCTGAGCTACTATCGTCCAATCACTCTACAACATGGCCCAAAAGCCGAGCCTCATTTTCGTGCCTGGCGCATGGCATACCCCCGAATGCTGGGGAAAGATCATGTCCGCCATGGAGGCTAACGGCTTCAAGTGTATTCCCGTCGCACTTCCGACAAACCAATCAACGAGTACCGATGTTAATTACTCGCATGACGTGAAAGCTGTTGCCGATGCTATAGCAGGCGAGACGTCGCAAGGACTTGATGTCATTCTGTCAGTGCATGCCTTTGGTGGGCCGGTGGGACAAAGTGCCATGAAAGGCTTCACCAACGAATCTGCCGACACAGGTGCAAAGACTGGTCGTGTGATTGGGCTTTTCATGGTTTCAACTGGTTTCGTCCGTGAAGGCGCATCCTTCCTAGACGCTCTCGGCGGTAGACCCCCGCCAACTTGGGAAACCGACTATGAGAACAATATGATGACCTTGAATGTCGACCCAATCGAGATATTCTACCACGACCTTCCCGAAGAAGAGGCCAGATACTGGGTCGGAAAGCTCACCAAACACGCCTTGACAGCTTCGACGCACGGATATGAAGCGACGTACGAAGGATGGAGGGATGTGCCTATCTGGCTCATCATGACCAAGAAGGATAGAGCTTTCCCCTATGAAGCGCAGAAGATGCTTGTTCGAGGTGCGGAAAAGCTTGGTGCAAATTTGACGAAAGTGGATATTGATAGTGGTGATTTTCCGATGCTGAGTAAACCTGATGAGATGGTGAAACTTCTAGAAGAGGCAATTGATGGTTTCATGAGATGAGATGAGAAATATTGGTCAATAGGATCGGACTGTCGATCTCTTACCGATGTTTCCTTTTATTTCGTGTAACTTATGGGGTTGTTTTTGTCTATAGCGATAATAAGTGGGATGATTCCATGTTCTTCCAGATTTTGATAATAGCAACAGTATTGGTAAACTTGTTGATTTGCTGGCGTTCTGAATCACTAGCCGCATGTAATGAACTTATATCGCCAATGAGAGGCTTTGAAATGTCTCTAAAGCTGAATCGCTGTTTCCTACCCACCAAATGAAGGGTCTTGCGGCTGGTTGAAAGAAGTTCTGGGCTTTCAGAGGCGGTTTTACTGTTCGACTATTTAAGAACTGTGGCTGGCTGAATGTCGAATCGGCCCATGTTTGCAGTAAAATGTGATTCATGCAATTCCAAGAAAGATATCACATATCTTCCAGTCTTCGCAATCGTTTGGAGTTATGTAGCCCCTATTCGATGATCTATCACTCACTTCAACATATTTAACCCCCCAAAAAAGCATCTCATCATGATTCACCAGCCACTTCCCTTCCAGCATCACTTCGTACCTCATTTTAACAAAGAGCATCATGTCTTTCAATCCCACGTCTAAGATTTTGTCTGAGGGGGTTTGGTGTTTACAAAAACACTGGCCTATCCTCTGTCGTATTCAAGAACAAACTTTATGTCTTCTATTCAGGTGTAGGCGAGAATGGTGCTTGATATGGCGTCGGCCCAGGGACATCACCCAGAACTGCGCAATGGGCCGGACCTTCATCATGCCTTTATAGCGGCGCGGCAAGCATGAGCTTGGCGAACTACACAAGCCCCTGTGCCGTTGTTTTCGACGGTATGATTTGGGTGTTCTACAATGGGCCTGGAAATAACGGCACCTTCTGGACATACTCCGTGAATGGGGTAACTTGGGCTAGCATCAGTTGTCTCGATGATGACATGGGTTCACCAATTTCTGAGACATTCGAACCTGGCACAAGTCCGTCTGCGGCTGTTTATCAGGACACTTTGTATGTCGTTTGGAACACGTCTGCAGCTAATGGTATTTTGAGGTATACGTACTGGAGTAAAGCAAGTGGGAAATTTGTCCCACCAAGCAACGTCATTGCAGGCGGACTATCCATTCGAAGCCAGACAACTCCGGCCATGATTGCATTCAACGGATTGCTTTATTTATTCTCCAACAGTTCTGGTCAGAATGGTACGTGGATGACGACCTTTAACGGCAATGCCTGGACCAAGGTCAGTCCGGTTACCTCTAACATTGGAGGTAACTTTATGGATCGCGCAAGCCCTGCCGTTTTCATCTCTGACGACCAAAGAGCTTTGACTCTTCTACGGAGCGGGAGCGGCAGCAATGGTGTTTGGTATACCACTACTACGAATGGGATAACATGGTCAAATCAAAAGGGCTTCAACAGCGGCATAGGCCTTTCCACCAGGAGCAGCCCTTGCAGGATTGACTACCAGGGGCGACCATATATCTTCTATGTTGGCGAATATGGGAAATTAGGGAACTTAGATGGAGTAATGATATATTCCACCCTTACTGGGCCCAAGTATTCTTTGGCCATGGATGCCTTGCTTAAGGGGAATGATTTCGCTTTTGTGGCTCAAGACGATGCAACTGTCTGATATCTCGACACCCATTTCGCGAACGGCACGACTATCATCCAAAATCCTTCAAGCTCCCCGAGCATTATCCAGAGCACAAACCCTAGAAGCCAGACAGTCGCGGGCAATGCAAACTGGGTACCTCTTTGGAACTATTTCCACAATGGAAACACCGGTGCTGTCCCCAGGGATGTCGTCAGCCTATTAGCTCTTGCTACCCTTGCCTTTAACATGAATTTTCTTGTTAACATCAACACTGATCTTCAGATGAGGTGTTCGCCCAGACTTATCTTTCGTCGGATACCCCCAAACAAAAACTAAGAGCTGAGGAATGACGCTTGTTATGAGAGGCTCTCATTATGGCAAAAATTGCCATTCTCTTTCTTATGTACTAGGTGTCTAAAGTCTTTTTCATATTGCAATTTCTGTCTGATTTGCCCTGCAGGTTTAGAAATTGGTTAGGCATTGTGGCATAATGTCTAAACTGTGAGCTAGATGTGTTATTCGCAGTTGAGACCTGTGGCTAAGAGCTTATGATCACACACAGAACTTAGATAAGAAAATAAATATACTTCAGCAAACCACTTTAACCCTAGAAAACTAAATTAGCGGACCAAGTTTGACTTCTCACTAGACCTATAAATACTCACCTCTCCCCAAGACTGCGACTTGTTTTTTAACTTTCAGCTTAACATTTTCATGTCAGCTACGGATCAATTTCCCACCAACCATTATGGACCGAAAACCGAGTCTCCAGCGGAGTCAACCTCATTTCATCTTTTTTCTGAGCTTCCGCCAGAGCTCCAACTCAAGATATGGGAAGCTGCCTTCGATGCAACGTCCAGGCGCATAAGTGTTTACCTCCTTGTTAAACTCAGTCTCGATCGTCTTTCCAGCCTATCTGGGCCTACTATATGTATAGAAGACGGACTTTTTGCGACTCGGGGACGTGATACGGATACGTGTACAGAATCACACAGCCGTAGCTTGGCTTGCTGTGATGCTCGCAAGGTCTATCTCTTGAGGTATCCTGAAACTATCCTTCTATGTAATGTCATGAGCCCCCATCCTTGTTGTCGAGTTATAAGGTGCAATCCCGCATACGATACTTTATGCATCGAGACGATATCAGGATCCCTCCAGAAACATGGCACCTCTCAAAGCCAAACCCAGGATGCACATCACCTCTTACCGTCTTTCAAAAAGATCGTATCCTCCTTTCAGCATGTTGCCATTCGGCAGAGACTATCCATGTGTGAAAGATCTAGCGAAGGCATTGAGAGTTCCATACGGGGAACACATGACGGTGTAATACGTCAAATTGTTCATCTTGTCCTTCTTCGAGTCCATCAGACACCTCTACTTTCTCGTTAAGCCAGAGGTCTTAACCGCTGCTGGGAGGCCCGAAAGCGTTCCGAGGATGGATGACACAGCATTCTTTCTGGGTCTCCCTGTCCAGGGCTACACACCGGCGCAAATTCAATCTTTCCTTGATCTTTATGAACGCATCCAAAATTCTTGTGAGGATGACTCTTTCGATTGTGAGGAGCATGGGAAGAGGAGACCACCGCCGCTCAGCAAGATACAGTGCCACTATGGTTGCGGGTGGCTAGAGAAGGAATAGCCCCACGATAACCATCTATCCCTTGGCAATCGATACAGTCCTGACGGATTTATTTCCAGCCAATATGCTTAAGTTCATATAAAGCGACAAGAAACTCTGCATTGGCGTTTAAGCGTCCCTCTATGCATGTTCAGAATAGTGCAGCACCGTTTCGACAGCAAACTAGCGTACTTGACGGCTTAAATGGCTTGTATACCTCTCAACAGCAAAACTCTCGGTCATCTCTCTCGTTCTCATCTTGAGAAGTGTAGAAACCGCATCCTGAGACGGAGGCATCGCGAATAGCCGAAAGTTTGTCGAGTTTACTCTGCTAGTCCAATAGGCTAAGAGAATGATATGGATGCTGGGCACGCATATTATCAGCGTGTATAGAAGCAAGACAAAGTCGAGGCTTTTACAGTAGAGAATGTATATTTGCAATTCTGGAGTCACAAAGAGTCCTCGAACGAAGGCAGCTTATCCAACTCGTTGAAATTATGATGCTTCTATTATCTCTTTATCTTATCATATCTTACACCAATCAGACTCGTCAAATCGCGTCGTGTAGATTGACCAATGACTGCATTTCTCCACGATGTCCAACCCCCACCATTTCAACGCCAACCATACGAGGTACGCTTTAATTTCAGAATGTTCATAGTAAAGAAGTTGCAAAAATAAAGCAAATGGTTTCATTACATGGTATTCCAAGAAATTCTTTTCCGATTGTTGCCTAGAGTTGTTGCCTCAGGCAGTTCCAAATACTTAGGAATATAAAAACCATCTCACTTGTCTTTCCATCTCCATCATGAATCTGTTCACATGATACACCTATCTCACTATCGCATATTGCGTTTAAGAAATTTCACTTTTAATCTCATAACTCGTTATGGCTTCATCTCAGGCTGACTCTCAGGTCGATCACGACGCACGCTTTAGAGATGAAGTCTTGAAAGGCTTTGCAAAAGATCTTCAAGACATAGCAACTGACAAAGACAAGCAAGACCTTCTCATATCTATCAAGAGATTTGCCTTTCACTTCATAAAAGAGCCACTCAAAAGACCTGTGGCAGACTTCTCTACGGTACAGCAGAATCTTGACGTCTTGTGGTATATGTTCTTCAAAGCCAGCACCGCTATGGATAGCGACAGCGTGTTCCAGGATCGCCTTGTCCTTCTTCTATTGTGGACAAGACAGTTTGATCTCGTGTATAAAGGGCTTTACACTGGACAGAATATCGCAGGAAACTGGGAATCTTATGGCTTTGCAGAGAGTTTAAAGACATTCTGGGAAGAGCTAGTGAAAGAAGGTTCAGAGGTTGAGCTACGGAGCCTTGCTACTTTCTCTGCCAAGGCCTTGGCTGCTGGTATATGCGAGGATCAGATCTCCTCAACAGGGCTATGGTATATGCGCAAGGCCCTTGAGACCAGCAATGAGAACACTGCCAAGTTTCTTCCTGGCGCTGTTGTGTGGATGGAACTGTGTCCTCACTCACTTCTCAGGGACTGCGTTCTCAGAGCAGACGAACAGCAGCCGCAACAGTCTTCACTGAATCTTGGGCCCCTTGCGCAGGTTCAAGGTGCTGATAAAGCTGAATTCATCATGGCACGGTGGTTGTTTTGGAGACGTCGCTTTCAGAAGCTTAGCCATCACCCCGATACTTCCATTGCGCAAGTTGCAAAGAAGGGATTCATGGCTATGATCCACTGCGGTCGAGACCTTGACTACAGCATACCAGGAGAAGATGTTTTTGCTGAGAAATTGCAGGCCACTATGTGGGCTGAGCTCGTCAAGAGTGGAAAGGAAAGTCTGGATGGTGATGATATCGACATCGACCCCGATTGGGTTGATAAGGAGGACTAGGGAGCATTCAGGAAACTCGTTCGCTATAAAGGGCCCTTATTTATGAAAGTCATGGACATCGAATATCATTTAGTTCGTCTACTCCGCTTGCAGAATGACGCAGTGTAATAACACGCCGGCTGTGAAAACAACACGCTCATGAATCATCCAAACTCATTACATCAATCCCAATCCATCAGAGTCTGCTCAACGGATAATCAGTATCTTTCCCAATAGCAGATTCAATATCCTCACTGCAAAGTGTCTGCAGTGGTATAAACTCCTCCCCTGGCGCATCCGTAAAGACTCCTCCGTACTCATCAAGATCACGTTTCGGATATTGTCTTGCAGCCACCCAAACTCTTCCATCGATAGGTTCTGCACTGATTGGGTGTTGGTGCTGAGTCGCTCTGACGGCGGCTCGAAGAAGAGGTCTGATTAGAGGATAGAACCACGCGTCGTGAAATGTGTTGACGAAGCCGGCTTTGTCGCATGTGTTGTGATAGAAGGCAAAGATGACTCGTGTACCGATGTTTGTGCCAAGTCGAAGACTGCGAATCCAGTTGCGCCCTGACATTGCCGGTCGGTCTTCCGCTGGTAGCGAGTCATACACTCTGTGAAATGACTGATAGATCGATGCAGGCATTTGAATCTTGTATGGACGGAATCTTGATCCTTCGTCCAGCGCATCGTGCTTCATCGTAGCCGTCATGTCATAATTGTCGTATTGAAGTTTATGGATGAACCTTTTCGTGTCAGTCAACAACAGCAAATCCGCACTTGGGAGACAAACCTGTAGTTATGGCATTCTGTCTGCGTAAATGCATAGTCGAAATCCACTGCAACGTGATATTCCGTCACATCGTCCCTGCCGCCCTTTGGCTTAGGTGTATCCCTTCCAGCAACATCTTCAGGAAACTCGCCGCCATTCAAATCTCGCATTCTCTGGTACTCCTGACGCGCATATAAAGCCGCGATATAAAATTGATCAGAGTCTCGAAAGAGGAAGTTTTGATCCCAGTCGTCTTCGATCAGTGATAACGCCGCGTCGATAAAATATCGAAGGTCACCGAGGGGGCCTATCACTGTACCTGAGTTCAGAAAGCGCGAGTCGCTGTACTGAAGATCTCCAGTGTCCGTTTTCAGTCCCCATGTGAGTCGAGGTTGTGCTGAGAATGGAACAAGCCAACACCTTGAATCTGTATCGCTCTCGGGCCAGCATCCCTTATCCGTTCCCCATAAAAGAGTCTGCCTCACCCCAGTTCGATGAAGCTCCTTGACGGTGATGCCGCGTTGATCAGCAAGCCGCTGGTCTGCCTCGGCCATGAGGGTAAAGTATCGTTGTATCATCGCCTCTGCGGGTAGTTGAGCCATCACATCGAATCCGTCAACAATGATGACAAGATCGTCAGAGGCTCCTCCCGCATGGTGCAGGTAATCTTTGATAGCGCGCAATTTCGCAATATGTGCCTTTTGTGCATCTAAAAAAGACTCTCCTCTGTAGCCCAGGATCGTCGGTATTGAGTATCGGTTGGCGAGTGCCGAGGTCACCACTGCGCAGACGTGACGATTTGCGATGTTTGCGGGAACGAGGTAGTGAAGTCTAGAGATCTGGTGTGAGGATGCTAGTAGATGAGAAGGGTTCGATGCATTCTTAATGTCCTGTATGTTAAGGTCCGTTAACTTTCCTGCGTCGTCCGGTGACAAGCACTCATACCAGATTCCTGCAGTTGAAGACCAGAAATATGAGCACCATTGCGATGAGAAATGCGCGGCCGCGGTTCTTCTGATTCCGATGCCGCTGAAGCTCCCTGCCCGGTGCGAGCATCCGCACCCTCTCCGACCACTCGGCATGGGAATAAATCGATGGATTGAGATTATTTGTATTGAATAACTTCATTTTCCTTACTCACCAAGATTTCAATGTTGGAGAACAGCCAGGACGCGGGCGATATGCGGTTGAGGGGGTAGTTAAAGATCAAGGGGTCAATTCGTGGCGTACAATCACCAAGACAATTGCATTTCTCTGCTCGGATTCTGATAGGCTGTCTTGGCTGTGTAAATGAATAAAGTGTTCTGTTCTCGCCCTTGCATTGGCGCCGAGACTGACATGGGCTGCTTGGTATTGGCACAACCGCAAGATTTGAGACAATCCCGTATCATTGGAGCGTTTGACGAATTGGTAACATTGAGATTCTGTGCCGTATGGCAGATACAGCCTTCTGGTACTGTAGAACGGTTTTATGTTACTTCAAATTACTAGGTGGTCAACATGACTTTTCTAGTTGTACCTTTCATAAAGATGCAACAGATCTTTAAAAAGCGGCCAAAACGGCTAGTAGCCATGCCATCGTGAATCATGCCGCGGATCCTCCCTTGACATGGCTTTCCTTCGCCAATCGCTATCATAGCTTTAAAACACAATAAAATTGAACAAAACTCTTTTTTCTTGTCGGTTTCACTGCTTGCACGCAATTTCTCAGATGTTACTAAGTTCGGGCCGAGGAGCAGTTAGACCAGAACTCATGATGTAAATTAGGGAAAAGTCTTACACCAAGTAGAGGGGTTACTTTTAAAATACTCGGAAAGATGCCCTGAAACAATGAGTTGAGACTCTGATTTATGTACTATGGGCCACATCTCTCGATTAAAGGATTAATCGGCTTGCCGCTAGACTGCTGGATCAGCCAACTCAGGCCGTCGTCATGGTGCAGGTTAACAACTGGGTGTTTTCATCAAAGCACAGCCCAAAGCGTCATTGGTCTAGGGGTTAGGATTCAACTCTTCCATTGAGAAAAGTTGAGGCTCGGATTCGAATTCCGGATGACGCACGCTTTTTTGGCAGTTTTTGTTCCTGGGTGGATTTTTGTAAAACGGGGTCATTAAGCGAGATGGAGTTCTAGTCCCCCTCGAGGAATTAAAGGGATCGGGACTAAGTACAAATATGATCTGCGAGGTGTGCACGATGGATAAATTGTGGTGTTCCAGCAGGTTCAGCAACTTCAGCCAGCCCATGCGGTCCGTTACATAATATGGATGCATCCAACAATAGACGGCTCCCTTTCTTTCTAGCCTGCTCTAAACCCACCTGCTCATTGGGCCACCTGCTTGTGAACTAGAACCCAGATGCTCATAGTATGGATGTCTTAGAGCTTCAGCAGCTGTGAGCCGTTCCTGGAAATGCATATTAGCATATACTACCACCTAGTTCTCACTGGATAATACTTGCCCTCGGGTCAAATCGTAGAAGCTGGTCAATAAGACTCAGCACTTCATCAGATACAAGTCTCTCATTATCCGAGTTGATAAAATCCGTCCAAGCTTGCTCGTGATGTTGACCCAGAGCTTCAAGTTCCTCATCGTCTAACTCGAGCTCATATTCATTGGCAAAGCGGTACAGCTTGTCTGTGCCAAGGACTTCGGCAATTTTCTTCAGTTGATCAATACGGCTAATTCCGTGAAAGAAAGGTTCCTTTCTGAAGATCATGGCTGCGAGCATAGACCCGAAGCACCACATATCTATGCTGAAATCGTATCGTTCGTAGTTGAGAAGCAGCTCTGGTGGCTTCCAAAGACCCACGCAAACGTCTAAGTCTTCGTCGGGTCGGTAAAAGTCAGCTGAGCTCCAGCCTATCAGTCGGAGCTATGATGCGTCAACATACGTAGATTTCGGTCACCATGGGTCACACCTTTCTGTTCTCGGGGTCGATCACTACATTGTGCGGTCTAACATCACGATGCATGACACCTTGGCTATGGGCGAATTCCAAAGCTTTGAGTAGCTCGCGGGTATAATATCGAATATCAAGGTCATCAAAACGAGGATACAGCGTTCGAAAATCTGTGTTGTCTACGTATTCGAGGACTATGCCGATGTCAGATCCCTATGCCTCACAAGGTCAATCTTAGTTCAAGACCGGGGCTTTGGCGGGGATGCGAACCTCCTCACCTTGGACAGCGTCGATAAATTTGATAATGTTCGGACCATTTCCTAGATATTGGAATATCTCGAGTTCGCGACTGATTCTGCCTCTGCTGTCCTGTTTGAACAGTTTCATAGCGTAGATGCGACCGCTTGGGTCACGACATTCGAACACGATTGCATGTCTTCCTCGTCCTATGTCGATCATGTTAGTGTTGTCAAAGGAAGACTTGACTAAAGTTTAACATTACCTAATCGCTTTGGAGGCGACATATCATAGAACTGCCCTGTCAATTGTCAGCAACAAGCCTGCAACCCACCTTGCCTTAGACTTACCCGCCCCTGACTCCGGATGGATTGGTGCCATCTTCACGACATTCAGACGCAGATCCTTTTTTTGTCCCTCAGAACCTGGATATCATGATCATCGATGTTCGACATCTGGTGCAAGGATGAGCTGTTGAAGCAGAAAACCCCGCATAGGGCTGACATGCTTATTCAGCCAAAAAGCAGGAAAGGCTGAATGGTTACACATGCAGCCTGAATGTCTCATACAAAGGTGGTTGTATTTATATTGACTTTTACATCTTGGGAGAACGCAAATGGCTCTTTCATCAGCGTCGGGGTGGGGTTTATTGGTGAGAAATGGTCTAGGAGCCGATGCAGCTGAAGAAAACTCGACAATACACAGCATCCTATGCACTTTCGATGCAGTCACAAAATTGAAGAATCTGGTTCAGATATCAATAAAGTGACCCAAACACCTTTATCCCAATTCTTTCATAAGGTCTTTGTCAATTTAACCAAGAATGCCAGTAGTCGAGGAATTCTGCTGTGCTCGCAGATAACCGTAATTGTTCTGACTACCCTAAAGCCTCACAGCCAGCTGGCAGTTGTCAGTACAACAATCTCGTTCGCCGCACAGTCGCTCAAAATCACGGCAATTCATCGTTTTAGGTTCGTCGGGTTATGAAATAGAAACAATACTTTCGGAAGTCGCCGTGAGGGAACAGCTGAAGCTAGACTGCCAAGGCTGAATTTCTCCTGCTACTAACGCTGGACTGGAGTTCGTTCTGGGAGAGACCCAGTAACTAAGAACTAAGCTTATCTGATATAGGAAAACGACCAGGCCCGCACAGATAGTCGTCGAAACTTGTGCCTCCAATCGTAGCAATCACTCAAGACCAATTAAACTCGGCATGTGACACGAATGTCCAATTTTGACCTGTAGGCTCCAGTAGCATAAGGCGGATTAAATGAGTACTCCACAGATGATGACATGTGAGAGGCGCAGCGGCAACTCTCTGCCGGTTGTGACTCGCGAAGCATTCTCAGTTAGGAGATGGCCGATGATCTGGCGCGCGCTAAAGGAGTGTAAGTGCGATGGGTGAAACTGCCTAACGCACGGAAGGTACAGTTGTTTGATGAGCTGAAAACTAACATGCAGGGGCTCGTGGCTGCTCTGATCCTTTGTTATGCGTTATGGCAGGCCTGGATGTCCTTGGTTTGATCAGGATGAGAGATACAGTGATTGTAAAGTCGAAGATCACGCAATGAAGACCCGGTCTTCATGGGAGACACAATGAGTCACTGACGCACCGAGTTGCTTGCCTGGGCACGAGCTCTAGGGATGGAGGTCAGACGCATCGTGGCACTAAATGTTTGGTGTTTCGTGAGGGCATTCAGCCTTTTTACGAGGTGGGGGGGGGGGGGACCGGGAAATAAGGCATAGCCCAAACGTTAACTACAATAGGAAGCCCCTTAATCCAGCCTAATGAATACCACCACAATCGTGACTCCTTGAGACAACCTTAAATAGAAAGCCCTTGGAATCCTTCTGTTGGTTCTCGCTTCCCATCTGTTTTGAGTAAACTCTCGTTAATAACTATCCACTCGTTTCTTTCTCGCTTCAACGGCCGAAACCTTTGCAAACCAACACTTTAATAATACCCTACCTCCAATCACAATGCGTTCTGCCATCATCCTCACTGTCGGCGCGACCGTTGTCGCTGCCTCCCACCCTGCTCTCGAGCGCCTTGAGAAGCGCGACGCAAAGGAGTGCGCTTCCGTTGCTTCAAGCATCCTCCCCGACCTCACCGCCATCCCTACTCCCGACTCTTCGCTCGCCAGCTTCCTCGCCAAGCAGACCGATGTCATGACCATGACTGATGCTTGCGTCCTCCCCGCCGTTACTGGCTCCATGGCCAAGGAGTACACTTCCTACGCCTCCAAGCTGAGCTCTTGGTACATGGACCAGAAGGATGGCATTTCTTCTCTCCTCGATGCCTGCAGCGATGTTCCTGAGGTCAGCTCTCGCATTGCCTCCCTCAAGGAGTCTGCCACTATTTGTGACAAGGTTACCTGGGCTAAGGAGACTGGCACTGCTTCTTCCAGCAGTGATGATGCTAAGTCCAGTGACGATTCTAAGTCTAGCGACAAGGGTAACGCTGCTGGCGTCAACTCTATCAAGGCTGCTGCCGTCGTCGCTGTCGCTGGTCTTGCTGGTGTCATGATGCTGTAAGAAGCTTCACACCATTGATGGTGGGATAACAGGGGGGATACCCGTGGGTGACGGCGTCTTGGCTTTTCGATTCATTTGGCCTGGTGTACTGGTCTCTAGTTTTACAATAAAAACACTCAATACAAGCGTTGTGGCTTCTGTAGCCTTTCTTTAATTGCCTGAATCCTCGTTCTTATGCGCGCGCAAAGGTTATTGACGCGCTCTTTTCTCGACGTGTTTTTCGCCAAGCCTGATTCCCATCGATGCCCCCAGTGAGTACAGTCTCGGTATCATTTGCATTCCCCAGCTGCACTGCTTGCAGATCCACGTGGGTCAGCTTGGCAACGGATGTTTGCCAAAGTTGGGGTAAAAACTTTGCTGGGCCCGGGGGTCAATAACCGCGATTAGACCTCAGCATGGCTGACGCTGTCTAACCTGTAACTATGGCAATCGACCGGAATATTTCAGGACAAGATCACTGTCCGAGCGATGTCATTCATCATAATGGCCGTAAATAGTCAAAAATTCTTGTGGTCGGTTCTGATGGAGGTGGTAATTAGTGTCGGTATTGTCTCGGACTTCGATCCGTGTTTGCTGAGTTTCTCAATAACGAGGTCATCAAATATGTCTCAGATTGTCAAAGGGAAGTGCCAGCAGACTACCAATTAGATCGTCATCTATCCCCTCGCCCCCATACCATATGATGGGGTCCGATTCTTGTTGTTTTTCTATTTCAGAAGAGGCGGGAGACAGTAGACAAGTTGCGCCTGGGGGATTCCAGGCAATGCCGGAAGTCTGATTTGCATGGCTGCTAGCGTATTGCAGGCCGAAACAGTATTCGTCTTCAAGTTGCGAAACAGGTGTCAACGGTGAAAGAATATCGTCCATAGGAGGGTATGATGTCTCCAATACTTATTGCAGTTGTTAGCAAGAGACTCACAATGATGCCGGAGAACAATGGCTTATGAAGAGCTCGGGCTTACCATTAGAATCCTCGTCTTTGAACTCGACATGCGACAATGTCGGAGAGTATGAATTATAGCTTAAACTATTGCGCGTGGCCTCAATGGGGACTTCCTCCTTTGTGGGTTGCTTGGAACCATGACTGTCTCCTTTGTTCTTCTTGCAACTGTTTTTGTTAGTGAAACCGTTGGCGGAATTTTGAAGTTGACTCACGGCGACCGTCGAGGTCCTATCACTACGCATTCGCACGAACTCCATTGACAGTTACTGCATGGTGATTTCTGCATAACATCGCATCGGACCTTTCGAGATCGGCACGTTAGACATGCTCTACGAGCTCTGCGTTTCCGGCGTCCAATTGTATTCCGGGTATACTGTTGCTCATCTGTTGCTGCTGGGATATCTGACATGGTGACAATAATCAGTTTATCGAGGCTTGAAAAGTTCAAAGTAATCGTTCATCACATGTATGACACTTACTGCAATATCTCACATATAAAGAAACTCTAAGTTTGGCTGATCTGCAAATGGTGGCGGGTATCGGACCGCACCACGGCATTACATAACCGTGTATAGCCGCGTCGCCCGCATCCCCGCAAACCGCCCCTCAAGCCGTCCCTTATCCCATCCTGCATCTCCCTTATCGAATCAGCAAACCCTCCAGCCCATAATATTCGTCATAATGTCAGACTCCCACGACGATTCCGACGGTCCTGAGAGTCGTCGCAAGAGAATTCGCCAAGCCTGCCTCAATTGCAGGAAGAAAAAAGTTCGCTGCACGGGTGAGAAACCGATATGTCAGTTTTGTAATAGGCTTGGACAACCTTGTGTTTATGCAGAGGATGGGAGGAGTCTTAGAAGGACGAATTTGGCCGTTCAGCCTGCTTTGGGGGATGTGCCTGAGGCTATTATGGTATGTGGTCCACTGTTGTTGGGTTGGTGATGCTGACCTTGGCTAGGATAACATCACGGCGCGGTTTGCTTCTTTCGAAGATCAGATATCAACGCTACAGGCAACAGTCGAAAGGCAAGACATAGTGTCTTCTTATTATAGTCGATGATCGCATTCTGACAGAGGTACAGATTACTGCCGCTCGTCACAAGTCAACAACAATTATCCACCAAACGCACTCACTACCAAGCCAACACCCCTGCCCCCGTCCTTCTTCAAACTCCTTCCACGATACAATCTCATGCCAATGAGCGCCCTCAACCAAGTTCCCTTCTATTTGCTGCCGACGTCTACTTCCGCTACTGTCACAGCCAACCTTACTCCCTCTTTCACGAACCAACCTTTCGGCAGCGCCTGGCCGATGACACGCTACCAACCTATCTACTCTGGGCATTCTTATCAGCTGCCAGACGATACTCTTCTCTACCAGTCACTCAGATCAACTCTGCCGACGATGCGTCTAGCTATGCTGCTAAAGCTTGGGAGAGTATAGAACTTCCGTGGACAGGCAACGCGCCCCAGGAAAGGATTTTAACAGTCATTCAAACCATCATATTGATAGTAAGCACTGAGGTTCCCGGTGAGTCAATCCACCATCACGAGATGTGGTCTACTAGTTGAGACAGTTATTAACAGTCCTGACCGTCTAGCCGGCTTGTGTAGCCAAGCTCACATGAAGCTCGGCTTCGCCATTCGTCTTGCCCAGAATAACAAGCTGCACCTGGAACCCGATCCATCACTACCTGCACCAGAACGGGAGGAACGAAAGAGAACCTTCTGGTCCCTATACCTGCAAGACAAACTGATAAGTCTTTCCCGTGGACGCTTCTCCGGTATCCGAGACGAGGAATGCAAGGTGTCTTTACCATGCTCAGAGGATGCATTCAAGGAGGGTCGCGAGGAGAAGACCCCCTTCCTCGACGAATTGACGGGAGATTGCGTGGAACAAGAAGCCGTTGACAGTTGCTGCCCGCTTGGTCTCATCAACGTTATGGCATCTATTCTGGGTGGTGTCTCACATTACGTTTTGCATGATACCCAAACCTCTCAGATGGGCCTTCCTTGGTCTTCAACAGCTCCTTACGCCACGTTATCATCGGCGTTACTCCAAGCAGAACACTACTTCGGAATGAATGAAGACCCAGCTGAAAGTCTTAAGCAACGATGTACGGTCGATGGTGTCGTTGATCAGCTCCTCGCAGGTTCCTTCATCTTCGCAAAGGCCATGTTTCACCTGTCTCATTGTCTGCTCCATCATCCTTTCCTGATACAACAAAGGCTTCAGTCGGGTAAACAAAAGGCGCCGTCGATCTTCATGAAGACGGCTTGGGAAAAGTGTAGAACTCATGCGAAAAGTATCACAGACCTACTGGATATGAAGAATCAGAATGTTCTCATACTAACCTCCATTTACGGATATTGTATCATGGTTGCTGGTACAATTCATGCTCTGTCTATGAACGATGAGAGAGACCATATTCGAAAGGAGAGCCAAAGACACTATCGTGCTGCCATGGAATCACTACAGGACCTATCATGTTACTGGAACCATGCAGCTCTAATGGTAAGCCCAAACGTCTGTTCACTCAAAGAACGAAATCAAATTCTCACCCTCACAGGTTAAACGACTAGAGAGATTCCATAGTCAGTGCGAGACTCGCGGACAAGAGCTTTCACCCTCAAGCGTCGAGCGAACACCTGGTGATGTCAAAGCTCTGTGGCAAAGTGTCGACTATACCTCGTTGTCAACTCCAACAAGACCCGGAAGTCCAACGCTGGCAGTTCAAACCTCAGTCGAAGCCGACTGGGCCTTATCAGCGGATATGTTTGACTTTAGTGGTTTCGGTGGATTTGCAGAAGGTGTTGATGTCTTCAGCATCTCGTTTGTTGATGGTGATATGACGCTGGGAGATGAAATTCCTAACTTGGCGCCGAATTAGGCAGCGATTGGACCTGACATTGGTATTGGTTTGGACATTGGGTTTGAAAGAAGTAAACTGTGCGTTTTCTACGAGTAGCCGCCTGTCTTGCTTGCAGCATTCTATCTAGGCCTCAGGGATGAATGATCAATCACTACCAAACACAATGCCATTCTTTTTCCGCATATCTTCCATCACCGTGAGAATACTTCGACTAAGTGCTCTCAAGTCAGCTTCAGCTTCCATATCTTTCTCTTTGATGATACGCCCAAGTTCCTTAGCCTCCCATGTCAAGTTCAACATATCAGTATACTCAGGGTCGGTATCTCCCAGCTCCTCAGACTCTTGAGATCCTCTTGTGACGAACTCCAAAGTACAGATATCTGTGACGTTCGAAGCCTGGCCCCCAAATATCTTGATGGTTCCCTTCTCACAGTAGATCTCGGTTGGTGCATGCGAATCATAAATCTTGCTCGTGCGGGCCGAGACAGTAAAGTTCTGCTGGTGCTTTGAAGACTCAGTCGTGTATTGGAACACGATCAGACCACCGCCGTCGACTCCAGTTTCAAGAATGACTGGGAAATATGCTTGGGATGAGGGTTTTCCAAAGAGTCGGACAGCGAATGTGACAGGATAGCAACCCATATCCCACAAACAGCCTCCACTGAACTTGGGAGATGCAACATTTGGAACGTTGTTTTCTGTGATATCTCCAAACAGCGGCGAATACACAGCCATCGAGAGACTCGCGCCATAGATTTTGCCGAACTTCTCTGTTCTGGTTTTCTCATCATCAAGTAGTCTCTGAAGTCTCTTGAAGTTGGGCTCTTGAATGTGCCGATAAGCTTCCAGGATGAGGAGACCTTTTGAGTCAGCGAGCTCGTAAAGAGCTTCGAGCTCCTTCATGTTGGAGGCGAAAGGCTTTTCCATGATGACATGTTTGCCAGCATTCAGAGCCTTGACACCTTGTTCGTAATGCAACGAGTTGGGTGATGCGATATACACAACATCGATATTCGAACCTTTTGACAACATGGTGTCCAAGTCATCGTAAGCTTCCACCCCAGAAGCATCTTTGATAGAAGGCGTTTCTGAGATGAACTTGTTTGCTGTGTTGAGCTTTCTGGAATACACAGCAGTGAGATAAAATAGTTTACTCTCATGACATGATTGAACAAAAGAGTTGGTGATCCAGTTCGTCCCCACGACAGCGAGGCCAACGGGAGCAGACATGGTGAACGAGTTGATCTTGAACTTTTCTTGAAACAAAAATATTATCTCCAGAGAATTTGAATGTTCGAGAGCGAAACTCCGACTTTCTTATAGCTGCAAATACGTGACATCATGGCTACGACGGTGAGAAGTCCGTAACCTGAAAATTGACAATCGCGAAACCATTTGGCGGCACAGCATTTGGAGTGTTGCCTCAATCTGGTAATCGTCGGCGAGTCTAAGGGAATAAGGGCGGAAGAGTGCATTAGTGGATTACGTGAGGTGAACCGACCGACCGTCTACTCTTTACTTCCCTGCAGAACATCAAGAACTGATATTATCGCATTGACGTACTAAAAGGTGATTCCGAATGAGCCGTTTGCATGATAATGTCGAAACCCTGTGGAAATTGCCGAGGTGCAGCTAATTGGCTGGTGGAATGAAACCTCGATAATGCCGTGACCGGGGTTGTATAAGAGCCCGAGATACCGAGTTTATCACGTCACGGAAATACCGATACCTCGAGATTTCCAACTCTTACGACGCCCCAACGTGTATATACACAAACAATCGCTCAACAATATTTCCCAGACTCATCGTAGGATACTTAACAGCCATGAATGGTGCATCGGATTTTCAGCAGCTTCAAGACTCGCCTTATCATTCCGATGCCTCCGCGCCAGCGCCAAAAACGCCACGGGTCTTGGCGTGCAATCACTGTCAGCACCGCAAGGTGAAATGCAATCGCGTGTTTCCTTGCAACAACTGCATAAAGGTATACCCTGACCTTTAGGAGATGATATTGAAACTTACACGTCTAGGCCAATGTCCCTTGCGTGCCGTCAACGCCTGCTCCACCTCGCAAGAGAAGAGCGCCAAATGCCCTGTTGCAAGAAAGGATCAAGAACCTTGAGGCTCTGCTTGAGCAATATACCTCTCAAGACTCACCCAAGCAAAGTTCTGACACGAGTGGACTGAGCCATGATCCGATGGAAATATCCGCCAGATCGTCACCGGCTCAATCTAATGGACACGGCGCTCAGACGCCGACTGGTCCTGGTAAGCTGGTCGTTCGGAATGGCGGGTATAAATTCCTGGACAGTTACATCTGGGGAAGGATACACGAGAATGTCCGACATCCCTTTCGATAATATGGTTTCTAAGGCTCTTTACTAACAGTCAGTGCATAGATCTCAGAAATGCGTCATATTCTTGACGAAGACACGTCAGACGAGGAAAATTGCCATTCCTCCGATTCACCCGCTCCTCATGAAGACGATGATCTTCTTTTAGCCAAGATTTCGTCTCTGAGTATCAATGATCAAGCTCCGCTGCCTTTCCAGATCCTTCGTTTATGGCAGGTGTTTCTCGAGAGAGTCAATCCTATAACCAAAATGATACATACTCCAACTACGGAGCATTTGGTTATCGGTGCAATGACAAACCATTCCGATATATCGCACAAGAACCGAGCACTTTTATATGCTATATATCTTGTTTCCGCCGTCACTTTGACGGGTGAAGAAGCAATGACGATGTTGGGCTTGCATAAGGACGAAGCATTACAGATATTCACCCAAGGCTTGAAGATGGCGCTGAACAAGGTCAATTTTCTCAGGAATTATGATATGGTCGTTCTACAAGCTCTTGTTTTATACTTGGTAAGACCACAGACGCTGACCAGGACGCACTCCAAAGCTAATCATTTTACAGATCGCCTTACAAGGCCGCAGCAACCATGACGCCGTATGGGTGCTCAGCGGCGTCGTCATTCGCATAGCTCACAAAATGGGCGTCCACCGCGATGGCGAAGCACTCGGCTTGACCCCTTTCGACACAGAGATGCGTCGTCGAGTATGGTGGCGAATCATCATACTGGACTGTATGTACGCCGCAACATCTGGAATGAACCCAACACTGTTACCGCTGGGTTGCGACACCAAGCTCCCTCACAACATCAACGACGCGGACTTTTCACCAGAGTCTACAGTCATCCAAAACAAGCAGGGTACCACAGAAATGGCGTTTGCTCTGGTTCTCTACGAGATCGTTCACTTCGTGAAGGACCATCAGATGACCGATTTCGAACACCTTCTGCTGGGAGGTCAAGACGTTGAGCCTGGAACCCCCGAATATGATCTTTATCACGAGTCGTTGGATAAGCTGACACACCTTGCTGATGAATTCGACAAAAAGATGAGTGAGGTTGAGAAGCAGTACTGTGATCCATCAGGAGGACCACTTCACGTCTTCGCCCTGGCCTTTCGACCTCATATCCTGAGAGAAGTCAGAACTATGGCGACACCAATGGAAGAAACACCAGAATGGGGGACTGAAGTTAAGAATTCTCACGACAACTTTTTCCGAATCTGGCTTGCGCACAATGAGAATGAACACGCGCTTCATGATCTGATATCGAATGGACCTTTTGCGTATTCATCAAAGTCGCACTTTCACTTCGACTCACTCATCTTTCTTGCGGGTCAGCTTGTTCATCGCTCACCAGTTGGAGATTTTACAGAGCGGACATGGAGCCTTTTTGATCGGTTTTACCGCAATCATGAAGAGCTTTGGAATCTGTCTCAGCATAAACATTTTCAACTCGCGAGGCTGTTGTTGAAGGCTTGGGAACCTCGACAAATGGCTCTTCAGCAACTCGGAACACCTTTGGAAATTCCAGATTGCGTTCAAAAGCTTCGAATTGCGGTGTCACAGGCTGGACTGTCATGGATGAGTCCGAGAGATGTGCCTTTTCAACCTATGAATGGTGTTAATCAAGGGAGCATAGACCAGATGCAGGACGGAACAAATGGGAATCTCTCAACGGATATGTTTCAAAGCCCGCCGATGACTGGGGACTGGTCTATGTCTGGTAATCTTCCCACCATGGATAGTATGGATACCCAGACCCCAGTTCTTCCCATCTTTGGCTTCTTCAATAGTACCACATGGTAGGTTTTGCTTTTCTGGAGCAATATTTGGCAGTAATACGGATAATCTGGAGTTGAGATTTCCATAATGAATAATAAGTATCTGTTATCCGATCCTGAGCAACTCAAGCGCCTTCATCACTGGAACCGTCAAGCAAGTTCACAAAGCCTTCAGGAAGAGGCTTCTCTTCAACCCAAGCTTTGATACCTTCAGAAAACAATTCCGGAAACTGCAAATTCCATGCATGAATTGCTCCCTTGATGAGACAGGCAGTACTCTTCTTTCCATCTTCGCGGCCTTGATTGCGAAAAGTCAGAGCCATCTCTTTTGCACCGTCAAAATCATCGCCCTGGTCTCCAGCGGCTGCCAATATCCGCTTATCCTTCTCGGCAACTGCTTTCACGTCTTCGTGCTGCCACTTAGCAAGTCCAGCGTAAGCGTCATTGACCAAGTTCCAGTCGTTATTGGCCGCGATTTCGTTCTTGAGCTGAGTATGATCCTTAAGACCCTTCATCCAGACGCTGAGAGAATAGAAACCGCTGTTGAGGACGAGCTTGAGACCGTAGTGTAGGAGGCTAGGTCTTTCTGCGGCCCAGACTTGCCACGGTCGGAACGGGGTTGAGCCAGTGACGAATGTGGATTTGACGAGGTCTGGATGTCGGCGGATTAATTCCATGGTGGTGAAACCGCCCAGCGAAAGGCCGGCAACGTGCGCTTGTCCACGGTGGGCATGTTTTCGGATGAGATGCGCGACAGAGTCTGCGGCGAGTTCAATTGACCATGGCCCTATATGTCTCGATTGAGAGTGTTTTGGGAGATCGGGAACGACGAGATGGTAACCGCTAAGGTGGGGAATAACGTGCTCCCATTCGAGGTTGCAGCTGAAGAGGCCATGGAGCAAGACGATTGTCGTCGGAGAGCTGTCATTGTACGACTTGAAGAAAAGCTCTTGTTGGGTTGCAGATGCTTGCGACATAATTATTGAGTCTCAATCTCACAGTCAAGTTATTGTTTTACAGAGTGCTATTTATCAGATCATGATTGTTGCTAAGGCCTCAGCTGAGCTGCGCCACTGAATTGAGTCGGCTAATGTTTATCCGAACGCGGAATCCCGATTGTTCTGCCATGGACAGGTTTGCCTGGGAGTAGCTCAAAACGACCGTAGGCGAGATGAATATGCAGGCACCAAAAGTAATAGACTATTGACTCTAATA
This sequence comes from Fusarium redolens, assembly GCF_020744475.1. Classification (NCBI taxonomy): domain Eukaryota; kingdom Fungi; phylum Ascomycota; class Sordariomycetes; order Hypocreales; family Nectriaceae; genus Fusarium; species Fusarium redolens. Next base: position 957,806 of record NW_025763679.1, on the reverse strand, counting down.
ATATCACAGAGGGTGAAAATTGGTGCAGTATGTGAAACTACAGGGATTAAGCGATGATAATCGTGTTGGACACTCTGGCCTCAGCGTCATCCATATCTCGAAGGATTCATGGAGGGTCGCTTGCGCGTCTTTCGCGTTACCAACACGTTCAGCTAATTAAAATGGCCTGGTTATTCTTCGCGCCGTCAAAGATGATGATTTGCATTCTCTCCCTGACTTCTTCTTCTATGTTATGGAACTATTTACAGCCTCTTTTTGACAATGCAGCGTCGTACAAGTCGCAGTCAAGAGCTGGGCTACGAAATGCATACAGAGACCCCTGTGCCCTCTAAATCCACTGAAACAACACTGCAGAACAAAGGATCGACGCCAATTCTCCACAATGCGGTGGCCTCCCCTGAAGTAGACCCAATGGAGAATAACGACGACAAGAAATATCTTACAGGATGGAAGCTTCATTCTTTGAGCGCAGCGTGAGTCAGTCGCGAAAATTGATATTTCAACGGTTTTCAAGCTTATCGTGCCAAGTCTATGGATTAGTCTCTTCTTATCAACGCTTGAGACAACCATTGTTAGTACATCGTTGGTCTCCATCACCAACGCCCTCAATGGCTTCATCCTTCGGGATTGGATCGTCACCTCCTATTTGTTGACATATACTGGTGCGCACATTGTCTCCTTCCTGTTTGAAACGTCATGTTAACTATGGCAGGCTTTTTGACTATTTACGCCAAACTCAGCGATGTCTTCGGGAAGAAGACAATGCTTCTCCTAGCACTACTCATCTTCACAGTATTCTCCGGCCTCTGCGGTGCGGCAAACAATGTCGTTGACCTGTAAGACGCACTCAAGTCCAGCCATTGATTCTCTCTGATAAACTCTCAGCATCATACTTCGAGCGTTCCAAGACATTGGCGCATCAGGCATCTATGCCATGATCCTCGCGATCGCCCCAAGCCTGGTACCAATCAGCAAATACGCAAAGTACATGGGCGTCATGTCGACAGTCTTCATCACCGCAAGTGTTCTAGGCCCTATCCTGGGTGGTGTGATCAGCCAGCATTCGACCTGGCGCTGGGTCTTTCTTCTCAAGTACAATTCACAGCTTTATGCTCGATCGCAACATGCTGACACGACATCATAGTCTTCCTGGAGGAGCCATCGCCTTTGTCATGGTTTGCTTCTTTCTCCCAGCCTCCGAAGAGTCGTCCAACCTCTCGCTCCTGAAAGTCTTACGGTCAAAGGTTCGAAGGTCTAATTGGGTTCGTATCGATGTGCTTGGAATAATCCTTCTCCTTGCAGCCTCAGTTCTCCTTGTGTTTGCACTTGAGGAGGGAGGTACCCGATACTCATGGAGCAATGCGGTTGTCATAGCCACCCTGGTTCTAGCTGTTGTGCTCTTCATCGCCTTTTGGTTCTGGGAAGTCTACATTGAAAAGTCGCCAAGCAAGCAAGAGCCTGTGTTCCCGCCAAGTATTTGCAAGGACAGGATATCAAGCGCCATGCTGCTGTAAGTCACACACCCTTCTACTTCTCTACAAGCACTGACTGGTGGCATAGGACTACGTGCTTCGTCGGTTTCCCTTTCGTCTCAATGGTCGTCAACATTCCGCAAAGAGCTCAAGCAGTGTACGGGATGTCTCCATCTCGCGCTGGCATTATCTTACTACCCATGATGCTCACATCTCCTGCCGCAACTGTTCTCTCAGGCTACCTAACTGGAAACGCCAAGGTTCCGCCCGCATACCTGATAATTATAGCTGCAGCGCTGCAGGTCTTGGGCGTCGGCTTAACATGCTCTTTGCCCACAGCTTCGACCGGTATGCACGATGCTCAGTATGGATATGAGGTGCTGATGGGAGTCGGGTTCGGTATGTGTCTGGCTACCGTCCTGACCTTTGCTAGAGTGGTGGTTTCTGAAGCAAATCTGCGTAGGTGACTTCTTGTCGATAACAGTCAGGTGTACTAACAGGAATAAGCTGTGATGATGGGTGCACTGACACAGATCCGTGTTCTCGGTGGCACAGTCTCACTTGCGATTTGGTAAGTTCGACCCGTCATATCTCTACCAAACACGAATTACCGACAGATCCGCAGCGCCACTCTTCTCAACAATCATCTGACACCGAAATTGCATGATCTTGTCTCTTCAGAGCAAGCAGCAGCTATCCTGGACTCCGTATCTGCGATAAATGATCTGGAACGGTCCCAGCAGCTAGCTGTGAGGAAAGCATTTGCCGAGGGCTATAATTTGCAAAGTATCTTCATGACGGCCATGTCTGCTGCTGGTTTGATTGCTTCTCTATTCTTGTTGGAAAGACATCCGCGTATAGCAAAGTAGACTGGCAGAGGCTTCCATCCCCTACACGCGACTTTCTCGTACGCCTGTGATCTCAAAAGACTTTTTCCTGTGGCCTTCGCCTCTTCTTTTTAATACATTTTTCATCGACTATCAAGAACTGCCAAAATGCAGATGGCCCTGTACTTGAGCATCATTATTTCCCTTTCCAGGCACTTTCCATGACCTCCAAGGCTGTTGTAACTCTCAAGTCGGGGAACTTGTCGTCCAACGGTGGAAGATTTCGAGGCACGAGATACCTGCCAATGCCAGCTTGGTAATGAATCATGGCGAAGAATGCTTCATCGCCTTCACCGTGACCAATCGATGGATAATCAGGAAAGAATGAAATCTTGCCAGACTTCAACTTCTCCAGGCTATCAACAGCGACATCAAATTTGGTCCCTGGTAGTAATTAGTAAACAATGGTTGATCTTGATGGACAAGGTCCCTACCTCTGGCCTTCTCCGCGGCCGCCACCAATTCGTTGAATGACAAGGTGTTGGCCCGAATGGCACTGATCTTGTCCCATTTCTCAAGATCCATCAAACGCGCAACAAATCTGGACATATCCTGAGAGGTAAGAAAGCTGGCCTGGATGTTTCCGTCAGCCGGAATGACAGCCCACTTGCTTTTCATGTTGATTATGTTGATCCAAGGTTCCAGATTACACTTCCAGTGCGGCATGCCGTAGTAATCGAGGAACCAGCCGTTGGCGATGCGGGTGTATGTAAGGTTAGTTTTTTCAAGCTCATCGATGGCTTCAAAGGTGTATCGGGTCAGTGGCGAAAGTTCAATGTCCCTACACTACCGGTCAGTCGGGTTCAAAGATTTTAAAGGATGCTTACTCTTTAACATGGAGCATGTCGAAACTACTGATGACAAAGCGCTCGGTTGTTGAAGACCGTTCAGCAGCCTGGATCAGATTCTTCTGTGCCTGGTTTGCCTCCGGCGATACGACACTAATAGCGCAGATGAGAATATTGACTCCTGCGTCCTCTAGGGCTTTCGTTATAGCGTCAGGATCATTATAATCCACTTTGAGGTAGTTCACAGCGCCTTGTGGGGATCGTTCCTATGACCATGTCAACCTCAAGACCAAAGAGTAGATTGAACGCAAAAGACTTGCTTACCTTTCTGGACAGAGCATACACTTTATGCTTCCCATATTCCACAAGACCGTCGACGATGGTGCTGCCAACGCTTCCAGTTCCTCCAGCTACTGCAACGACTCTCATGGTGATGCGATAATTGTTCAGTGGAGCAGATATCTAGGCAAAGGTATGGCACAAGTTAAAGTGTTAGGTTTAAGGGTGAAATCTGAATAATAATTCTCTCTTCTTAAGAATCAGGCGAGTTTCTGCGTAATAAGCCTGTTTTTATAGAGGGGTAAAGTAAGCAGACTTTGACGATGGACAAATACGGAAGTTTTGCCAATCGTGAGGTTGCAATATTGCGGGGTGTATTACCCATTACGGTAGTAACTTCAACCTCTCCACCTCAAATCTAACCACTGCTGACCGCCCCCAAACGTAGTTGTCCATCCTTAGTGTGATAGTCTCGTTAGAAATAACAGTACTTTGATACAATTGACTGGTGGAAAGATGGTTGAGCGCAGGGTAGTGATCATTCGCCGTTCGGCAAACACCAAGCTCCAGAGGGTTGGCATAGGCAGTGACAAAGACAGGTAAGATATTCATAATGGAAAGAAGTTCATTTTATAGCTTTTCGACTATCATAAACCCGATAATGATGACTCCATGCGCCGATATGTCAGTAGCTGTTCATCACAACTGACTTCGTTCGTAAACAACAGGCTCATCAACCTCAACAACTTCCTTCATGTTCTCCCATAGCTTCACCGATTCAAAAGCAGTCTCGCTTGCTCCTTGTCCTTCAATAAACCAGCTCAAACCTGTGCAGTCTCTAGTATCCGCATAAACCATAGTCGATAAAGCGAATCGATCATTGGCAAAGACCTCGAGAACATCGCCGTCGCAGAAAATTCTCAAGTGAAGTTTTTCCAACTCCTCTGAGCCGTTCCTGTCTGAGTAGAAGAGAGTAAAAGGTCCAGAAATTGCGTCCTTTTCGATATCAGCTTCGTGGTTGGATTTGCTTCTATCGACGGTGATCTTCTCGCTTTGAGGAGAGAAGTGAATGGCTGTTCCTTGAGAAAAGTCTTCGTTGTGTCGAATCCAGAATCCAAGCCCTTGATCGTTTGATGATACCTTGACTGTGGCTTCTAGCTCCCAGCTTCCCGTATGCGTGTCAACAAGCTTCCCGAGACTGGTGTTGCTGTCGATGTTGTTCCAGTGACCAGGCTTGCCCCTTCGAAGTCCTTGCAGATCTGGAAGAGGTCGAATTCCCAATGTCTGGACCGTCTTCGATCCTCTTCCATTTTCGGTAGCCTTGATGCAGCCAACCTCCGCCAATGATGATGCTAGGGTCCTTGTAACGTTTTCGACCGTGTATAAGAATAGCTCCCGAGGAATGGAAAAGTACCCGGTCCAGCCTTTGGATTCGCGTCGGGCCAGGGTAAGCTCGTCCTCCTTCAACCATCCCCAGACAATCCTGTTCTTCGTAATAGGATGCTCATAGGAGTTGGGCGCATATAAACATCCGTGGTCAAGAATTCCACTGTATTCAGGTTTCATCCTGGGGCCTTGTTCCGTCTGCTCAAGAGACCCAGCCATCCACAGTGACCACTGATCGCTACCCTCCTTGGCACCAGGCTTAACTCCACCTTCTGTTCCCATAAGTAAGAAAGGCCGCTCCTCGGACTCATTGTGAAGAGTCATGAAGTTGACGCACTCCCAATTAACACCGAAATCGCCGCCCCATCGTCCAGAGGGGCTGAATCCTGTGGGTAAATCGATCAAAGGGCCGAGGTATGTCCACTGAGTCAAGTCGGTCGGTGAGATAGCGTAGAGAAACACCGTAGGTCCGCCGTCGACAACACCTCCTGATACGAAGCCATACAAACTCGCTTCGCCTCGCATCTCATCCAAAGCAGGCCATTCTGCAAGGTAAGGGTCTCTGAACCCTGTAACGGTGAGACCTTCAGGTTCGCCCTCCAGGATCGGGTTCTGTTCACTCTTCTGCCAAGTCTTACCGCCATCTGTTGATGTTGCAACTGACAGTCCAGCGCAGTTTCGGGTATACGGTAAAGTCCAGTGGATGGGAAGATTTGTAATGGAGGAGTAGATAACTGTGAGTTGGCCCTCCTCGCCCTGGAGACCTGTAGGGTGAAGACAGCCAGTGAAGATGCCCTTATCATCGTAAGGTTCAGAGGGTTCTAGGACTGGATTTTGTGTGTTTTGCTTCCATGTGAGACCATCTCCGCTTGTGTAATGACCCCAAGTGATGTCACCCCAATCGCAGGATTTGGGGTTCCCTGGTGGCAAAGTCAATATGGGAGATGGTCGAGACGGGTGATTGGGTGTACTGACATTGATAAGATAAGTGGTATGTGCCTGTTGAGGCGTCATATCCGGGTGCGCACGGATCATTGATCCAACCTCGAGGTGCTTTGAGGTGGTATGTCGGCGAAGGATGCCATCGAGGGCGGGGTGTAGAGTTCTTGACCGTCATTGTGTTTCTTCTGGGAGTGCCGAAGTATGTTTTCGCCTCCGTCGTCACTTTATACTTCTCAACCGCAGTCATTAATCGTTGAAGGAATGTCAAAAGATATAAAAACGAAGAAAAATGAAGCGACAATGGATGGTTGAGCCCGGGTTTTGCCTAATAAGTAGGTAATTCAGCCGACCTCTCTAGACCCCAGATCCGCCTCAGTTTGCCGATGTCGTCGGACCGACAAGAGTCGAACTGTAGCTAATCAGGTGATGGGAAGGGATTTTGAGTGGGGAACTTCGTAGATCGTTAATGAGCCAAGAGAAAAGGCGTGTCTATCTAAGGTTAACGCTAGGATATCCATTGCAATCATGACGGTCCGAGATCAGATCCGAAGTTTGAGCGTTCCCCGCGCCTCATGGTTAAATTCCATTGCTATCTACTACTTGTTTGGGAAGTACCCGATTATTTCCCCTTACAGAGTCACAAATTGTCAGCTGCTTCACTGTAGATGCGAATGCAGGGTGATGATGGCTTGGCTGATCATTTCACCTGCAGCTGTGATTCGGCCGCAAATGAAGCTATTGTGAGCAAGATATGCAAATTGATTACATGTTGACGCCAATCTAAAATCCGGTTCCCATCCCATAATCTTACATTATCCATAGTTTACCCAGTACAACCGTTATCTAGAATGCGCATCAACCTCGACAGCACCAGTGCTATCTCCGAATTGATCCACCCGCGCTTTGGCAAATTTACGTGCGCTGACTCTATGCTCAAACAAAACATCCAACTCTCCATAAGTCCTGCCTTTTGGTTCCGGAAGACGAAAATATGCCCATACCATGATAAGAAAACAAAACGCCGCCCAGAAAAGACCTGTTTTTGCACCCCAGTTCCATGCATGTACACCAAGCATTCTCGGCATCAGCGTATTATTTACCAGGCCAGCCATATTATTAAAGTTGCGCGCCAATACGATTGTTTTCGCTTTCAATCGTGTTGATGGAATTTCTGCAACAATGGTGTAGCAGACTGGTCCGACTGCTAGATCGTAGATAAAGGTATAAAAGATGAGAAGACTGCCGATTGCCCAAGAAGGACCTGACTGGCTTTGAGGTGCAAATCCAAGGCCACCGACGACTAGAAGGATTATGAAAAGCGAGGTTGTGCCTGCGATATACAACGCGCGACGTCCATACCTTGCCATGAGGAACCACGACAGAATGACGCCAATCGCGCCAACAGAATACTGTACAATGTTAAGAGTAAACGCGCTGTTTGATGAGAGCCCTGCGCGCTCGTAAAATTGGACTGAATAGCCCATGAGAACGCTGCCGCACATGGCTTGCGCAACGTATGTGATGGATGCAATCTCGGTTCGTCTCAGATCAGCTCTCATAAAGCAGTGCCAATAGTTAGTACCCGCAGACGTAGCCTTTTCAAGCTCATTAGTCTCGTGAATCATTGAGACTTGCGCATCAGCATCAAATTTGAGATCAGGCTGAGGCGTGACGAGACCCAGAATAGCCTTCTTTGCGTCTTCGTGACGACCCATGCGAACCAACCACCATGGCGATTCTGGCGCAAAGATCGTACCGAGAATAATAAATGGCGGCCACATCCATTGCAATGCAAATGGAACGCGATATGACCACTCATTGTCCAGATTTAGAAGTCCACGAAGGACTCCTGCTGATATCAACTGCCCGATAACCCAGCACAGATTCACATAAGCCGTGAGATAAGGCCTAAGAACCACGGGGGCGATATCAGATGCATATGCCAACGTCAATGTCTGAAAGACACCCCATGGAATGCCCATCAGAATCTGGCCTGCGAGGATCATCTGGATATTCTTCGCAAAGAACACGATAAACGTGAAAGCGACCATGATGATCTGCGCCAGTATCATAGTCTTCTTGTATCCAATAGCATCAGAGACCCAGCCATTGAGATACAACCCGAAGATCTGCCCGCACATGCCGCCGACTTGGATGTACGTCTGCCAATCCGCAGAGATAACCATGCCACCATCGGGATCTGGTTGATTGCCATACTTATTGCGGAACCTAAAAAGCAAATTAGCTCTTTTACACGCCGTAGCAGCAGGGAATAACGTACGATTCGTAGCCGTAAAATGAACCAATGAGAGCCATGTCGTAGCCTTCCATGATAATCGCCATGGAGAACAGCAGGGAGAAGCCAATGGCTTTGGGGTAGAGACGCACGGCATCGCGAAAGGTAAGCTCGTGCTCTAGCGCCGTGGCGGCGCTGGCTTCTGCATTGTGGGCTTGGCTTTTCGGTTCATCAGTGGGAATATGACTGATCCTTGTTGACGGTTTGGAGGCCATTTTGATGGTGTTGGATGGTGACACGGTGTCCAGGGACGCGTTCTCACCGCCTTGGCTCATGTTTGTGGTTAAAGTTCGAGACACTAACGGTGCCTCTTTGACGAGCAGTTAAGCTAGGGGATGGTACAATTCTCCGAGTGGCAGTGTCCAACGGAAAATCTCACTCAGTTTTCGGGGTTTGGCTCCAAATCCGCGACCGGTGGGTCGAGGTCAGCTCATGAGGTCTTTAGGCGCAAATCGTCATCCCATAAACTCCAGATCTGGCTCGTTCGTCGGTCCGGGGAAGGCAGAATCTCGTGTCGCATGTCCCGAGGTATGCTTTTGAGGGGCGTTTGACGGGTCTGGGGATGGAGATGGTGATGCAGGCTAAGCAAAAGCTGGGGTTAAGGAGAAGAGAATCTGGGGCTGGGGGGCGAAACTAACGGGGTCGTGTTGGTCGGTCCGACGGGCTTTTGGTTCAGTCAAGGATGTCATTCATTGATTTCTGTGGTTTCCCAAGATTTGTCGGTCCGAGATATCATGTTTAACTGCATTGGGAGTCTGGCCTTGGTGGAGAAGTCCGTAGTGCTACACATGACCAGTCCAGAACAGTTGTGCTCGTTGCAGTTACAAATTCCTCTATTTGCAGTAACAGTACCTTTCTCTTCTGGCTTAAAGCTCCTTTCTTCTCTATTCGACCACCAAGCCCTCTCGCGCGATATTCTTCGACTCTTTATTGTGATTTTTATGCTGCCTTTTGAGATTCTGTGAGATACTGATACAAAGCCATTTCGGCAAGTGATCATGATATGCGGGCCGCCTCGACGTTGTCAATACCAGGCGATATCGATGAGAAGCGTGGTAGTTACTTGGACTTGTGGTCAATCATTGATGAGGGTTTGTATGTATGAGAGTCTGGTCTATTTAATCGCGTCAATTAAGTATCGCTAGCCCATGAGAACGAGGTAAGGCGCGCGATGCAAGCATCAGCTGTCAGGTCTATCAACTCAAAATAACACTCTCAAAAACACACTTCAGGCAGCATACCAACTACCCACACAATAGCCACCGGCTAGAGAATAACTTGAATAGCTTGACTTCTATAGTTCTATCCTTCTCAAGCCTGGAGGTATTGATGGCTCTTGATCGCCAGAGGAGCTGAGGCCCTAAAAGTTGCATTAGAGGTAGCTCGTAAGCCATATAAATCCCTTCCAGATGTTCTGCACGTCACTTTGCGTGTTCTTAGGCCTGTTATAGCGGTCATCTTTCTGTATCCCCAATCAAGTGTATAGCTCATCAGTGAGTATAGCACGAATGCAACTCATAACTGTCTATTTCCCTCTCTTCTCTGTGGTGAGCCAGAAATTTAACCTTCCTCACTAACGTAAACAGTTCGATTCAGAATTGGCTTTGACTGAAATGAAAGAGACAGGTCAAGCAGTTCGGCGACTTTGAGAAGAAAGAAAAATCAAGCCAGGGTGTGACGCAGATTTAACCCTAATCATAGGTCATGGTGGTGCCCCGGTTCTGGGACAAATTCTGGTTAAGTCAAGGTAGAAATACGAGTCTCTCAACTGGCGAGACTCCAGTATATCTATTCAAGCTTATTATCTGACTCTATAAAGACAAGGCGTTCCTTGTAATTCTTCGAATCCGCACGAATCTTGTCAAACTTCTCTTTATTTATCTCATTAATCTGTCGGCCCTCTTGCCGATGTTCCTCAGATAGTGGTGGGGGAAGGATACCCAGGGATGGATTATACCATTGCTCTTTAGGAACTTTTGTTCCATCAATTCCGCGCCAGAATTTCTCTTCCTCGTGATCATAAGGCGAGCGGTCTAATAGAGCTTTGATCAATGCTGGCCTTAAAGCAATTGCATAGTGAATATTGCGATCAGCATCAAGAAAGCGGAAAACCCCGTCACGGCCCAGGTCTGCAATGCCTAACAGGCCTAGGTCATGGCGCTCCATGTTATATAGAATATCGCTCATTTCTTGTTGTTCTGGCGAAAGGCCTTTGTATGCAATGCCGCGGCAAGCTGCTTCAGGATCAGCAGGCTCTTGATGTTTAGAACCAGATTTAGACATGATGAGGGAAATGTTTGTCGTAAATGTTGACTGGCGGTGAAGTGTAAGAGATAAAGACCGACAGTGAGGCCCAACATGGGAGTGGGCTTATCTTTAAACAAGCGGGATTTCAGTTATAGTTACTGCTTGAAACCCCCAATCCTTCTAATTGGCTGAACCAGCAAGTTCTAGAATTGCTGTGCCTCTCCATCAGTCCGTATCATAAGCAAATGCCATATTAACTTGAAACAGTCCCTACAATCTACGGGTCGAAGGCTTATGATTCAAACGAATTGTAGAGGACCTGTAGGTCGTAGTGAATTTTTTGAGTTAATATGGTAGCGCTAGTATTACTGTAAGAAGCCGGTGCAATAATCGATCAGTACAAAGATGCAAGCGACGCATCAAGCAAGATATGGCAAGATATGCAAAGCACCTTTGTGAAACGCGGATCGAGCGGATCAGGTCGGAACCTGGCACGCCAAGTTGGTCAATACGTTCGATTCTGTAGGTAAAGTGTATATGCATGTTGGTTGTTGTCTTCCCATTTGGGATGTGATCTGATTCAAACTTGCCGAGAGCCGAGCGTAATGGGACTTTCGGAGAATTGCTTTGTATCTAGCTAATAGCTAGATGCAAGCTCACAAATATTTTAACTTTTCGAGCCATCTCTTGATAAACGGCCAGTAAGCTATTTATTGTCGTGGGGTAGTATAGAATAAGATTAAAGTAAAAGTTAGACTAAGAGACAGGCCTTTGCCCGGTAAAATGGTCTATATGATTGTTATAGAGTCTTCCTGGTAAGACTATAACCGATTAAAATAGCGGTAGACTTTGTTCCAACGGAGCTTTCCTTGGGAAGGATTTATGCGTGTTGGTTGTTGATTCTAGTAAACCCTGGTTATTGTCGACTAACAGCCATGATATTCACGCAGTTTCTAGCATGTGACTTATTCGGAATTACTGGTATAAAAGCTGCAAGGGGTGGCAGGTATTCTACTTGATGCCAGATATACCAATATAGCCGATCTACTTAGTGTTATTATATTAAATAACCACCGAAAAGTCTCTTTACTTTATATCAATATAAGGACTGGTACAGTCATGCCTCTTCACCGTAATAAAACCAGAGTCAAGGTCTAACAAGTAGACAGGATCCTCCTTCCTTACAGTTCTATTTACTAGTAGTTTTATAAGTATTAAGTATATAGTTAAGATTCCTAAAGATGCTATATAGGTCACAAACTGGGATCAACTTCATAAAATAGCTGCCAAATACCAGGACATAGCATTGGTACTAATATATAGAGGCAATATTATTGAAGTCGATGGAAAGATTATCCTTGCAATAGATGAGGAAATGACCAAACAGATCGACCACTTGATTAAAGAGTTGGAAAAGAAGAATCCAGAGGTCGAAGCAGATCCAAAGACTTCAAAGAGGCGAGATCTGGACCTTCCTGGACGCTGGCGCCAATGCACTCGCCCTGGATGACTTAAATAACAGAAACTAACAGTGACTCGGCGTCAAGTCCCATCCACTTGGAGTTATCGCTGAACATTTTGAAAAAATATGGAGATGAAGCTGTGTTGACATGATTGATGATCCGCCGCTTCATTCCCCGCTTTTCTGCCTCAGACTATGCTGCTACCACTAATCCAAGAGCAATAGATAGAGTGAAAGTTGGTATTAAGGATATTTCTAACTCTTATTAGTCCTCCAAGGATAGAATTGCAAAAAGCCGAGCTATTATAAACTCGGTTCTAGGGTATGTCGAACTGATGGCGTTATCTCAGGATATTGCCCTTTTGGGAAGTTCTTATCTTATCAGAGATAGGACCATGCTTTCTTATCTCTACGCCTGTTCACTTACTCTCGCCTTTCCCGAAGATCTCAGAGCATATCTTGGGACTCGCAGATAAGAGTTTGTCTTAATCTTCAAGTTAAATGCCTGATATACAAAGTGGCGATTCTTGTACTGCTTTACGACCGTATTTGTTCCCCTAATGCTCCGGCAAACATGGAGAAGGTTCCAACGTTCAACTTTCTATCTCAGAAACGGACTTGTTACTCACTGCTCATAATTATCAACATGTTTCTAAGTTTTTCATCTGTCGTCCTACCATATTGGCAACAAATGTCTCTAGTTCATCCGAGAGCAAATTACATTTCAGTTAAGGCCCTATTCTTATAGCCTGTCTAAAGCTTGCTTTTAGTGGGATTCTTTGACGCATGAGCTTAAAGGGACCTATCTGGGAGAGTTGTCATAAGGGTTAAGTATCGATTACTAATTCTTGAGCCTGTCATGAGGAACAGTTCTATTATGCATAGTAACATCAATTTCTCGTTAGATTGGACATCGTTGTAGAGCAGTATAAAACACGGAACTTGGAAACGGAGCAGCCAAGAGTGGGGGAATCAGGGCGATGAAGGTGCATAAACGGACATTGGCATGTCTCTTCAAGCCCAAGCCTCAACACCGTCACGATTCTTGAATAGCCGATATTGACCATTGGACTTGCTCGCAATAATCTGGCAATGTAGGCTACCAACTGAGCCAGCCCCCCACAGTTCTACCAGAATTAATCTGGAGAGCTATAGTCACTACGCTACGCAAAAGCTTAAGTCTAAGATATCTCCGTTCAATACCAAAACAAGATAAAAGACTCGGCCAACTTCGACCTTTCATTCCAGGCAGTCCTTCTTCGAACTGGTAACCAGTGTTGAAAATCATCAGCGATTCTTTAATGTCTTTGGAATCCAAATCCGTGCCTTGCAGCAATGAAGAATATTACCGAGATTTAACATAGTTTGCATAGCAATGGAGTTGCCTAACTTTCTCTCTTCGGCCGAGGCATACTTATTAGCTGCGCCCAGCGAACGGCCTAACAATTCGGTGGCTTTTCAACTAGCTGCAAAATTATCCGTAACGTTACCAGCGATGAGATACAAAAGTTCATAAAGCGGCAATCTCCTCGCCAAGAAAATGCATTATAGAAGCGAAAAACGGTCAAGTACAACTAATATTTCTTGGCAGCATTCCTTGGGTCTATACTATATGGATATAGTGAACTATTAAGCATTTCTCCTACAGAATGAGATCGCATCTAGATCTTGATACTAGCAGTGACAGGCATGCTGGGCCTGCATTGGGTAGTCTAAAATGTTAGTCTGCTAGTCGCGGGTGGCTAGTCTCTTGTGTAATTGGCCTGAGACATACGGGAACTTCAAGGAAGACGATGATTAGCTGGGAAAAGAGTTCACGGCATGGCCGAAGCTCAACGCTGGCTTCGTCGAAGCGTAGCGAAAGCAGCATAGAAGAGATATATTACATCATTATGCAAGCATATATCGATTGTATTTTGGATGGCCATCTTGGTGAAACCATTTAGGAACGGCTGGCTGTCAAATCACTCATCTCCTTTGGGAGTATTACATTTCTCATGATTGAAGTGCTTCCAGGAAGGCAAAGGAAAGAGGAGCTAGTTGATGGGTTAATCAAGTTGAACCACTTCGGTGGTTGTATGTCGATCTTGACCCATGTGCCTGGTCCTTGCTGATCGGCAGCAGCCGTTGCGGCCACCACGAGGTAACCATTGCCTCGGGTCTTTCTCAATGCCAAGACTCCACGTGGATTTCACACTCTACATAGCCACACTTTAATTGCTTGCATACCGTCACCACTTCCTTGATATTATTTGGCGCAACGAAGTTTATCGGCATATTCTCGTGGCTGGTTTTGTACTAGTCGACGGAATGTTGTGGGCGGCACGACCGGATCGTTGGTCTCACTTTAATTACACTTATTTACCCTCTTACGGTTGTGGCTTACTTTTTGAGTTGAGATTTTGGAACTTTCCGTAGATGAATGAGATTAAATGTAGCATACCAATCTGTTGTCGCGCCAATAGGTGAGACGGAACTAGAGATATGTCGCGCTTGTGATATTGTATCGAGACATGGGCAGTCTTTCTCGATTAGTTCCTTGGTTGCCTAGGTGCCGGAAGAAGTTAAGTCATAAGATGAACCTTCAAAGACCACAGAAATCAAAGACATCGAGGAATACCTAGATAATGACCTTGATTGAAAACGTAAGAAACAAGTATAAAGATCAAATATATCACTCCAGAATATTATTTCTCAGCCAACAAGTCACGAACACTTATCAATACCCACCAAACACATTCTTCACTCCCAATATATCTGGATATTTCTAAGCAAGATGGCTGTGACCTTCACGGCAGGCATGCTCCTCTTTTCCGCAGGCAAAGCTATTGTCTCAAGCGGAATCTCCTGGGCCATATCTGAAACCGGTAGCTGGGCAGCTGGTCGATTCCTCGACCATATCACTTCAGATCCTAATGCCGAAGTAACTAGAGCCGATATCTATGGAGTCGTGTGAGAGATGCAGCTAATCCAGTCAACGCTGGATGATCTCACCGACACACTCTCCAACGGTATTATTCAGATACGTCTGAATACCTTGAATCAGCCAAGGGCACAGATTCAGGCTCACTACAAGACTGTCGCGGATATCATAGATACCGCTTGTGACGTAGCTGATCGAAACCTCACGGAGGCAGAGCATGAACGACAAATGAGTCGGCTGCAGCGGCGGCTGGATGACCGACTCCAGGCATGCGCCAACAACATCCCCGGATGGCTCACTCAGATTCATAACTTCTTGAACGCCAATGGTGAGAGGGCCTTCATGCGACAGCTTTCGCAGCAAGCCTGGAACGAGTCTCCCGACGTGGTGGCCTACTATAGTAGAACAAAAACAGTTGTAAGTATGAATAATCGAAGTCGATGGACTACAGCTAACATACATGAAGGTATTTGACTATTGGATCACCGTTTCTAAGGGTATTGATCTTCTTCAACTCGCATATCGAACAGGGGGTGTCAAATTCGACGAAGGACAGCGTGCCATCGACCGACATATACGCCAACTGCTCGACCAGGAAGCTTCGTCCACTTCATTGGAAACCAAACCATCAGACTCGCTGAGACGATTTTGCTCGATCCCTCCAGACCCCACCCGTTCTTCTGGGAGACCAATCAAGATACCTATGCCGCAGCTGAGGATGTCGGTGCTACCCAAACCCGTATCAGTGTTAACACTCGCGATCCAGTTGAGTGGAGAATGGACCCCTGGCCCCCTGTAAACGTTGAAACTTTCGATCCCCTCAGAGGCTACCCCGTCGCTATCAGCCAGGTCGGACAGCGCGGTATTGTGTGCCCCGGCGGACGACACGGTTTGGCGCTTGAGCCTTTCGCACGACCTACCTGCACTTGGTCCATCAAGCCAAGACAGCCTGGAAACGAGCGATTCCCCTTCCAGTTTATCAGTGAACTTGCCAGAAAGGCCAATAACAACTACTACATGATCACTCACCCGTCTGCTGGCGTCCCTGGAAGGATCATGTCCCTTCTCACTCAGGTGCACCGCGAGGATGGAAGTCACTTCTTCTATGTCAAACCTCAGGGTCTTGCTGCTACATCCTAAATTCTCCATTCTTTGGAGTAAACAGGAAGTAAATGCTTAGGCATTAGACATTGTCATGAAAAACAGTCTCCTTCTGTTCAAGCTGTACTTATACTAGTTTTATCTATCTTTTCCTGTTACTGTTTCGATATGATATACAGTTTCTTGTACAAATCGATTAACACGATGATACTGTAGATGGCGTGAGTACTTACTAGTTGATGAATACGATAAACGTACAATAGGTTCGTGCATATCTTGGGGAAAGCTGACCCAGACCACCATTCTATTGAGTGACAGTAAGCTACCCGTTCTATACTCCGAAGTGAACATAAGGAGCCCATTGTGGCAATTTAGCAACCTCGTCCTCATCATCCAAGGCTTCAATATCACGGGAACCCGTCATTCCTACTCCTTCATCTTGCAGAATGCACTTTGCCTTCCTTTTCCGTCCCCGAGTCTGACTCTGTTCTCTGAACCATTGATCTCGCATCTCCAATGTCGCCCTATGTAAGCCCTGACAAACCGACTCATCTGCCGAATCACCTCGCTGAATACCTTCGTAGGTAACCCTTGCCATATGAACACTAATATCGTCGCCAACCTCCCAAAGAGTACCGATGACGTGACGAAATCCAGCAAGCTGAAAGGCACTAATAAGATGAATACCCTCATCGAGGAACTTCTCGTGTGCAATCTGTCCCGTACCGCATGCCGAGAGGTAGGCGAGGAATGGCGAGTATTGCTGAATGTTGATGTCCAGCAGGGTTGACACTGTGAGAGGATCCTTCTGCCAATCTTCTAGTAGAAGGCTGCTTTGAGAGGGATCACGCCCGTTGGTGCTGCCGTGACCAGCGAAGTGGAAGACCTTGCATTTGGGGAGCTGCGAAACAACATCGTCCTTGAGAGACTTCGGCTCGACAACATCAAATCCTTTGGACGTACAGATGTGATGCAACAGGCTGACTTCTTTGCCTGCTGAAGGGAGTGTGCTATATCCCGGCGTTCGCTTCATAGACACGAGCACAGCCCGCTCGGTATCTGATGGAATGGGGCCCAAACCTGCACGACCCCGACTCCGGATGACCGCTCTTATAGATGAGCTATATGATGAAATTGCTCTATCCATCACGGTCTCCGCCGATCCTTTGTAGTGTCGGCCAGCTGCATGGAGGGGGTATATGCTCAATACACCAGTTGGAATCCACCAAATCCGTGGCAAGCGTTCTCCAGCAGAAGCCTCACCGATTCTCAGCGCATTAAGAACAGGTTCAGCAATAGTATCCCATAGCCATTCTAGTATCTTCGGACTTGAAGTGTGGGGTTGTTGGGTATTGAACCTTATATCCTTGATCGTAAGCCTTGGCAAAGGAATGCTTCGAATCTGATCCCGCTCCACGAGAATTGCGTCACGACGGAATTCGCTTACGTTGATGATGATAATTGGTCCGTTAAGGGCAGCACTCTTGATGTTAGACTCGCTTGGCGCAGTGAGGAAGTCTTCGAATCCAGGCTTTTGACGGATGTCGTCAAGTAGCTTGTCAAGCTCCTCGAGTTCATGGCCCATTTTGGAATGCCGGGCTGAGGACGTAGCCCCGTGGATCAGATCACCCGACTCTGCTACAGCTCTCAAGGAATTGATTTGAACCCGGAGCTGGGTGAAACGTTCAGCAAGCTCAGGGTGTTCAGTCCGAAGATGGTAGGTTTCGATCCGTGACTCTTCAACTGAGGATGCCATCATTCCTCGGCCTTGTTCAAGAAACCTCAAGGCAGCAAGTGCTCCTTTATTCGCCAAGAGCGCAACAGCTGCAGCATCAGATGATAAACCATAGACTTGGACCAGGGAATCTTGCTTATCAGCATTGTTCGAGGTCTGTGCAATGAGATTAGGAACAAGCTTCATCGCTGTCTTGACAGCTTCATAAGCCTTATCCCAGTCAGGTACTGCCGCATAATACTGAATGAGTTCCTTTCCTGCGCGAATACGAGGGACATCGTAAGCGCTGGAGCTAAATAAAGCAGACTCAAGGTGTGTAATGGCAGCTTTGAGGTGCTCTTGTCCTTTCGTCTTCCAGAACAGATCACCATATCGACCACCTTGGTTGGCCAGCCTGTTACTACGTTCAGGGTGGCCTTCTTCTGTGGCATCCAGTGCTTCTCTCCCATAACGAATAGATTCATGCAAGTCGCTTGACAATCCCGTTCTCTTGGACATGTCACTCAATTGCACTGCCAGGGTGTTTAGACAAGCAGCTCTGTTCGCGTGACCGCCCGGTGTCAAGTCGACAGCCTGTTGCCCAAGCCTCAACGCCTCCGCAAGGTCTTCCAACTTTTGCGTATTTTTGTACTTCGTAGTGAGAAGAGCCGCAAGGTTATGAAGCGTGGTAAAAATATCGGGGTGGTTCCTATGGGCGGCCCGCACAGCTTTTCTCTGCACACTGATAGCTTCCTCAAGATTGACAGGGTCATCTATTCTGAAGTATTCGTGCTTTAAGATGATTGCTAAGTTGGAAAGGTGCTTTGATTTGGTATCATCGTCAGGGCTCAGTTCGCAAGCCTTTCGGCTGACTTGTATCGCTTTCTTTAAATCAGCCACGGTTCCAATTCTTCTGTATCTCCGACTAAGTTGGATGCCAAAGTTGCTGAGACATCTGTGTCTGTCGATATACACATCCTCATTCTGTACACGATCACAAACCTGCTGAAATGCGCCAATAGACTCTTCAAGATCGGCCATATTTCCTGTCCTGAGGTACTGATCACTCAAGAATTTCGCATAATTGCTGAGCTGAGCCATGCGCTCCAAGCTATTTTCTTCCGTTACATTAATAGCTTGCTTCACAATGTCGATCGCTTCCTCGAGATCGGTTTGGTCTCCATGTATTTCATATCTCTCACTTAGTCCTAGCGACAGGTTGCCGAGTCTCTCGAGAAGTTGCGGCGAGTCTTCATCCGTTCGTGCGACGACATCGCGACAGATTTGAATGGCTTCATCAAGGTCTTCCTTTCTTCCAAGAGCTTGGTGTCGTGCTGTGAGTGGAGCAGCCAGGTTGGCTAGAAAGACGACATGCTTCGGATTGCTGGTTGGTGTCACGGCGACGGCTTCCCGTTGGATCGCAATGTTTTCCTCGATGACGCTGAGCTCTCGTGTCTGCATGAAGAGTAAGCCCAGTTTTGTGGATAGCTGATCGAGAAGTGTTCCTCGGTGTGGATAAGTATCAGAAAGAGCAGCGATTGCATTTCGCGATGCGCTGATGGAATCTTGAAGCCCTTGAACATTATGTGGATCTCTTCTTGGGTATTTATCATGCCAGTAGATAGACAGGTTAATCAGGCGTTGTGTTCGCTGTGGGTGATCCTCAGGTGTGAGATGAATAGCTTCGGTTGCCATGTTAATAGCCTTGTCAAGATCGGGCATCAATCCGACTCTTCTGTATCGAATGAAGTAGCGATGAGCAACTTTGAACATTTGGTCCGGTAATTCTGGATCGCCATCGGAGATATCCTCGAGGATGGCTTGTTCGACTGTGATTCCTTCAGGATCCGACATGATATGAAGTAAGGAAGATGAGTCTGTAGCCACAACTGTGTGATTATCCAGGTAAATAGCAAGATAAAAGCAAATACTTAGACAGTGATAGTCAAGAACCAGGAAGAAAAACCTAGGACATTGAATTTCAGGCTGTTTGATGTGTAATTACTACCCCGCTCGACAATATGCAAGGCAATATGAGGCTGAAAACGTCATGTTATGTGTGTATGGTTGCCTCTTCGCAAATCGAGCCTATAAGGAGCCAGAGAGCCTCGTCGGTGTGCCACGCTGATTTCGTGACGAAACCAGTTACGAACATGAATTATAGCAGGAAATAGGCGAAGGGCAAATAAGTCTGAGGAAAAGGAAATCAAGATCTTGACCGCTTTCTCGAGCTATCAATAAATAACGACTACCGTAGATCTTCG
Organism: Fusarium redolens; assembly: GCF_020744475.1. Classification (NCBI taxonomy): domain Eukaryota; kingdom Fungi; phylum Ascomycota; class Sordariomycetes; order Hypocreales; family Nectriaceae; genus Fusarium; species Fusarium redolens. Next base: position 938,045 of record NW_025763679.1, on the reverse strand, counting down.
AAGGGTATTTCGGTCAGGACCCTCCCCAAATGCACCCCGTAGAACCTTTGACATGACTATCTTCAGTGTTGACTGCGTTTCATCCAAACAGCACTCGACCAGATATATCTAGCAGTTGCAGGAATGCGCCCGTCTTCTGTCCGTCTAAATTCTTCAAGTTTAACTAGAAAAGAGAGTAATCTTAGCTGTTCATCCTCCGTGCCATCGGTCATCGTCTCATACAGCTCCATGGCACCGTTCCGTATCTTGAAATCTCTGCATTTATGGGCAACGAATACTAAGCAGGGCAGCAGATAAAGATCGACGCATCTATCAATACGTGACATAGGCTCCGATCCCTGTGTTAATGTGCGAGTCATGTTCAAAATGTCTTGGAATGTCTAGTCGAACGACTCGTAGTCGAGCTTAGCGTTATCCCAGCAGCAACTCAACAGGATAAAGAGGACTTCCTGACCTATCTGCAAGATGTTCGAAGTATTCGCAAGAATAAAGTAAGTTTCTTGCTTGAAGTATTGGTTTGTCATAGCTTGCCAATCTCGCAATCGTGGGAAAAAGGCGGCTTGTGGACTGCGAATCTGTTCCATAGTTTTGACGGAGAAGACAGTTGCCTCGAGGATAAAACTCATAAACGTGTGAAGAACTTCCGTGAATTCAATGGCTGTAGACAGAACACTGTGAGGTACTGGTTTGAGAGGTAGCCTTGACCAACACGAAAGAAAGGAGAATTTAGGCTGGAGATTATCTGCACCTGGCTAAAACAATTTGCTCAGGCTGATTTCTTCATCATCGTGAGAAGCTATATACAGAGGCTGGTGAGGGATCGGAGAGGGTGAGATGATTTCCTTAAAGAGGTGTCCGTCCCAGATTCAATAGCTCCATGCTAACCGTGAGCATGTGATCTGCTGCCTTTCTATTTCCGTGGAGTAGTTCAAAAAGAAATAGCAGAAACATGTTAGTTAGCAAAGTGCGACGTGATATCGTATCGAAACTTTACTTTGAGACAGCTGCTGCATATTGGCTTGACTTCGTCATATCGCCCATGTCTCTTTTTACACTCTCGAGAAACAGTCAACAGTCCTGCTAGCTAACAAGCACTACTGGTAAATACTGAAAGGCGACCACTGCGACTTTTGGGCTTGCTAGTACGAGCCTGTTTCATTCCTAAAATGTTCCTAGGGAGGCCATGCTGGAGGGCGCTAGCGGGTATTATTCTGATATTCCAACAGCCCTCATGGACCTTGGTACAGGTGCTTGACCAAAGGTTAACAGTCTAAGAGTGAGAGACTATTCATCAGGGTTATGAAGTCTTGGTGGAGGAGAAGTTGTGAACTTCAAGCGCTACAGGCTGTTCAGCGAAGTTGCTCGTACTGCCGCTGGTAGTGCTTATCTGCGGCCCTCAACTTAGAACGCTTGTTGGGCCGTAAATGCATCCCACTCTATACAGTTAGCGGCGGATGAGATTCGGATTCTTCACAATGCGACACTCAACTTCGGGGAACCCGGACCAATCGATATCACATAATGCAGAACTTCGTCATTCCATGTGGTGAGTTATCTGCCTTATGTTACACTGCACTGAGAGTTCCAGGTATTTGAAATACCACAATGTCTGTGCTTAAAGCACCTTTTGTTTTGAGGCGGTTTCATTCCGCTTGCTCGTTGCACCGTGACATAGATGGCTTCTGTGGAATGTCATTGCATGTTGATTCAGCCCGCAATGCAACCATCAATTATTACCGCGTAGTACCGCAGCCCTAGCCTAGCCTACCCCACCGGCCCTGAAATTCTTCGAAATACTCTGCTGCCCCCATCACTATTTTCACTGCTGTAAACGATAATTCTTGACTTGGCCTTCATGTTCACGCAGGGTCTGATTTCCAACTTGGCATTGATCTGGCTTGTATTCAAGCACTACAATCGTCAACTAAATCTTTTTCCAGCAGTCACGAATCTCTATAATGCTAGTAGCCTCAATTTCTCACCCCGATGCCTCTATCCATCCATCAATGCTTTGGCAGAGTTCGGTGAAAGAAATCTGGACAGCAAGAGTAGAATGCTGATTTGAGGCTATCATCATATCACCCATTTCTTATCCGGTTGAATGCATGTCAGATGCGAAAATTGCTAAGAACCAGGTTCATGGGCCAGCGGATATTTTTGGCCGTCACCGTTACCCAAACAGGTAAGCCACTGAGTCAGTTCTGAAGCTTGGCACGGCACTTGCGGCTCACCATACAGACGGCTCACAGCGGAACGCAGCGCTTCGATACTACCTTATGTGAGCACGACCGATATAGCAGAGGCATTTGTTGCATTCCGCTGCGTTTTGGAGGGTTCCAATTCCGCACCATCCATCATGATACAACATAAGCAGCCATGCTATGCAGCGACTGCATCTTCGATGCTTCTCGTCCGATGAGCGGTTGCAACGGCATCAGCCTGCAAGACAACGACATCCTTTATTGCGAGGTCCGAGTATAAATATGTCTGCTTGGCTCCTCAGAGATGACAGAACAGAACATCATTCGTAACATTCTTCCTACTCAATACAGCTCTATACTCAGTACTTCACTTCCTATCCAAGCCAGAAAACCACAGCATCATCCACCATGTCTCAGATCAAAGTTGGTGACTACCTCTTCCGCCGTCTTCACGAGCTTGGCATCCGTTCAGTCTTTGGCGTTCCAGGAGACTACGAACTTGCTCTTCTTGACCTCGTCACCGACAACGACCTCTCCTGGAAAGGTAATCCCAACGAACTCATCTCTTCTTACGCTGCAGATGGTTATGCTCGTGTCCGTGGTGCAGGAGCCTTTGTCACCACCTTCGGCCCCGGTGAACTCTCTGCGTACTGCGGCATGGCTGGTCACTACGCGGAATTTGTTCCTGTTGTGCATATTGTGGGCTACCCAGCTGTCGATGCTGTTCGCAACAAGAAGATTATGCATCACAGTCTCGGAAACGGCAAGTTCGACATGTATGAGAACATGGCCAAGAACATCACTGCTGCAACTGCCGTGATCAACTATGCACCTACTGCGGCTCGAGAGATCGACGAAACGCTTGCCATTATGATGCGTGAGAGCAGGCCCGTCTACATCGGGCTCAGCGTCGATATTGCTTACGAAATGATCGACTCCGAGAGGCTCAACGTCCCAATTCCCACCAAGCTGCAGCCGAATGATTCAGCTCTCGAGGAGAGTGTCGTTGGAGAAATCAGAAAGTTGATTGAGAGATCGAATAACCCAGGTATCATTTTTGATGGAGGCAAGTTTTACGGGTCCAGTTGCAACACAAACCACACTAACTATTTGTAGGTGCGGTACGCAACGGTGTACTCGAAGAATCGCATGAGCTGATCAAGTTGACCAACCTCCCAACCTTCACCACCGCGATGGGCAAAGGTGGTCTCGATGAAAGTATTCCCCAGTTCGCTGGCGTCCACTCCGGTGCTGGTACTCTACCCGCTGTCAAAGAGGCGCTTGAATCTGTTGACACGGTCATTTGGATCGGCAACTATCCTTCTGACTTTAATACTGGCGAGTTTACGACTGTTGTCAACAAAGATGCCATTGTTATTGACCTCCAACGTTTCGCGGTTTGGATCGGCAAGACCCAATATTTCGTGTCAATGAAGCATGTGAGTATAGTTCAGGGTAATTTTTGGCAAAACCAGCTAACTCTCTCAGGTTCTGCAACGCCTCGTATATTCGCTTCGGTCGAACCCAATCTCCATAGCCTCACGACAAGTCACTTGGGATCCCTATCCAAACTTCAACTTTCAGGCCAGCGACGACCTCAAGCAGGATTATCTCTGGGGCGTAAGTCACACTGAAACATCCTCCATCACAGACCGATGCTGACGAACACAGGCACTGAGCTCTTTCTTCCGTCCCGGTGATGTGATCATTGGCGAGACCGGAACTTCCGCTTTCGGCCTCTGCGACACTAAGCTCCCCAGCGGTGTCATGATGTTTAACCAGACCGTGTACGGCAGTATTGGGTATGCTACTGGTGCCATTGTTGGAGTTGGTCAAGCCATCAAGGAAAGCGAGGGCAAGTGGAAGAGGCCCGTCCTCGTCACTGGAGAGGGCTCCATGCATCTCACTATTCAGGCACTGGCAGATATGCTGCGATGGGACCTCAAGCCAGTCATGTAAGTATCGTCTTCTCACTTCTGATGACAGGCTTTAGCGTTTGCTGACATGATCCAGATTCGTCCTCAACAATGGCGGATACACAGTCGAGCGTCTCATCCACGGCAAGGAAGCCTTCTACAACGAGGTCGCAATTCTAGACTACTCCATGCTCAGCAAGACTTTTGGACCAGCATTCGAATCCAAGTACCATGGCCCTGTCAAGACCTGCAGAGAGCTATCATCGATCCTTCAGGATCCAAAGTTCGGCAATGCAGGCTGTCTTGAGGTAAGATATCAGCGTCTTTCACCTTGATTGAGAGAGGTTACTAATGAAACGCAGTTGGTCGAACTCGTCTTACCTCCTCTCGACGCACCTTCTGCTGTCATCAAGACTGGTGCCGCTATTGATGCATTCAACAAGGCCAAGGCTGAGCAGGGGCCAGGGCTGCCGTCAGATCAGATTAACAATCAGATATATCAATCAGATCAATCAATTCAAATCAGATATGAAATTTCGTCAGATCAATCAATTCAAACACAAGCATCTGTACATCTGATATATCTGAATGGAGAGCAGCTACCCTAGAACCGCCGGATCATCCGTATGTTCCGGCTCCGGAGAGAGTGGCTCTTCCTGAAAAGCTACGATGTTACAGGGGTCAGCCGAGCTGATTGGTCCTGGGCCCTTGCTTGCTGGGGTCTTAGGTAGAGGCGAATCTAAAGGTACCCGTATTTACTCACGAGATTCGGAACGCCCTGTGGAGTCAATTGCCATGTACTAAGTGGCTCATTCCTTTTAGACTCTCAAAATGTCGATTATAGCCGTGTTAAATCCAAAAAGGCCAATTATATTGCTAAATCAGCCGTAAGAAGGGTAGTTGACTCCACAGGGCGTTCCGAATCTCGTGAGTAAATACGGTAGATCACCCCTTTTTTCTACCTCTCGCTCTGATACGGCATAGATTTAGCCAGACTTTGGTGGATTGATCATAGCAATCCCGCGTTTGAGTAGATTTGCATTGGATGTCCTTGCAATCTCGGCCATGTCAACCGATTGCAAGAGAACATTCAGTCTTGCGAAGCTTACAGTCAGCTCACAGCGACATTCTCTACTTGGATCGAGCATTGAGTCGATCCAATTACTGAAGAACTGGATAAGGGGAGGGTGTGTTACTCTATGGGGTCTATGCTTAAGCAACAAGGCAGTCAGATCCCACGGGCAGAATCGTGAGGCTGGGAATAGCTCCACGTGACCTATTATATATCAGATATCTATCAATCAATCAATCAGATCAGATGTAGAGGGCAAATTATCAGTTCAGTTCAGATTTACGTCCTAATCTGATTTGATTGATCTGACGGCAGCCCTGGCAGGGGCCAAGCGGTAACCAGGGTGCTTAATGTTTGATCCCATTGCGGTATGGGTAATCAAGATGGAAATGATATTGAATTTTAGACCGCCTGCTGTAATCACTAGTTCAGTCCAGCCAATGTTCAAAAGATACTTGAAAATCTTGACCCTATCGGCAGTAACGAGTTTGAAGTGACGTCATTAACTCTGAAGGCGCGCCCTATAATTGACCGCATCCGCATTTTTTACTCCACCATCGACATATAAAACTCCAAGAACAAGAGGTCAGCACTACTTCATCGGAATACTTCGAGTGACCGTCCCGTTTTCAAGTTTAGAACCATGTCGCTAATGGCCAATGACCCGGGCGAGCTCTCGCTCAGCAAGCTCCTCTCAACTCTTACCCATACGCTCCATCCAACCACCTACGTCTTCGCCACCTTCCCAGATACCTCCAATCTACCACCCCTATCCGAAACGCAAATGATGTTCAAGGAGTCCGAGGGAATTACAGTAATCGTCAGCAAAGACTATGCAGAGTCACATAAGATCGACTACTTCTTCCCCTGCAAAATGATCAGTCTCAACGTCACATCGAGCCTGGAAGCTGTCGGATTCATGGCGGTTATCGCGACAAGATTAGCGGCGAAGGGCATTGGTTGTAACCCTGTTAGTGGGTTCTATCATGATCATATCTTTGTGCCTCTTGGTCGGGAGGAGGAGTCATCGGAAGTGTTGGTACGATTAGCGGTGGAGAAGAGGGAGGAGACAGAGAAGGCATAGCAAGAAGGGTCATGGGAAAATATCTATCAATCTTGAGGGATTTATCAAGACGGAAGCATAATATCATGGGAGTCTATCAATGTCTAGTATGAATTCTGCCTCTCGGCAGGCAAAGCTGAGTGTTGGACCTATTACTCCAAAAGCCACTTGATACCTTCAACAAGGTCTACAGCTGCTTTCTTCCCCTGGCTCAAATGCACGAAAGCGCCCCAGAAGATATGAGGCATTCCAGGATAGATATCCAACCGCGTCTCAATCCCATTATCTTCGCGCAACACCTGCTCGTAGATCAAAGCCTCATCACGAAGGACATCCATTCCACAAACTTGGAAATACGTCCTGGGTAGGTTGTGGTGACCCGTTGGCCAGATAAATGGAACAAAGAGCGGTGAAGATGTATCCCCAGCCGCAGAGTCGTGAAATATCTTGTCCAGAGCTGGGGTGAGAATAGGATCGTTCTTACACTTGGCTTGGGTCCGAGCAAGGTAAGATTCCTTGTATTTCTCAGGTAGGGAGTCTCGTGCCTCTGGTGGAAGAATCATTGGAGCGAGCAGAAAGACGCCAGTTATCACAGGAGTAAGTTCCTCATCGCGGGCCAGATGACTGGTTATCGCAGCCATGTTTCCTCCAGCTGAGGAGCCACCAATGATGAACCCTTTCGACAGTGAGACCTTCAACTCGGACTCCGCATTGGCAGCAACCCATTGCAAGCCGTCCCAAACATCGTTGATGCTAGCAGGAAACGGGTCTTCAGGTCCTTGACGATAAGAAGGCGCCAGACAAACGACGCCTAACTTTTGTACAATATCACAACACGAGCGTTCAGTGTCTTCTGGAGATCCGATAGTCCACCCGCCACCGTGTATATATACAACAAGCGGCGGGGTTGAATCGGATTTGTCAACCGGTTCGTAAACATGAGCGCGCAACTTGTAGCCATCTCTTGCAGTGTAATAGACATCGCGCTCAGTAACACCACTCTCTGGGTCGGGTGGCGTATGAAGGCTTGCCATGTACCATCTCAAACTTACAATGGCTTTCGCGGGGTCAGAGGTGTCAATCTGGGGAATGTTTATCGTTTTGAGGTACTGCAACTGGTCAGTTCAAAGTCAATCTTGTTGGCGCTGGAGAATTACTTCGGCCAGCTCCGGATCGATGGTTGCAAGTTGCAGTCGTTCCTCCTTTAAGAGCGTCATATTATTAGTTCTACGTCTGTTCGCGACGTCAGATATTCTCAGTATGGTAGGTGTAAAGAAGCAATACCCAATTCTAAAAATTGATCAAAGGTAATATCCTCAGCCCGGAGTTAACGGTCTTATCGCATTCGCAAGTGAGAGGTAAGTTAAGCTATCCATTTTTGGCTTATTACTATACTAAAAGCTATCCAATCGGTATTAGGACTCGGACATAGTCCTTGAATTCCCTCCGATGTGAAGCTTACGTGTCGCCAGGCTTCCTCTCCTTTAGATAAGTTGAGGCTTTCGAGACTGTCTACGCCTGGTCATTGGCAGCTCATAAACACCACTCTTCGTTATCCAATCAGGTTGACATTATCCGAGGCCTCAGGTCTCTTCTCGGAAAAGGCCTTGGACTCTTCCTTTCGCTGACTGTCGCCCAGCGAAACACGTCTCCTAGCATCGATATACACCATGTACTCCTCATACGTATGCGGCAAGACCTTGAGATCTTTGGGCACGGAGAAGGTATAGTTAAACTGGCCAGTTGGTTTTGCAACACCATGCTCAACGTCACGAACCTTGCTGTCAACTCGGACATGCACTCGGGTCATGGGCTTCTCCGGATCTGGGAAGCCAGGCTCAGTGCCGTCTTCCTCTAACAGAGGAGGATCGGTGTATGCGACAGTAGCGGTCAGGTACAAAACACTGCCGACAGGAACGGGGTTTCGGAACGTGCAGGGATCAGCGCTGATGAAGGTCGGTCGAGCATGAGCAAAACTCGCCGCACAGCAGAAAGCTAGCTCAAATGTCTGTTTCAAATGGAAACCACCAAAGATCATGGTCTGGTGACGATTTCGGTACTGAGGTTGCATAATCGCAGCCGTTGATAGTTGAGTCTTTGACATAGCGACAACGTTGGATGGTTGACGAAGATCGTTGTTGGGATCGTGGTATGCAAGCTGCCGAAGCCAAATTTGATGAATCAGAGCAGATTCGGCATCGTTAGGTTCAGTCTGAAGAAGCGAGGCCTTAGAATTCTCTTTCTTGGACAACGATTTCGCCTCTCCAGCCTTAAAGATCTTCTCTTCCTCCTCATTGGTAGGTACAAGCTTGGGGATGTTGACGGGCTTTCTTGTGTTGGGATCTAGGGCGACCATGGTGAAAGTGCACGTGAGAAGGACATCCTCCGGTTTGCTTGGTTCGCCTTCTTCTCTGGCCTTGGCGACTTTACAGGTGATCTCGACACTACTTCTACCGGAAGCATATGTGACTTGGCCACTATACTCGAGATCGCAAATCTCGGTAAGTGGATGCGCTATTGTGATACGGTCCAGAGCGGCGGTCACTGTTGTAACGCCGGGGCCGGTATGTTTGTAAACGATGATTCCAGAGAGGGCATCCAGGTCCATGAATAATGTTCCGAGTCTATCACTTTGGTTAGATTGATGCATGGAATTGAATCAATTGGCGCGTTTACCTTATGTGACCGGATGAGTTGACATAAGTGTCTGACAGCCAAGGGTCTTTCTTGAGAGGAAGCACAACGCGATGGTAGCTATCGCTCATTTTCTTGGGAGTAAGGTCGCGTTCTTTTGGGTAGTCATCAGATTTGTGAGCCGGCAGACCCTTTTGCTGACGCTCGAACGCCTCTATCCATGGCATCGGTTGCCTCTTATCCTCGAGGCCCTGAAATACGCCATCTGTTCTTCTCGGGGTTGTTGTATGGAAGCTGCTGGCATTGAGACGAGCCAATGCAGGGCTGACTGGTCGCAGTACATTTGGTCTGCGCAGCGAAGCGACAATGCTTCTTGCTTCTCGACTCCTCGACATCATGGTGAGTTGTTGAATTGAGGTTCAAGTGTTGATGGTCGTGTGACGCAATGTTGAAGTTCGCTGGCGGATCTGATTTAGCGAACCGGAGAAACCTGATAAGTCAGCGAGACGCTAAGATAAGAAATCTCGCGGACTTTGATAACCGAGCTTGTTAGACTTGAGCGGATGAAACCGGCTTCATGGAAATGAATCTGCGGTGCAATAATTCCAGTAAATTTTGTGTAGAAGTCAGTCGAATATTTTCATGCCGTCTGTTAATCGGACATGATGTTCCTGCATCATTATATGGGTCTCGTGGTGGAGCAAAGATCAAATGATCAACCAACCAAGGAGGCCTGTCGCTTATGCAGCTGGACATGTGCTTGACCTCGATGATATAAAATGCATGTCGTTGGAAATAATTACTAGCATCTAACTTGCGCAATAGAATTTATTAGTCTCGGGAATTATATAATGAGTGTTAGACAAGCACAATTCGTTGATGTTATCGTACGGCGACTGACACCGAGAGGTTGTGAGTTCAAATAACATAATAACTATGAATTGGCTATTGTACAGAGATGTTTCACCATATCTTCTCAGTATATCGCCGTGACTCAAGGGTCACGTACGCTCAGAACTCCAGCTTAGAGACATTGGCCCACTTCTCGTCAGAATCAGCAAGAGCCTTAGCAGCCATCTGAGCATACGGAAGTGCATCCTTGCCCAAGACGATTCTCAGAGGAGGATCCTCCACATTCGCCAGGTGAATAATAGCTCTAGCTATCTCAGAAGCTTCCGTCCATTCTGAGTGTCCCTTGACCAGCTGAATCATCTGGCCGACAGTCTGCTCATAAGGCTCGCTGACCTTGGCCGTCTCAGTAGCGATAGCAGCCCACTCAGTCTTGATGCCACCAGGCTCGGCGACCGTGACCTTGATACCGAAGGGGGCCACTTCCTGTGATAGGACAGTTGAGAACCCTCCAACTGCCCACTTGGCACTCTGGTAAGCTGCTGCGCCGGGCGTACCGACTCGGCCTCCAATACTTGAAACTTGAATAATATGGCCCGATTTCTGCTGGCGCATAATGGGCACGATAGCCTTTGTAACATTGACGACGCCAAAAAGGTTGACGTTAACCTGCGCGCGAAAACCTTCAATGTCTGCATCTTCGATGGATGCCATGTCTGCGTAGCCGGCGTTGTTGACGACCACGTCGATGCGGCCGAACTTGTCAACGGCTTCCTTGGCGGCGTTGTTGGCTTGATTGAAGTCTGTTACATCAAGGGCAGTTGCGAGGATCTTGTCAGATCCGTACTTGGCAACAATGTCGTCGAGTTGAGATGGGTTGCGAGCAGTTGCGACGACGATGTCGCCCGACTCAAGGACTTTTTCGACCAGTGCGCGGCCAACTCCTCGAGAAGAACCAGTGACAAACCAGACTCGTGCCATGTTTGAAGGTTAAGTGTTATTTAGTGGTAAAAAAGTAAATTGCAGTTGTGTAGTTGTAAGAGAAGCTCGATGAGATGCTGATGATTGAGAAATTCTTGTCAGGGAAAAGAATACGGTTTATATAAGATTCATCTTTTTCACAGTTCGAATTTTTGTTTTCATCTACAGTTCAAACGGCGGAGTTCGATACGAAAACTATGGCACGCCATACCGACTCAGCCCCATATCGGCATGAGGCTGTCCAGTAGAGATTGGGAATTCAAAAGAAGCATTGACGAATTTGAGAAGGTGTTAACCTTGTTGTATGCACGTCGTGATCCACTCCGGCAATTGCAGCCTATCTCCGGGTGTTGGCACGCAAGACTTGAAGTCCGCCGGGTGGTGACGGACATAGCTTTGGTGGGAGATAAGCGGCGTTTAATCTTTACAGCGTTACACTGCATGAAAAAAACGTCACAAGCCTGGTTGATTGATTGGCTTATTTTCTCTGTGGCTTCTGCTGTTTTGGGATGCCGATTTTTTGGCTTACATGGCTTACTGGCTGACTCGCAGCCGCAGGGTAGTTGGGAAAGAATGTAGAAATTGAGAAGCTCTCTGTCACGAGTCTCAAATCGGGGTTTCAGACACAGCTGGAGAAAATTGCTCAAATAGCAAGTTATGGTGAGTGTTATTTCTTTTCTCCTACAAGTCTCCTCGTTCTGTCGATGATGCAGATTAAAATCGTATTGTTTGCCGATATACTAGCAAGGTTCAGTTCACAGCCCGACAGAATCAAGCTGTGAGCTCCCATAGTTTTATCAAAACAAGAAAGAAGTGAGATTCATCGTCCGCGTTCATGGCGTTTCTAGACCATAATAGCTTCGCAAAGATAATACTACAGTTCGAGGCGTTTCAATTCTGAGTCTGCCTTGAGATCAGCCTGAACCCCGCTTCATATATGGTTTGCCTTGTGACGAAGCAAACCTGTTGCCCGCGTTTCAACATCGTAAGAACCGCTGTAACAACGATATTGACTTCACGGACATTTGATTCCACAAATCAGCAAGCCTCACACTAACACCGCATCTCTAGAGTGAGATGGTGGACCCCAGCAAATTGTGCAGCGTCTGCTTCGGCATGTTGCAACCAGGTCTGGAAGCTGTTGAGCTTAGCCTCCTTGCAGATTGCCAGCACCACAGCACATTCTCTAGCTTCAAACAGGCTGTCGAAGATGGATGCCTTATATGTGCGAAACTCTGGGACTCCGTGACAGATGTCTCCATCATAGGTTGGTCCAACGAACCTCGCAGCTGGATACCCTCTGAATGCGGGCTGGAGCGACGGCCTTGGGCGCCACGCTGGTACGGAGCTATTTATTGGCACATAAGATACCTAGCGTTTGACATGGGACCTAGGATAAGTTTGAAGTACAAAAGAAATGTGTTTTGCTTCCTTCCGTGCGAGGGTACGTTTGCTTGCCTTCCCATCAAGCGTATTTTAATCACTAAGATAGTTAGATGAGAAGTCTTCTATACTGATAGCATGCTCTATCGACTTCGAAACCAGTACGTCATCAGATAAAGTCCATCAGCTGGGTTATGAGTGGTACGAAGAATGTACTGGCTCGCACGAATCTTGTCAACGATTGCGGTCTTCACCAAAATTTGCCCCATCGCGGCTCATCGACATTAGTTCTGGTGATGACTGGAAGCTTTGTCTATATCCACAGGATATTATAGACACTCCAGATTATATGACCCTGAGTTACAGATGGGCCAAAAACCCTTCGATTGTCCTTTTGAGCTCGAACCTTGAAGACTTTCGCAGGGGCGCACCGATTTCTCGCCTTCCCAAGACATTCAGAGAAGCCATCACTGTTGCGCGTCGGTTCTCCGTCAAGTACATGTGGATTGACTCGTTGTGCATCATTCAAGACTCTCTAGAGGATTGAGCTCGAGAATCACTCCAGATGCACCAGGTCTATGCGAACTCTGCCTGCATCATCTCCGCAACCGCTTCCGAAGGGCCTGATGAAGGGCTATTTCGCTCACGTTCTGCCCAGGAAACGCTATCAGGGCACATCGAAGTCTAGTTCGCTGATGGAAAACCCAGAAGATTTGATGTTTGGGACCAACATCATATGCAGCGACTAACACAAGGTCCGCTTACCGATCGTGGTTGGGTATTTCAGGAGCGTATCCTATCGCCGAGAGTGCTACACTTCACACAGACTCAAGTTGTATGGGAATGCTTTGAGATGGACAAGAGCGAGATGTTTCCCCGCTGGTCGCCTCGTCCCGCCGACGCAGTATATACGCCTGAATTGAAAACTATCGATGCGTTCTTTGACTCTGGTCATTGTAGAACTGCCTGGGCAAAGGAAGAAGACAAGAAAATGACCGTGGATGTCTATCAGCAGTGGATAAATCTGGCCAAGACATACTCCAAGTGTAGTCTAACTTGCCCTGATGACCGGTTGATGGCTATGGCTGGAATAGCTGAGATGTTCAAGAAGAATTCTGGTGACGAATATCTGGCAGGTCTTTGGAGGTCAAGGATCGTTGAAGGTCTCAATTGGGTAGTTATAGATCCCACTTCTCGACCACACAATCCTTCTCGTGTTCCATCATGGTCATGGGCTGCGGTTGATTCGTCTGTTCTGCCGCAGAGGACAAATCTACCGCGAGATGAAGACCTGGTTGAAGTCATTGACGCTGGAACTCATTTTTCTCAAACCTCCTCTCGTTCACAGCAAGTGAAAGGATCAATTCAGCTTCGAGGTTGTGTATGCAAAGCCACAGTCCGTGAAAGTAGTCGAAGGATAGGCGCGGAAAACACCACACTGCAGCTTCTGGAAATGTCGTCAACGGTTTACGCCTATCCAGATACTCTGGAGACAACTTTCAAGAGCGGGGAATCGTTTTCTTTTCTGCCTTTGAGGTCGACATTACGAAGCCAGGTAAACAAGGAGTTAGGAGAAGATGAAAACCCAGTCGGAGAGCTCTTCGTGATAATTGAGGGGCTTATTCTTGAAGCAGTTCCTGCAGCCGAAAGTACCTATAAGCGTCTCAGTCAGTTTGTCGTTGTCTCCCTTGACGATGCCCCCTTCTTCGGCCTAATAACGAACCTACCTAAATCCGGGGGAGGTGTTGCGTTGATAAATGCAGATGAGTCTCGAAAGTCCATCATAAAGTTAGTATGAAGGTCTTGTGGTAGTTCTCATAACATGATGATGCGCACCATTGACCGGTACTTACCGCAAACAATACCCTAGACTCTGTGCATGAATTGAGGCATCATTGATCTGGGGAAATAGCGCGGACAATGGTTACAAGCGCACTAAGAAAGTCCCCCGGGACTAAGTGCTTATGGGGATCAACAGTCGCGGAGCAAGTCGATCGACAGGAGAATGTATCGGCCCTTTCATCGATCGTTTGTTTCCATGTTACCATCCATGAACCGATCCTCTTGCCCGTTCAAGAACTTCACGCATATCGAGCATTACATGATCATTACAAACGTACATTTCATGCTTCTGGATATCATGACCCGATACTCACGCAACTGCCGTATTACATTACCATGATGCTGTTCTGAGCGCGATTGGATGGAGCTGTCTCGGTCCTATTCACGGCCTTGGCCCCATTTGACGGGTTTGGGTATCGCGTGGAGGCGGAGCTAGTGTTTTCGGAAAGCTTGGGGATTGGTGATTGAAGCGTAGGAAACTTGGAGAGCCAGTAATTTACGTGTCCGAAACAAGTGTTGAATGCAAGGGTCCCTGGACAGTATCCCACTTCACGAGCCCGAGACTGCTCACGGGGTCAGAAAAACTGCCGGCGAACTTGCTCAACAGCTTCACAGTCTAACAATTTGTATGAAGGAGAAGGAAGCGGAAAGTGAAGATTCAGGTCGATTGGTATCAAAAACTAGCTGTTGAGCATTTATATAGTACGGATCTGATAAACCTCTCAGCTGGGAAGCCTGATACCGGGCTATTTATAGATGGCTAAAGTGCCGACAGCTTCAAATCCTCATCTTGAACCAGTACCGATCTCACATAATTGCTATCCGACTCATAAACGAAGTTTCTCCAGTCTATATCGACGCTAGAGCTTCTAACCGGGCCTCAACCGAGATAACCGCAGTTCAACCTGTCCTTGAATCACATCAGGACAAGTCCATGACTCGCGCAAGTGACGCTTTGAACAGGCAATATCCGGCAAACTTCGCAAAGATGGAGAGATCAATTAGACATCTGCGGGGTTGCCGAGTTCCTTTCTCATGTACCCTGGCCGGCATTTCAGCTAAGTGGAACAAGGTGGTATCGAATTGTCCATCCCTTGTTCATATCATCCTATAATCTGGAGATCTGGGGCATTGGGAAAAACCTGGAGACCCCGCGACGTTTTGTGTCGACCCGCGCGGGAAGAGTTCCGTGCTCTTGGTGCCCGTGCAGCATCATGCCGTGGTAGTTTATAATGGCCGTTGATCGCACCCCGTTTTGCGGTCTGACTCTCTAGATAGCGGCGCATCGATAACTCCACAAATCAACTATCCACTTTGTCAATTGAGCAGAATGGCTTTGGACTCCAAGATTCAGCCTCCATCTGGGGGTATTGAGGCTGTTCTACCGAACCAGACTACACCATGGTACAAGCAAGCCCACTTGGTCAAACTCAATAGTTTGATCCTGGGCTTGGTATGCTTCCGTGAGTTACATAACCAATGATCAATAGGGTTCTTCAGAGCTGACTTGAACAAGAATCTGCAATTGGATATGATGGAAGTCTCCTCAACGGACTTCAATCTCTTCCCCAATGGAGCGAATTCATGAACCATCCTTCTGGTGAATGGTCCGGCTTCATCAACGCCATCTACTTCATCGGATTCTTTGCAGCTTGCCCGCCTAGCTCCTGGCTTGCAAACAAATACGGTCGTCGTCTACCAGCATTCCTCGGCTTCATTCCGCTAGCAATTGGTACTGGCCTCCAGACAGGTGCTAAGACTGAGGCAGAGTGGATCGCAGGCCGTTTTATACTTGGTATCCCAACTGCCATGTTTGCGACATCAATCCCTCTTCTCATTACTGAGATCGCGTACCCCAGCCACAGAAGTGTCATTACTGCTTTGACTAACTGTAATTATTTCATTGGTGGTATCATTGCAGCTTGGTCGTGCTACGGTACGAGGAACTACACCGACTGGGCCTGGAGGATACCGACCATTCTCCAGATCGCCTTGCCTCTTGTTGCACTTCCTGCTCTGATCTTGGTGCCTGAGAGCCCTCGATGGTTGGTATCTGTGGGACGGGAAGACGCAGCTCGCGAGACTCTAGGAAAGCTGCACGCGGTAAGTCAA
Organism: Fusarium redolens; assembly: GCF_020744475.1. Classification (NCBI taxonomy): domain Eukaryota; kingdom Fungi; phylum Ascomycota; class Sordariomycetes; order Hypocreales; family Nectriaceae; genus Fusarium; species Fusarium redolens. The sequence continues at coordinate 921,992 of NW_025763679.1, read as the reverse complement.
ATTAGCATGTTTGACGCCCGTCGAACAGTTAGCTAAGTACTACTATATAGGGCGGTGATGCGAACCATCCGCTTGTCGACTTCGAACTTCACGAGATCACGACCGCCATCGAGTCAGAGAAACAAGCAGAGAAGTCAAGCTCCTACGCGTCACTGGTATCCACTCCAGCCCATCGTCGCCGTCTCTTCATCACTGCATCATTGGCAATTTACAGTCAGTGGGTCGGTAACGGAGTCGTCAGCTACTACCTCTCCACTGTCCTTGCCACCGTCGGCATCACCAGCGTCACTGATCAAACTCTGATTATGGGATGTCTTCAAATTTGGAGTTTCCTGGCTGCATGTGCTGGTGCTCTATGTGTCGAGCGACTTGGACGGCGACTTCTACTCATGATTTCTTGTGCGATCATGCTTGTCAGCTTTATCTTGATCACAGCCATGTCAGGAAGTTTTGCGCAGACTGGATCACGATCAGTTGGAATCACCATGATTCCATTTGTGTTCTTATTCAATGCTGGTTATGCCGTTGCTATGTAAGTCAACTCTGTTTCACTCACCAATGCTTTGAATCCTATCACTAACACTGCTCTCAATAGAACTCCTCTTCAGGTTGCCTACCCCTTGGAGCTCTGGCCCTTCCAGCTACGCGGCCGTGGAATCTCTGCAGCCTGGATGATTATGATCTTGGCTCTCATTTTCAACGTTTTTGTCAACCCAATTGCATTGTCGGCTATTGGCTGGAAGTACTACATTGTTTATGTCGTTCTTCTCGTCTCCTATGGCTTCGTGATCTTCTTCTTCTACCCCGAGACACGTGGACGTACACTAGAGGAGATATCGGTCATCTTTGGTGACGCACCAGAGGGACTTTATTCTGATGAGCTGGACACGAAGCAGGTGATTGAGAAAGCTGATGTGAAGCATCTGGATTAGAATTTGATAAATGGGAAATTGCGTGGTATTCTTAACGTAACCCATGTTGATGTAATGAACTAAGCGAGATATTCTTTCCCTTTTCCTTGACATATGCTTCTCATCAATTCACAATTTGTGATTGCCTTTTTGCATTTGGGTTGATATAACACCAGTGTTCCACACCATTATCGTCAACCTTGTCCAAATGCCCAATTGTGAATTCTGAGCCTGACACAGGGTCCTCGGGCGAGTTGGCCATGGCGTCATCACCTGCGCACCGCGTTTTCTTGCACGTCTTACAGGTCTTTTGTGCAATGTCATTTGTTTCACCGCAGCCGCCTGCTTGTTTATTGCATCCCCAGTAAACGTGATGGCTGCTCACTCCCTTCGTGACTCGTCCGAATGGCATGGTGTATGCGGTATATGAGTAAAGTCAAGTGGAATAGTGGTTGATGAGAGAGGCTCGTGGTTAGGACTATTGTTGGGAATTGGAATGAACGAGGGAGTCTGTCAGCGTTAGTGATATATAGCTCTCCAACAGGTGGGAATCCTCAATATAGCTAAGAATCACTCATGTCAGCGAGAGCTCAGTCAGCCACAGGAACCTGTGACGCTGCGTTTCAGTAAGTAGTTGAGGTTGATTCTATGATCGAAGGATATGCGTCACACACAGTACGCTCTCATTGTTAGGGGGCAGATGTTCTTCAACTCCCAGACAGTGATGTAGCTCAAGGATGCGTTGCCCTGATGCATGTCACTGAGATGTCTGTCATGATTAACATATCAAGCTTAGTGCTATGATGCAGCACATGTTATAAAATCCTTTGTGATTCAATTCAGGGCACCTCTCAAGTGAATAGAAGCGTCTGAAAGGGATAAATAGGGCCTTTGCTAGCTCAGAAAGAGTCCACTCAAAGTCTTCAACACCTACAAAATCGAAAGCTTAAAACAGCACTCCACTCATATACCCCTCTACCAAGCAGAACATCAAAATTTTACAACCCCCAAATCCCACAATGGCCACCACGACAACAGTTGTACGCAAAGACCACAAGAAGTGGAAATGCAACAAAAAAATCTCGGGAAGCCTTTGTGGCAAGGTGACCTCGATGAATAATATTTACTGCGAGATATGTGACAAGAGACGACAGGTCGATGACGAAGCACTCGCTGATGATGAGTCCTCAATTGGGAGATTGTATCACCTGGATACTAATATGAAAGAACACTGGGAGTACACCAGTCCTGAGCCTCTGTAGGCACAGTTTTGGATTCGAACGTGATGGACAATGGTGGGACTAGGCGGTCTTATTACGGAAGAACGGAATTGGAAGTATCAGGGTACTACCTCTTGTACTAAACCATCAGAAATTTACATTCTTTGAACCAGAGATATATGGCTAGTAATAACCAACATGCATCATGTTTTGCACGTATGTCACGCTGCAATGAGTATCATAATATTAAACATTAGGAAGCTTACACAGGCAACAGGAACACGTTCGTCATGGTTATTCAATTCCATTTATTTCACGATGGTCTATAATACTCGTATTTCCTGTAACCGTCATCTATAGTTCTTCTGACTCTAAGTCAATATCTCCTCGGTTCAATGCGCACTGCTTTGCCTCCCTAATCAAGGCTGATGCGTTGAGTTGAACTAAACTTCCGTTGTCCAGGTAGTCGTTCACCGTAATACCAACACCAAGGAAGAACTGCACGCCATAACCTGGCTGGCCAAACCACGGTCTGATAGGTCCTGCCTGAACAGTGAATGCTTTGGTCACCTTGTACACGTGATAATTGTTGGGGAACTCCTGGTTCTCCCCAGTGATGAGATTCCCAGGGTGAAGAGCTCTTTGAGAAAAGGGTGCTGTCGCAGGAGAGATGTAGCGTCCTTCCGATATAGGTTAGTAATGATCCCATGCTACTACGATCAAACTTACCAGTTGGCTCTCCGAACCTATCAACCAGAGTTCCTGGCGTGAGATTCACGTTTGCCTTGATGGGCCGTTCGTCATCGTCCAACTCAAAACCGTTCTTCAGCGGGTACTTCCAGCCAACTGGCTTTTTGCCATCAGGTCTGGTCGTGTTATCCCACCACTTCTCAAGAAACTCGTTTGGAGTCAAGCCTCCGAAACGGTCATAACCAGTGACAAATGTGCTGAGAGGGAGCTTCGTGGGGAGGTCTCTAGGCCCAAGGCGTTCATCGCCGCAGACGTAGATACGCCCGAGGTTGTCGTTCTTACGAACATGCTTTCCCGAGCAATCGCATTCTTTGCTCGTGATATCCTCATGTGGTATGTATAACGCGAGGCCAGTGGCCAAAAGCGACGAGAGAAGGAAAGATTTGAAGATCATGGCGACAGTTGAGTGTAATAGACAGAGTTTCAAAGACTTGGCCAGTCGTGAAAAATACGGCACATACTCTTTCTATTTGTACAACTACTTGATATGACGGCGCTTTTCCCATTTCAATCCAACGTTCCAGTGGTCGGTACCCTTATTTGATATGTTCCCTAATCAGGCTCATGCATCTAGAACTATTATTTATAGCCTGTCTCTTGTGCCCTGACATTGTGCCATTTTGGGGTGTGATCCGGTCAATAGACTCACAAGCTGAGACAAGCCTGGGAAACAGTCAGCCTCAGCATTCAATAGTGCATTGAGAATCAGCTGTGGCTGTCGCTCAGCATTCTCTCTCCAGATTGTCTGTTCCAAAATTGACCACCCATGGATCAATTGGTCGGGTCTGCCAGTGGGCTTGCCCCGTTTTAGTCATGATTTGGTGAATGGTACGGGCCGCTCCCTGGGAAATCGATAGCTTCAAATTACCCTGGTCAAAACCCGACCCAGTGGCTGGCTGAGATGCTAGGTGGCTGGCTGTGAACGCCCTTTGCACGGATCCGTTATTGGCGACACTGTTTCTCTTGGCTTTGCTTCATTGCTGTCTTTCCAAGTAGCCATTAATGTTAGTGTTGGGCGGTCGCGGGAATGCGATGAAGTTTTGGCTTGAGTACCTTTTACCTCCAGCTCAGGGCTTGTCCCTGAGCTAGTTTGCTTTCTTCAAGTGAAAATGATAGATCCTTCAATCAGGCTTGGCTCGCAATGGGAATCGAGGCCAGAATTGGAGGCCCGGCCGGTCCAGCCCCATCCAGACACGGTGCGTGCAATCAATTGAGCGGTCCAGGCCACTTTGACTGGGATCTTGAGGGCGGCGAAAAGGGCAGCTGGTACGGCCGTTAGGCTATTTGATGGGCTACTACAGCCACTGGAAGACCTTCCCGGAGCCAGCAGATTCACCGACTTCCGGCACGGCGCGAGTACCTTGAGATTCACAAAGTGACTCTGAGATCAAGCTTCCTGTCTGCACCCATTCATTTACAGTAAGGTAGGCTGAGGATATTATTTGCTATTCATGCTCATGTTGAGGTTGACAATCTTATCATTTCGCCTTTACTCATTCAATCCGATACCCGCCTGTTATCCCCTTGTATGATGCTCTGGTAACTCGTAAACGACTGAATCGTGGTGGCTCAATTCAGCTGGTCGTCCTTGGCCGGCCATCTCTGATGGCTCAACTTGTTCATTTTCCCTGGGAAGGTCCTCCTTGAATACCGATAAACGCGGCTCTAGAGGACTTCCTCCTACTTCCACTATACCCGAAACCTTCTCTTGGTGAGCGCGATCTCTGCGACGCTTCATCCATAACCAAGCAAGGACACCGATCAGCAACGCGCCAACGCCAACGCCGACTCCAACACCAATTCCGGTCTTGGCTCCCACGCTCAGGCCCCTGGAGCCCTTGGGCTCAGGCTCAGGCTCTTGTGCGGGTCTGTCTTTGGGTTTCTTGTCATCAGTTCCATTTGTCGGAAGCTTTTGCGGTAATGCTTCTGCCTTCTTCCAGTCACCATCGTAATTCTTGAATGCCTGTACGATTGTCTCGTTGGCCCAGTAGTATAGCCAAGCTTTGCCTTCGCTCTGTTGAGAGACTACGGCTAGACCGGAGCTTGGGTCATCAGCGACAGGCCATGCGCGCTCAGTTTGGTTTGAGCCCAGCTGCCAACTATTCTTCGTCGATTTAACTTCGTGTATATTCTTATCGTCACCGATGTAGAAGATGCTTCGTGTTCGCGATCGGTCTACTGCTGCGCCTATGGCTTCGAGGGAAGAGTTCCATGCGGGAAGAGAGAAGTCGGCATCGTCTCCCAAGCTTGTATACATATCTCCCGGCAGCGTGTTGTTCGTATAGGGTCCGAGGAACTCGTTTGGGAACGCATCTATTACTTGTCAGCCACTGCTTCGTCCAGCACCACCAGCGCGGAAGCGCGATGGGACGCACCTAGCATCCAGAGCCCAGATTTATCCAGGCGGGACAGCTCGATATTCTCGGAGTCCTTCGGGAAAGGCACAGTAATGTTCTTCAAGTCATAAATCGTTGAACCTAACGCCATGCCGCCGGCAGTATCCTGTGAGATAGCTCCGCCATCGTTCCAGCCATCGTCGTCAGTATACCACAGCATCTTCGCCTGCCTATCCTCGTCATGGTAAAAGAGTCGATATCCTTCTTTCTCTCCAAGGTTGACAATGGAGAGACCTGTCTCGTTGTGGATGGAGTCAACACCAGCCGCTGCCGAGATCTGGAACTCGCGGTCGCGCACAAGCTTTCCCGTTGTCATATTACATATGTATTTTCCCTGCACGATCGTATTATCTTTCGTCTGCCAGAAGACCTGCACCTAGATGTACTTTGAGCTGTGGAACGTGGCCAGTTTGCAAAGAGACGACGTACAGTAATAAATTGCCAGTCCCCCCAGCCTACTGCCGTAAGCGCGGTGCCATTACGCGGGGTTTCCTTTGTATCGAGGATATTCGGCTTTTCGAGGGGGAAAATTGGGATATCTTGGCTATTACAGGTGCTGTAGAGAAGCTTTCCCGTGGCAGCATCTTGTGCCCCGACTTGGATGGTGAGGTCGGTGAAGAAAGCATATAGAGCGGAACCGTAGATGTTTTGAGCCCACGCGACCAACACCAGCCACAAAAGCATGCTTAGTTGCATGTTGAGTAATGATATAGTTTCAGAAATTAAAGTCAGTAAGGTCTGAGAGTACCATCGACGCGGCAAGGCGATGGAGGACTGGCGGCATTAAAATGGGAAGAACTAGCTGTATAGCTAAACCTGGACCTGGGAGCCGCTGAAGAGCTCCATTGTCTGCAGGGTGATATGGCTGCTATTAAATGATCAAGCCACAACACCAGACGGGACACTTGCATGGAGGTAGGGGATCACTCCTTTTGCTGGCGTGCGGCTGAGGCACACTCACCGACGATGTTGACAATAACTCCCGACTTCTTTAGACAGCTCCACGCTCAGTCTTGGGTCTTAGCCCCCAATCCCGCCGAAATAGGGTCTTACCACACAACTTTTCAGGCTGTTTCCTAGGCCTTCAAGGTCGAATATTCTTCCTTGTATCGCCACTTATCCAGACTTCATATATGCTACTGAGACATCGAGTTGGTCGATGCGTTATGCAACACCATAAATGCTACGTGAGCACACTTCGTCAGCCATGAGCCAAACTATTGTTAAAGGAAGAGGTTGCAAAACCTGTGGGTGTCCCTTTGTTCTTATTCTACCTAAGGAGCAACTGGCGAGATACGTATCTCATTTCTAAACCTTTGGTAAGACGAGGGTTTGTCACACAGCAAAAGTTTGGGGAAATACTCTGATACTGATACCCAAGAGACTTCTCGCCTCCATCATCCACACCTACATCTGAGGGGGTATTGGGGGCTAAATATGCATGCGCGTTGAGGCTGAACCTGTCGGCTGGGCTAGCTCGGCTTCTAGACCTTATCCATGCATGGGTATTTTCGGATGTCCCGGGCCCTATTTACTTAAAGCCAAGTCAATACTCATTATTCTTTGGCAGAGAGAGAACGGGGATAATCAACAAGCTCAGAGCGCGATGATATCGCGTAAGATTCAGGGTGTCCCCTTTCTACTTTTGTCGCCCAACGACCCAGCCAGTAGAAAGGCTCAATGTGTCCGAACTGTCATCCATCAATTCGTTATCGAAAGCCTGATTGCCAAGACTGACGGTATTGGCCAACGGAAAACCGTTGAGGGACGGGACGTAAAGGGAAGATGAGTGGCTACTTAAATATATGCACGCTACGAATCTTACCAACAATATTCTACTGCAATGAATCCGATCCATGCTGATTGGCACTCATCTCAGTCGCGATCATGCAGTCAGCATTGTTTATTGCCACCGTGATATCTCCTAGCCACCTAAAGAATCGTGCAACGATGGTCTCTCTCCCTGATCAACTCCTGCTGCAAGGCTTTATATTCTCCATCACTATACTCAGAGTCGGAATATTCAGAGTCCGACTTGCCCATGATAGATGAATCATCACCATAGCCTGAATCGCTGAAGTCATCCAGAACAGACTCTTCGTAGGAATTGCCGCTGCAAATGGTTGGTCACGGGTCTCGAAATGGGATGGGAATACTGACCTGACCAGTCCTGCCATGACTCTCCAGTCGGATGGAAGGTTCTCTTTAACACTGACAGCTTGCGCAGACCTACGTAAATCTCTCCAGAATCTGTCCATACTTGGTCTCGTGTAGTGGCTCCATGATGAGACATCCTGTGATGTAATTCAGTGCCTGCTGCAATGAAAAGCTGGGTGAGAAGCTTACCAGATTTGTGCACATGTGGATGAAAGCGACAACAAAAGATATCCACCTTTTTGTCTTGACAGGACCTCTCAAACCCGGGCCTCCTCGAAATTCGATGCTACCAGAGCCGCCCCCAAAGATGTTGTCAAAGTTCCAGAGGACATATCTCTCTTGCTTTGGCTCCGGGCCTGATTGCATGAGGTCCCTGATATCTTCCTCGTCAACGCCCTCGTCAAGGGCCTCCCAGAGTTCTCTGAGTGCTTCTTCTTCGTGAAAGTTTGACATGAGGTCATACAATGGTCCAGATCGTAGCGTGTTAGGTCTGCAGTATTTGTTGTTCTGACGATGGTAGGGCAACAGACGAAGAACCAACGGCTCATAGTAGACGACACCAAAAGCAACATTGCAAAGTTGATTGAGATCAAATTCCATCTCCGGTGATGGTGATACGTGGATATGGCTGCCGCAAGCCTGAGATGATTCTGGCATGTGGAATACACGATCCCAGGAGTTCCAGAAAACATTTACTTGATTCTCCCAAGTGTAATCAGTGGAGAGTATAGGTGAGACAGCCTCGAGCGGAACTATGAGTAGTTTCACAAATTAGTACGCAATCATAGGAAATATTCAAGACACTCACTACACGGATGCTCAGGATCTCCCAACGATCCATCCTTTGTGATCCACCACTTATCATAGTGTTCTGGACGTTTTCGATATCGTTGATTAAGCTTGTCTGCTTCTGCATCGGCGCCATCATATCTCAATGATGTCGCCAATTCCTCGTAGTAGACAGCACGCAGTAGAGGGTGCCTCACTCTTTTGGGCTCAGCAATGAGCTCCAATTCGACCCCAAAGTTGTATGAACCAAACGAAGACATGGTGGCTCACGTGAAGTAGCTGGGAAATGACTGAGTCGCCCATCGCAAGCAGTTGGGGAAGCCATGTTCATAATCAAGATATGAGCCGCAGCCTCAGACATTGGACGAGGCAATCAAAATGGATCAGGATCTGCACTCACAAGTCAGATTACGAATTGTTGTGTATCTATTCGAGTACACAATCAGGCTCGCACTGTCCAAGAGGGTTGCATCCCCATCCATCATGCTAGCGTATTAAAGCCTTGTAGTACCACATCTTTGTTATTGCAAACGCCCGCATAAAGAGGGATAGCTATGTGCAGAAATCGAAATTTTAACAATGTAGCAGCTGAGCACCCTCCAACTCCGGAATTGGAACTCCATTCACACTTCGACGCGCCTCTGGCTGCTTGACGCGCACATGGGCAAAGCAACTTGAAGATGCGAGTATCGCAACCATCACTCAAGGTTGCATGGCAGCAAATGTGACCAAGGATATTAATCAGCTCATTCGGAAAGCTACCATAAATTGCCTCGCTCGTCGCAGCCTAACGCATGCAAATAATTGACTGTCACTTGTCAGGCTCCCACTGCCAACCCAGAGATCCTTTTCTTCCACTCGCATAGAAGCCCAGACTCCCAGAGCCTCATTTTAGCCATCATTGGGCATCGACCTTCAGCACGATTCGACCGCGGTGCAGCGTTTATTGCATGCACATTCGCGCCATGTCAGACTTGCCGACGCAACTCTACTTCGCCTATGGCAGTAACCTTTGGCTGCAGCAAATGGCCAGCCGGTGCCCCGAAAGCTTCTACGTTGGCAGGGCGATTCTGCTGGATCATCGCTGGCAAATTAACAGTCGAGGCTTCGCAAATGTGATTCCTTGCAGCGGCTACAACGTGCACGGATTGGTCTATCAAGTCAGCGTCGATGATGAAGCTCGCCTCGACAGGAATGAGGGCGTTCATTCCGGCGCTTACACAAAATCATATCATAGTGTCGTCCTACATGAAGCTGTTGAAGACCTTCAGCTTCCAACGCGCTACCTTGTCCAGGATGGTGGGCTTGATCAGGCTGTCAACGCTGTGCGGTCAGGATCACGATCCCATGAGCCCGAGCGGCAAGGCAGAATCAGGAGCAACGTCCTGGTTTATCTCAGTAGTCGTTACTCTCAGTGGGGTACCGCACGGGATGAATACGTCGATCGCATGAACTGTGGCATAAGAGACGCTGTCACTTTAGGTATCCCGAGTGACTTCTTCGAGAATACGGTTCGGCCGTCGATTCCACCGAGGTCAACCTCAAGAAGATCTCAAAGGGAAGATCAGGCCAGAAGGTCGGCGCGTCAAAGTGGTCATCGCAGAACCAGTTCAGATCCCGAAGAGCCTCGTCGAAGAAGACGCCGGAGCTCATCTCCGCAGCGCAGAGCATGGGGAACTGCATTCCAGCGCCACGCTTCAACTGTGGGACGTGGTGTACGCACTTCCCAGAGGGTTTCAAGCCCATTTTCACAATCAACCTCCTGGACGTGGGGGTGGTGATTAAGCTGTCGCCCATCGTTTGTGCATATTCACTTCAGCCTACTTAAGCTTGTGATTTAGTATGCATGTATATCCTAATAATAGATCCTTTTCAACCACACTGCTCCTGTCATCTGTAAAGGTTAAGTGGGGACTGCTCAGCCACATGCAAGCGAAGCCGGTGGTCTCGGGCTGCGCAGTGCGGCTGCCCGATTGTTGAGTCGCACTTGAGGCAATTGTCTGACCTTCAATGTGCAACGACCCTATTTCGTGATCCCGGTTGGGCAACATGATGCAATCGGAAGTGAAAAAGTTATCAAAAGAAACCATGTAAGGTATAGATATTGGAATTTGTACGGAGTCATTGTGACTCGCGGTGTCCTGAGCTTGATGCGCCTGTAATACCTTCCAATCTTGGTCAATGATGGCTGCTAAATGTGCAATTCAGACTGTACCTAGACTCGAAAGCATTAGGTACTGGCTCCGACTAGATGCAGGAAGCCTGGTTTCGATGCCAAGGAGGACAGATCAAATCGTTGGGATCTACATTCTCAGACTGCCCGCTGTCAGTTCCTGTTTACGTGTCTTTATAGAGGCGATCTGCAGATTCAAATGTACCGTTATGGAAATTACGGGCGCAGAACGTTAGAGATGGGAACACGCTTCTTACTACAGAAGATCTACAGATTCTAGTCACTGCCTCTCAAATATTGTGCCAAAGGTTGGCGGCTGGTTTGTGTTAGGTAGTATACTCTATTGGTAAAGAAAATTGCGTAAATTACATAACACAAATTGCTCGATAATGAAAAACAATAACAAAACAACTAAAACACTTATAGGTCATCTCTGGGATTCATTCAAGACCTTCCAGTCCTCCGGGAGGGAGTCTCTCAAAGAAAGCTGACTGGCAGCTTTCTTGATCATAGTGTAAAGACCCTCTGGCGTCCATGATTCCAGAGTCGAAACATTCGGATTTGAGATGTTATTCTTACAAGTGTCAGTAATAAAAAGTAATAAGTAGCTGCTATGGAACGTACCATGTTGAGTAGAGCTTGTATCAAAGCAATCGTAAAAGCAATCCATCGCTTTGTTCTGATCTCTCCCCTGAGGCACCTACCGCCTCTGAACTCAATAGTTCCAGAGCCCTGAGGGACGATGTTGTCGAAATTCCACAGAACGTACCTATCGTTCTGCATAATGTTCTTCAGGGTCGTCGTGCTCGTTGCACTCTTGATGAGCTCCGCCATAGCGTTATAGCTGCCGTTGCAGCGCATCAGCTGCGTCGAGTTCAGTGTATTTTGCTTGCAGTATCGGTTGTTCGCTCGCTCTCGCATGAGAAGCTGGAGGATGAGCGGTTCATAATAGACGACTCCAAAGGCGATCTTCTTAACTTGAGGAAGGGTGAATGTCTGATTGAGACCCTTGGATACGTGGATGTGGCTCCCGCAAAGAAGCGATCGATCAGGCATATGAAAAACAACACGCATTGCGGTCCAGAATACGTCGATCTCATGTTCCCAGTTTGCCCTCAAGCTGAGGACTGGGGAGACAGCCTCCATTGGAACTATTCATTGTCAATTTGGTTCAGATATAAACAGAGACGAGTCCTCTTTACTCTTATCTGTATGGGACCCAAGAGATCCGTCCTTGGTGATCCACCATTTGTCGTAGTGTTCGGGTCGCTTGGTGTAGCCTTGTTGCAAGTCATCCGCCTTGGCCTTCAGTCCTCGTTTTCGGAGGGACGCAGCAAGCTTGCCATAGTACAGAGCATGCTGAGTGCTAAGTGGTGACCGAACCTTGTGAGGTCCGACAATGACTTCAATCTCAATACCGAAATGATAATCAGCCATGGGTAGATGAGACGAAAAGTAGTAATTTGGAAACTATCAACAGAAACTGTGCATCAGCTGCTATCGTCGTCCTTCTGATGGCTAGATATTTGACATTTCACCCCTAACAAGGCTCAGCCGCCTGTTCCCTGGCTTGACACTAGGGTAGGGGACATGTTCCCTAATGCTTACAGTGACTGTGGTCTGGGCTGGCGGTCCGGGATTCCTTTTTCCATATTGATACATCGAAGAAAGCATAAAGGGCCCAAAGTGCAATTTCACATGGGAGTCAGAGAGGCAGGAAAACGCACAGCACCATTGTGCCAATCTTGATTGGTAGCCACCAACAGACCGATTATGCAGTCATCATCACCAAATCATATCAGCCGCTGGACCGACAGAGCACAAAGTGCAAGTCTTGTTGGTAGGTCCTAATGGAACTTTGGGGAGGTTTTGTTATTGCTAGAGCCGCAGGGTATCATTGTATGATTGAAATGGCATGGGTGGTGACGATTTAGGTCAGATGCATTTGGGTGAGTCCTGCACCTTGATGTTCACAGTCAGAATTATACAGTGGCCGACGTGCAGCCTGATTGAGGCTCTTTTTCCCTTACAGGCTGTGAATTCATGCGACTGGTCTGCCCCACCAACTGAATTCCCCAGACTCTTTTCTCTCTTTCATGTTCTGACCCTTCGTTCCCAAACGACTTTTACGTATTCACAACTGACAACAATGAATGCATTCAATCCATCGAGCCCAACTTATGGGCAGTCAGCCACAATTGACGCGCCCGGGTCAAGAATGATCAGAGCAGCCAGCACACTGTATTTCGCCTATGGGAGCAACTTGCACCTCGCCCAAATGGCTCATCGCTGCCCTGGGAGTGTCTTCAAAGGAAAGGCTACTCTTGAGTCATATCGCTGGCAGATCAACGAGCGCGGTGTTGCCAACATCGTTGAATCTGGAAGCGATGACTCAGTCGAGGGCCTTCTCTACATGATCGGTCCCAAAGACGAAAGGACCCTAGATCGCTCCGAAGGAGTGTCGAAAGGCTTTTACCAGAAGTATCTGATGAGAGTTTCGTTCGAACCTCACCAACAGTACGCGAATTTCAAGACTGGTCCGTTGTCCCATCTACTTGAGCAGCGCCGGGACGCTATAAGCGGAGATGGGACTCACTTTCCCAACAATCCCAATCGCAAAGTGAGATTCAGTGCACCACCCCATATTGGCCCGGCGTCCTACATGGTCGGTGACGAGACTTCAGGGCGTCATGCACGTACTGAGCAGGTCAAAGCACTGGTGTATGTTAGCGAGGACTACGTTAACGATGGCTCGATCAGAGAGGAGTACATCGCCAGGATGCAGAATGCCGTCAATGATGCAGTATCACTGGGGGTCTCGAAGTCATTTGTGGACAAATACATCGTTCCGTTTCTTGACTCTGAGCAAATTTGGCATCTATCAGGGAGGGACTCGAGGGAAACCCATCATGAACATCCCAGTAAGCTACTGGAACTGGAACAAGAGCCAGAGGTTCAGGCTGTTGTCAATAAAGAGCCAGCTGAAGAGCAAGTCAAAGACAAGCTCCAAACTGAGAACAACGTGGTGGACGTCTCAGAATCAACGACTGATGAAAAGCCGAGTGACGTGGAGATGAACGACGAAGAGAATCAAGAAGGTAAGATCAACCTTGACCACATATTTGACGTATTGGTTGCCCTTGTTTCCACCGCATGCCTGGGCTATCTGACTTTCTGGTAGCGCCGCAAAATGAACCTATGGACAAGGAGAATGACCTGTCTGACCATGTTGATCTGTTGGCACTTATAAAAGAGAACCGTGACAGCAGCAGTGGCTCCAGTGGCATTTTCCCCCCTGATATGTTGGAAGCTGTTGACAAGGTCAACCATTCCGCCATTGATGGAAGTGGGAAGAATATATATGTTGTTATTGTCAAACAGAAGGACACAGAGGCTAATTCTGGCTTCAGCATCGCCGCAGCGTCAAAGGGGATCCGCTTGGCTAATGAGCTTACTATGAAGGAATTCAGAGAGATATACGCATTGAACACTAAGCCAGTGGTTGAGGAAAGTGAAGAGCCAGATGTCGTGGTTGTCAAGGAGGGCTCTCCAGGTGAGTTGACGTGGACGCTAGAAGAGGATGCATACCTTCATCTCAGCAGTGCAAAGCCTGGAGAGGAGCCTTGGCTGATGATATGGGTGGAGCCAAAACAGTTGATGGAATCCCGTTAGATATCATGATGCTGGAACACCAGTGGCTACTCTCAAGCTTCAGGAAATTACTGTATAGCCGAAAGCACGTTCTTGCGTAGTAACACTCCTTGTCTCTCATATATATAGACTAGTAGCTACTATCATACCACTTGAAATCACTTCCCCAAAGATCCTGCTTCGTCAGAGCCCTATCAGAAGGGGTGAAGTACTTTCTCTGCGAAGTGTCTGCACCAGCACCTGTGTTTCCGAACTCTTGGAAGACACTAATAGAGTTAGCCTTTGGTCGCCTTTGGGATGTTCTTGTTAGCCTACGGTGTTGCGCCTTCAGCCATGGGTGAGTATCCCTCGGGTCTAACGACGTTTGTCAAGGTGCTGTACTGGTACATCACTCTTGCATTGACTCTCCAAGGACGTCCGAGGTATACTTTGTTGGTAAGATCTTGAGTGCCGGTAGATGTGATCTGCACTTTGTTGAGTTCTTATCATTAGTACAAGGTGAAGTTGCACTTACCGTGCTGTGATCGATGATATAACGTGAGGTGTCGGTTGGCTCAGTTCGAGATGATGCCGTGATATAACCCGGTCCATTAGAAGCAATAGTGGCTGATCGAAATTAGAAAGAGTCCATGGCTGAAAATAGCTAGTGCCCTTACATTCGCCAATCCATGCATGGCCGTTGCCAAAGATATAGTCGACCGCACCTACAGTTGTCAGTCGTAAATCTCACACTCATTGGCTAGAAACGAAGGCATACCCTCGATATAACAATTGGAGTAGTACATCCATCCAGCCTTGACATACAGAGTATCCTGGTACGATTTGAAGGAGCAGCCATAAAATCCGGTTCTGTTGCCATTTGCCGTCAAGGCAACAGCCTATGCTATTCTTAGCTTGTTTCTTACTCGTATGACACGATGAACTTACCTGTCCAGCTGTGTACCCGTTAACGAAGTCAATGTTGTACGCAGCAAAGTCGTTGGATCTAAGATTGACGGTTGAACTTGCGTCCAAGGAGCCCGCATCCTGTGAGCCAAGTGTATTCTGGATAACAACGGTGTTCTTCTTGTAGCTTCTAGTACTGAGGAACTGAGTTAGTTTATTCAAAAGTCTCAGAATGGATATTGTCTTACTCGACGGTTGACCCATAGAGCGTCAAAGGTGCTTTGACCTTGATCTCCACGCGCTCATTGTACGTCCCTGGGTTGAGGAAGATACACGTAGGCTTCGTAGATGAACCGATAGAGTTAACGGCAGCTTGTAGGCTGTTGAACTCTGATGCACTAGCACCACCGGGCCTTACCACGATACAATCCGCAGGAGCAGCAGTGCGACTGTTGTCCGCTCGTGTTGGAAAGCTTGCTGCTTCACCAGAGGATGGGCCTTGGCCGAGGAAAACAGCCAATTGAATTAAATGGAAGAAGCCCTTAGGGGATGGCATCGTGACGATGACGATAGAAGAGTTGTATGACTGCACGGTTTGAGCGAATGATGATGAGCTGTGTATGGAGAAGAAAGCAGGCAATTGTCGTGTTTTCACACAGAGTTGGTTGCCAGTTGGCTGAACTAAGGTTATTCAGAAGCTTATCTCATTCATGGAAAATCACAATGCGATATCAGCCTGAATTAAGACGTTGAAAATGCAACTAATTGGATCATGAGACAAGCATTCGGCAACTTTGTGCCGTTGAACAGCTACGCAAGACAATTGGCTTCACTAAACTTCTTTCCAGCTTCTTGTCTCTCCGTATACTATCAAATGATGAGTGTTTCAATCAGACACTATCCTCGATTGGCCAAGCAAAAAGTCGAAACAGGAAACCTGGGTTTGAGTCTGGGGTCAAAGTTGGGGGCAGGTTTGGGTTTGACTTTGGGGTATTAGCCTAAATACGTGCATCTGCTTAACGTGATGATCTTGACTATTGACAATTAGACTTCGATCTACCCCAGAAAAAGGTGCAATGTACGCCATTGATCGATTATTTGATTGCCATTGAAACTTGAGAAGTAGGGCAAGATGCGGTAACTTAACGGGTATTCGCTCATCCAAGCCGGAGATTTACTCGGGCTCCGCCCAAGATGACAAGGATTAAGCTATTTATCCATTGAAACTAGACGAATCCACAGCCCGTCCCAATCTCCAAAGACGCTAGAGTCCATTTTGGTTCGATGTGTTTGGTTAGCAAACGAGGGGTCGTATTTTCAAACTACTGGACGGAACTAGACATGTTGATTGGTGGAGAATTTGTTGAAACTCTTCTGCGAGTTAACTTTGAGATGGTGATACGAACTCAAATCGTCCATAGGCAGATTAAGGGGTTCAGCTTTACTAATGAAATGGAGAGGATGAAGTCATGGGGTAGCATTTTTCTGAATCACCAGTGAACTGTTTATCAAGGAATCTTGGTGGAAGAAGTGTATTTAAATAAGGGGAATCGCACAAGACGAAACATTTACAGAAGCATAGACTGCAACGTCTAGCAACCACAACAATGCTCTTCCAACCAATCTTCTTCGCTCCTCTCGTTGCACTCCTTGTCCAAGGAGCCGCTGGAACTCCAACTTCACACGACCATTCTCTCGCGCATCACAAGCGAGCGACTTGTACTCCCAAATCCGCTGGATCAGCTTCAACAGACGATGTCCCCGCCATCGTCGCAGCGTTGAAGCAATGCGGTAACGGTGGAGTTATCGTGTTCCCCAAAGATGTCACCTACATGATCAAAAGCAAACTCAGCTTCGCCGGCTGCATCAACTGCGAAATCCAGCTCGACGGTCGACTCAAACTTTCGGATGATTACACATTTTGGAACAATTCTCGTACTCAGATTGACATTCGTGGAGTCAAGGGGCTCAAGTTTCACAGTCCTGCTGGTACTGGAGAGATTGATGGCAATGGGCAAGCTGCGTGGGATCGCTTTGGATCGGTTGGGGATTTGAAGAGGCCTGTTATGTTCGCTGTGGCGGGGTCCACTGACGTTGAAGTCAACGGCTTTCTTATGAAGAACGCCCAGAACGTCTTTGTTGATATTGGATCCAACAGCGAGAGAGTCAAGTTCATCAACATGGATCTGACTGCCATCAGCAAGTCTAGCTACCTACCAAAGAACACCGATGGATTCGATATCGGAGCGTCCAAGTACACGACCCTGTCGAACATCTTCATCCAGAACGAAGATGATTGTGTTGCATTCAAGGCAGGCTGTGATCAAGCCACCGTCACCGACATCACCTGCCAAGGATCACACGGCCTTTCTGTAGGTTCTCTCGGCAAGACAAACACCGACACAGTCACAAACATCTATGTAAAGAACGCCACCATGAAAGGAGCTACGAAAGCGGCTGGTATCAAGATCTACCCCGGTGGTCCTGATCACGGCACAGCTGTTGTCCGTAACGTTACTTGGGATGGTGTGATTGTCGATAACTGTGGTGCTGCATTTGAGTTCGATGCTTGTTACAACGAAGACAAGTCTTACTGTGAACAGCATCCCAGTACTGCGCAGGTGACTGAGATTTACGTCAAGAACTTCTCGGGGAGGACTAGTACCAAGTATGCGCCTACTACCGGCCATGTCTTTTGTCCTGTCGAAGGAAAAACTTGCGATGTTGAGTTTACGAATTGGACTGTTAAATCTGGAACTGGTGCTGGGGAAATTTTGTGTGAGAACATTAGCTCTGATGTTTTGGGTATCACCTGCAAGGCTCCTTAGGACAAGTATCTCGGTTATCTCCAAACGGTTTAGTCTATTGTTACAGCCAATCGGACAGTACAAGGATCACTCATGTCCCCACCGCCTCGTGAAGTTCGAGGTGATATTCCTCCATAAACCGACTTTGATGTCCATGACTTACTTGGTCCTGCACCCCTAACATTACTTGGCCTAACCTCACCGAAATAAGAACAACATGACAAACCAGGATCTGTCAGGTCATATTACCAAGTTCCGGGTATCCCAAACTCCACGGATCAAGCGGAACAGACCCGCTGTATCTTGCTCAACCTGCCGTGCGCGCAAGCAGAAATGCGACAGACAACAACCATGCGGTGCATGTCAGAAGCGCGGTCTCCAGGACTCGTGTCACTTAGAACCAGTATCACGGCCCACAACAGCTTTGCTGGCTGATCGCGATGATAGTCGAGTCCAAAATGAGCTTAGGCAGATGCAGAGCCTCCTCCAGAGTCTCCTCAGCCAGCCTAACCGGGACCAAGCGGCTACGTCCTGCGATAAACTAGCCCAGGGTGTGGACCGCATTCGGCAGGCCATCAATGACAATAATTGTAGGGCTGCGACGGCTCCGCAAGTGGACCAACCTCCAGACATCATATTTGGATCTCTCGCCAAAGCTACCTCAGAAGATGTCCTGGCAGCTTTGCCGTCCCGCCAAGATGCTGATATGATAGTCTCGACATACCTCAACGCAAGGAATATTGCTGTACCGTTTATTCACATCCATCAATTCCGCAAACAGTACGAGGCATTTTGGAACAACCCTGAATCCGCAAATCTTCTTTGGGTTAGCATCTTGTTCTCAGTCCTTGCTGTTGGCGCTATCATCCCCGACGGCAGGGGAAATTATCGTCAATCTTCGGCACTTATGTCCTTTTCAGCCCGGTGTCTTATATCTGGGCAGTACAGCACGGCTACTGAGTCCTCTGTTGAAGCCTTGGCTATGCATCTTCATGCACGATGTTTCCATAAAGAGGACCAGGACATTGATCTCTCACAGCTCTATGCCTTGACGGTTCGCATCGCTCAACAACGATTCTATCATGTCGATGGAGGCGACTTGCTACAGGCAGTGACACCTTTTCAAGCCGAAATGAGGCGACGCGTTTGGTATTATCTCCAATACTACGACGTCTTGCTCTCTCTTGAACATGGATTACCGCCAGTAATACATGAGAATACATACTCCACCCGACATCCGACCGATGTCACAGATGATGAGTTTGATGAGGAATCGCAAGTCATCTTCTCATGTCCAGTAACAGAGATCCATGCTGCCCTACCCTGCGTGTACATGTCACGACTCTTGCCCATTCTAAGAAGGATTATATGCCATGCTCTCGGTTTCAAGACTTGCAGTTACAAGGACGCCATTTCCCTCAAAGCACATCTTGAGACATGGTACAGGTCGATTCCAGCTTGCCTCAGCGTGCGTTCGATCAAGGATACATGCTTCACAAATACAAGTTTCACCTTTATGCAACGTATTTTATTCCAGCTCATCTACAACACGGGAATCGCGCTAATCTATCGCCCGTTTCTCAACATCATGAGCCTTGAGAATAGGTATTGCGAAACTGCGCTTGACACATGTCGCAAGAATGCACTCAGATCCATCGAAGTCTACATCGAGGTTGATCGGGAGATTCAGAAAGGAGGAAAACTTCATAATGATCAGCACGTAAAAGCTAACTTACCAGTCAATGACTTCTTCATGACGATGATAATGGCACCACTTGAGTTCTTTGGATGCCCCAACTTACCGTAGGTCTACCCTGAGGAGAAACCAATTGCCGTGACTGAAGTATTACAGGCTAAGCCAAAAGGGCTATATCATCCACACACTCGAAACGGCAGCACAGCTGTGGCCTATGAGGTCATGTGTCTCCTCATACGCCCTCGAAAGCTCGCGACTCCTTCAGGTGATTTTGGCAGATATCCATTCCTCAAGCTCCATCGAGCGTCCCATGTACCCAAACATCTCCGAGCTACGCCAAGACAGTGATTTACCACAACATTTTGGATATTATGGGTCAAGAAACGAGGATGCCTGTGACTTGGACTACTTCCTATGGAATAACGCTACTGCGTCGGATTGGGTTCGTGAACAGATCGATATGCAGATATGCGCCACTGACGAGGCCTAGGTCCCGATGAACTTGCTGACTGACTATGATGGCTTCGACAAGCCAATTACTGAAGAGTCAATTATCGGGGTTTAGGACTTTCTTGGTTATCTGTTCTGAGTGAATGGAGAGATGTAGTGGGGTCTCGGAGTTGTCGGTTCTAATAATTACCCTTTTGGGTAATCGACATGTCCGACATCAAATCCGACGCTGCGCCAAGACGCCCAACACTCGATATTCATGGAGAGGATGGTGTATCCTTGCGGTTTGCAAGCCTCAAGGAGGAAGCCGATCAACATCGGGGACGGGTATAAGAAGAGTGCCAGCATCCCTCAATAATCGTGCTGTATCCAGCCAGCGACTCATCTCACATCCCAACCCAACCATCTAACACCAAGACATCATCAAAATGGGCGACCAAGCTATTCCCGAGTTCTCATCCTCTCTTGTCCTTCCCACTTTCAATGAGCCTCTCAAGCTCGAGAGGACTCCACTCCCCAAGACGCCCCCTTCCGGGTCGGTCATTGTTCGTGTCCTCAGCACTCCCGTGCGCCCTCACCAACGCGAAGGCTTCAAAGGAAACAGTCCTCTTTCCTTTAAGCCCCCATACAACCCGGGCGATGGTGGTGTTGGTCGCATCATATCCGTCGGGCCTGATGCTGTTGCACTCAAACCTGGCCAGCTCGTGTATATGAACAACTTCGTCACTGCAAGAGATGATCCCAGTATCCGAGTTCTGCTCGGTATCCATGACGGTGGTGGCCCTGAGGCCGACCTGAAGCTGTTCAACCTCTGGAAAGGCTTCTGGAGGGATATCGCAATTGTTCCAACAGAGAATGTCATCCCTCTGAATGAGAAGATACTGGTGAGCGAGATGGGTTACTCTTATGGAGACCTTACCTACATCCAGCGCCTCTCAGTCGCATATGGTGGTATCAAAGCCTCTGGTCTCCAGGCTGGTGAGACTGTCATCGTGGCCCCAGCTACAGGACACTTTTCGGGTGCAGTAGTCGAGTTGGCTGCCCAGATCGGCTGTCGCGTGATTGCACTTTCGCGCTCAGCATCTAAGCTGAAGCCTCTCACGTCTCGCTATCATCGTGTCACAGCTGTTGAGCTCACTGGAGATGAAAAGAAGGATACCAAGGCCATTGGCGCACTTGTGCCGGGAGGCGTTGATGCCTACATCGACGTTTCTCCGCCTGCAGCAACAGCTTCACATCAGCACCTCAACATCTCCATTAACTCACTGGCATCCTTTGGCCGTGTGGTCTTTCTAGGTATGATGTTTGATATCAAGATCAACTATGCTAGCCTCATGGTTCGTAACATTACAATCAAGGCGCAATTTATGTATACGCGCCAGGAGTTGGTGTCTTTGGTCAAGATGATTGAGACGGGAGTCCTCAAACTTGGCAAGGAAGCTGGGCATGAGATTGTTGAGAGAGGATTCTCTATGGATGAATGGGAGAAGGCAGTCAACATTGCGGAAACGGCTACGGGTTGGGGTCAGCAGGTTTTACTCTATCCCTAGACAAAAGCCATTGCGAGCTCGATAGAACGTTGCACGTATCTTCAATTATCATCTCTATTTCCTTTCATTATTCTATTGATTCTATATAGCCTGTATCTGTCTTGCTCTGAGTAAATCCAGAGTTCCCATCACTTGCCCTCAGCTGCTCCACCTTCGCTAATATGAATTGAAAACCCCGTTGTATTCTTCCCCTCCAAACCAGACTTGAGAGTCAAGGTCGGTATTTCATAGTCACCGCCGTTTTGCGGCCTGTAAGCGATAGGCTCGATGGTATCCAAGTGCCTCAGCTTTTCACGAAGCGCCTCTGCTTCCTTCTCAAAGCCAGCTTGGTCCAGTCTGTCGGTTTGATAGACGACATGAGATGGAAGAACCTGGAATCCGGGATAGTACAGGACCCCGTGATTGATAGGGTAGAGTAAATCGTCAATGTGTCCAACAATTCCGCGTGCCGAGAAGTGCTCTTTCCGACCCCCGGCAGTAACGACAAGCATCGCTCGCTTTCCCGCAAAGACTCCTTCACCATATCTATCACCATAATGCTTATCGCTATGCTCGCCAACTCCGTATGCGAAACCCATGGAGAAGACTCTTTCGACCCACCCTTTGAGAATAGCAGGCATGGTATACCACCAAAGCGGAAAGTGAATCAGGACCATGTCGGCCCAGAGCAGCTTTTCTTGTTCGGTCTTGACGTCCTCGGTAAGGTTTCCTGTTGTGTATGACTCCCTCGATGCGTATGCAACCTTGAGACGGTCATCGGTTGAGAGATTGGGAAAGACTGCACGATCGATCTCGGATTTCCATTTCATTGTGTACAAGTCTGAGGTTTTGACTTGGTGGCCTTGAGCTTTGAGCTCGTTGATGGAAACTTGGAAGAGAGAACCATTGAATGATTGGGGCTCAGGGTGAGCAAGGACGATGAGAACTTTCATGTTGATGAGTAAATAAAGATTAATTCTAGCTTGACGTTCGATGTTATCTTCACCTTTGGACATTCATATACAAACGACTTGCTCCACTATAGTCGAAAGATGTTTTGCCAAGAAGAGAATCATGGCATGATCGGATCAAATACGACTCCGATCGGGTTAAGTTCAACTTGTCATGGCTCGGACGGGCCAACTTCACCCCCGATATTTGGCAGTCGATCATGGTTTTGGCCAGTTGACTCCCCAAGTTCTCAACCCTTTTATTGGATACTTAATCGCGGGCGTTGGGTTATAAAAGCTGAAGCAACGTTGGTTTGGGAGCTTTGTCCGATCTTGGTGCGAAAAAGCTGATATAACGTTATCACATCATTTGGTCCGCTCCGCAACCCCACGAAAACAATCTCCGCAGCGAATCAAAGCGCACGCTGGGAACTTGTGCCAGTTGATGATTAATTGAATCATTTTCGCACCGGGGTTCATTCAGTCCGACTATACCCTACCTCAGTATCTAATCATAGCCTGTCCCACTGACGGGCATGTAGAGCTGACAGACAGCGCCGCTTGGGCTCAAGCCAGGAGCAAAGCCCTTCAGCTAACTTTTTTCTTCATTTCCGATTTCGTATTCTCGTATTTCTTTAATCGTTACCCAGACCCTGAACGCCTTTCCATGCCTCCTCAAAAGCCAAACGGTAATGAGTCTATACAGTCAAGATTCTCCTCTGCTTCTTCCTTCAGACATCTCTCACAAGTGCATTTGAACTGGAATTGCTCCTGAGTGTGGTTCTGCCTACTTGAAAGATCTTTATGCGTCGTAAGATCGAAGTAGGTAATCATGCACTCTTCACCTTTTGATATGTCGCGGGCTGCTGTATATACCATTCGAGCTTGGCCGTCAGGTTTATGAGTGACCTACTAGATCTGTCAGTAGCATATTCACGTGGTTTTACAGCGTTTGGATTCGCTCACATTTGGTAGGCATGAATGGTTGAACTGGGCAGCGCGAGGATACAGGGCCATTCCGTACGATTCACCTCTTGGTGTCGCATTGTCGCTCACAGGTTGAGAACCCGTAGCCCTCAGATACAGACCAAAAGTATTGGTTTCTTCCTTGCACAACAGCAGAAGCATTTGTTCGGCACTTAGCAGGGATGGTAGAACAGTCGCATCACTCAGATACTCATTGACCAATCGTTTCCAATGTGTAATCTGCACCTCGGGCCACGAGTCAAGGTACGCACAACACATATCCACAGCTTTCCAGCCACGTAGAAAATGAGCCTCCCATGAATGCCGATGTTGTGCAGGGGCGTTACCGCTGTGTAACTCGACATTCCACGTGGCAAGCAGGCGAACAACGTGCCAGACTGTAGCGAAATTGTACTCTCCCTCTTCTCGGCGAAGTGCTTCTGCGTGCTTTTTCAACCAAGAGCACTCAAAACCATGTCGAGCCTTATCCGTCGCTCGGCATGCGACATTACACCAGACAACATCCTTGAAACAAGCGTGTTCACAGCGCATGGCGCGGCCATTCTGAGGGATACGGCGGGAGCACGACAAATTGCTGCAGATAAGCGGTTCGTTGGACGTCACAGAAGGGACGATAGCATATGGTATGTCTACGAGAAGAACGGTTCCTTCTCGAATAGGACCCGTGGCTCGAAGTAATCTGCCTTTGCAGGGGTCTTGATCAGGGACCAGATTCGGATGTACGTAAAAGTCCAGATCATGAGTGATGACATTCGAAAGTTTTAGCGTACTCCTCGGTGCCTTTGGGGGAAGACGGGGTTTTTGGAACTCCATTGTTGCTGAGATAAAGGGCGATAAAGAGAAGGATAAGGAAAATGGAAATTAAGTGAATGGGAAAAAGAATTTGCAGGCAAAGTCGCTACTGAGCATTTGTGTTCTGGACCCTCGGAATGATCGAATACGGTTAGATGAGGAGGCCACTAAGACATCATCGCCACAGAGATAAGGAAATTATTTCGGCGTAACCTTTTGCGGCTTAAAGCCAATGCTGTATCACTGTATCAGAAAGGCGGTATGCTTTGTGTTTCAAGGTTTGACATTGTGTCACTGTAAATGCACATGGTGATAAGCTCAATGGTTGACCTGGACGAAGGTATTGACGTTTTCACCATCAACGCCACATGATTATGCGAGGTTCTCAGCTTTTTAGATAGCGTTGCGCACCTTAAAGAGTAAAAAGATCTGAAACTCCAATCAATTGGTTTTGCTGCCGCAGAAACTTCATCTCTTTCTGGCTTTTTAACGTCGACATTCTGTGGCCATTTGGCCCCGTTAAATCGGCATCGCAATAACCGTTCATCGCCCTTGCATCCTAGATCTAAGTGGAGAGGGGCCACATGGAAGCTAGGGATAATCCCTCCAGTGAGATTGGTTCCCGTCACACGTGTCACTAATAATAGCACATCCAGCTGGTGAGCTTCAATTGTACTTCGACTGAGAACAGTACTTTCTAAGCTTGAGCTGTATCGCTAGACTACAATTCTGATCGCACAAACACGCCGTGATCAATCTCTTGAGCCACAGGCTTGTAGGTCCATTGGCTCACATAAACATCACCTCCCTTGGGACAGTCCAGTCCAGATCCTTTGCCGTTACAGGTAGCATAAGATCCAAGCAGGCTACCAACAAATTGACCCATTCCTCCACTAACAAGACTTGCCGATGCCGTCGCTATGTTAAGAGTCTTCCCTCCGCGGCTTGATGCTCCAAGGTTGTAGTGCGTTGCGTTGGCTGCCTCGATATGTAGACTAATTGCACCCTTCTCCCAGCCATCTGGAACAGGTACTATCTTTGGCTCAGGAACATTTTGCGCTCCTGTGGCACGGAATCGGAACGCGAGCTTGGACTTCTTGTTGCTGCCTTGCCTCGTTGGAAGACGAACGATGCCAAGGTCGATATGGTCAAGCTGCGTTCGGAAGACGGTGATACCAGCCTCCTGGTCGTCTGACTTGGGTTTGAAGTCGATATCAACACTGTACTTGAACAGAGTGTGTGCTTGCCGACGACCAATGAAGGCTAGACCTCGCTGTCCCGAGAGCTCAATCTCGTCTCCAGCTAGAAGGCTACCCGTAACATTATTGCGACTGGGCACGATATGTAGGCCCTTGGAAGACAAAGAGAAAGCACCCTCTCTTGGGACCCGATGGTGCACAAAGTGGGGAGGAATCTTCTTTGCCTTCTTCAAGTTGTAGTTATCTGGATCAGCATTGAAGGGTCCGTCCCCGGGAACGTTTCGGGTCGGCTTTGGGAGAAGGTTTCCTGGCATGCGACCTCGTACTGGTTGCAACTTAGGCCACTCGCCTTTGTTCCATGTACCATTGAAGAGCACCGCTTCACGACCCATGGGCGAAACTCCAGGGGCTGTGATGCGAGTAGCAAGACAAAGACCCCACCAATTGCCCTTGGCATCTTGGAAAAGATCACCGTGACCGACCGTCTGGAAGTACTCGGACGTTCCGCGGTTGGTCAAGATCGGGTTTTTCTTGTAGGCTTCATATGGGCCGGTAATCTTGCGTGCTCGAGCGATGGTGATGGCGTGGTCTTCGGCCGTTCCACCCTCAGCAATCATGAGATAGTAGTAACCGTCACGCTTGTAGATATGAGGTCCCTCAGGCCATACGCCACCTGTGCCGTTCCAGATGTTTAGTTCGGGGCCAAGCTTTCCTGTTTCCAGATCGAGCTCCTGCAGAGTGATGCCATGGGTAGCACAGTACACCTTTCCGTCGTCGTCCCAGAAGAGGTCGGGGTCAATATGGGTTGGCTTGAAGGTAACGGGGTCACTCCAGCTGCTCTCGTCCCAAGGATTTGTGGTCTTGAAGATGACACCAATAATATCTCCAACGCCTAGGTATTCGCAAATGACGTAGTATGTTCCCTTGTGGTATCGAATGGTTGGTGCGTACATCCCTTGCTGCTGGCCAACCGTCTTCCAACTGATGCCAGGAAGCTGCTTCTCACGGTTCCAGACATGGCTGATAAGACGCCAATTGACTAGGTCCCTCGAAGCATAGACTGGAAGACCAGGGAATGAGATGAAAGTCGATGTGACACAGAGAAAGAGACCGTCTTTCTGGATACATGACGGGTCCGAGTGCCATCCTGGAAGGACTGGGTTGGTGTATGTTGATACATCCGTCTTCTTTTCGGGAAGAGCACTTCCCAGCACAAGAAGCGGGCACAATAACCAAGAGAAGCGCATCTTGAACCCTCGTAATGGATATCGTCCTGGGTTACACCAGCTATCATTGCAACCGCGAGAGCTCCTTCCTCATTATATATGTATTGTCGAGCCGTCGATCATGAGATAGATTCAGGCAAATGCGGGGAACAAAACGGCTGAATTACGATCCCCAGAAACAAATTGTTCGCGATTGATGATGCCGATTCGAGCGCTAGATTCTGACCCTTGTTGGTAGCATGACGATCTTGTCGAAGAGCGCATTGAACCTGCAGAATGAGGGGTCTTGATGCAACTCAACCTTGCTGATTCCATTAAATAGGCTGATTCAACGACCCAGAAAATAAACTACATCGTCATGGAGAGGACGATGTAAGCCATTTAGGCTAATCAGACACTTACTAATTAGCGATTCAATCCCAAGACTTCAATGGGAACTGCTCCATTCATGGAGACTGAGCTTGTGTAATATCTCAACTGTGACGATCCCTCACGGATGAAAAGCGGCGTATTAGAAATTGAGAAAATTTAGATTAAGAGGCCAGTCTTAGCTGTGGAAAGACACTGTCAGGGGCAATGTTGAAGCTTCAAGATGTAGCATCTGTCTATTCGATGGAAGCATTTCGGATGGAAGACCCGGGTTTCCACCTTTTTTCAAGAACCTCCAGTTACGGACATCGTTATCAATTGGCAAGATGGACTGAAAGCAACGACATAAAGTTTCTTCAGACTGGAGAAAATCGCCAATTAGCTCTGGGATTCCCTAAATGCAATTGACCACATAGATCTTACAATTGACTGCCCAATCGCGCCGATCAACAGGATGCGGCTGGTGTAGGGTACATGGATGGCTGGATGCCCCTGTAACCTGGGCGGGGAAGTTTCGCGAAACTTCGCATCGGCAAGCAACATGAGATTGGATGTCGCGTCAAACAATAAATGCCTGAGGCTCCTTTGTTCGATGCGATTCCACGGTCTCACAGTCTGCGAATACCCTTGCTTGTATCCCCAAGTCTAGAATAGTCTTATCAACCGATAACGGGACATGTCCTGACAATGAGATCTGGTTGACGTCACCTGCAACGGTACACGGAAGAAAGCGACCGAAACATGCTGTTCCTGACCGCAATTTCTCAAGAATCTGGAAATAAATAATACTCTTTCGGATTTAATTACCTATTCATCAGCTCAATTCGTGTTCTTCAATTTTTTTGTTTGTTTACTTTTTGCTTGGGTAGTGGCTTTTTGACGGACGCGCAAATGTCTCTCGCTCAGCATGTGACCCAGACTGAGGGCTTCGATTACGAAGGCCCAGCGAATCCCAACTATGAAGGTCCGAGTCATCCGAATGTTTCTCCTGTTCTCGTGCCTGGGGATGAATGCGATCAGAGTGGTGATCGATCAGAATGGCGACGATTGAGTTTTGCGCCCGTTGAGATTGCTAAGAAATTGCCAAACATTGCCGCTTACAACGTCTCCAACCTCAAGCGCTATGGTGAGTTAACCAATTGGCCCAGTTGAGAGGCATCGCTGACTGTGTGCAGTTCAGGTAGCGACTGGTATAATAGCCTGCTGGTTTGCAGCAGGCATCGTCTTCGGTTTCGCTGCCCTCAAGCCAATTCTAATTAATGAGGGCATCTATTCCGAGCTTTGCCCTGTGGTGGACTACAGAATTCCATGCGCTGAGCAAGATATGCGATTGAATCTATTGTTCATCTCAGCGTCAATCGCCGCTAACGTTTCTTCTCTTTTGGCTGGCGCTGTGCTTGATCGCTACGGTCGACGAGTGTGTTGGCTGGTCTCGAGTGTTCTGCTTACTCTCGGTTCACTAATGATGGCCATCTCATTCTCGCATCCTGGCTTCCATGGATATCTCCTCGGCAATGTTCTTCTCGCTTTCGGCGGTACCTTTATTTTTGTTTCCAGCTTTCAGCTTGCGAACGCGTTTCCGAAATATTCTGGACTGATCGTGGCCCTCGTCACCGGCGCCTTTGATGCCTCGGCTGCAGTGTTTTTGTTCTATCGCATGGCTTATGATGCATCCGGTGGATCATTTTCGCTTGACAAGTTCTTCTACGGCTATATTTCCGTCCCAGTCGCCATTTTCCTGGCTGAATTCCTCTGGATGCCAGCGCACTCGTACCATACCCTACCTCAGCTCGAGAAGAAGATCGAGCACGCCCAAGACCGCACCCGAGACGTTCACGAATCGGACGAAGAGATCAATGATACAAATGAACTTACCCGCGTCCGAAGCGCTCGAGCCGATCAAAGGAAGGCTAAGCTTGAAAAGATCGAGGAACTCGCTGGTGATAGTCAAGAACGAGGCGAACGCGTCAAAGAAGAGGAAGGCCGACACGAAGCCAGCGGCGTCTGGGGTGTTCTCCACGGAATGCCAGCTCACAAGCAGATGATGACTCCTTGGTTCATCCTCATTCTTGTCTTGACTATCCTCCAGATGATTCGTATGAACTACTTCATCGCTGGTGTCAGATCGCAGTACCGATACATGTTGGGCTCTGACAAGGCTGCTGAACGCATCAATGAGTTCTTCGATGCTGCCCTGCCCATTGGAGGCGTTGCTGCAACGCCATTCATTGGAATCTTGCTCAATAACCTGAGTGTACCCACTACCTTTTCTGTTTTGACTGTCTTTATCATTGTGATTGGCGTTCTCAACTGTCTGCCGAATATGATAGCTGGATACTTCACCGTCGTTGCTTTCGTCTTTTTCCGTCCTCTCTATTATTCTGCAGTCTCGTAAGTGCACTCACACTCTCCCCACCAAGTCTAATTACTCACCCGTATTATAGTGACTACGCCACCAAAGTCTTTGGTTTCGCTACGTTCGGGCGCATTTACGGAACGATCACTTGCATCTCTGGAATCACGCAGCTTATTCAGTCGGGACTCGATGCGCTCACGCATGGCCCACTGCACGATGACCCAACGCCTGTCAACGCGACTTTAGGTGCTGTTGGAGCTCTTGTAGGTCTCATTTTGACCGTCTTCATAACCGTCAAGGGTAGAGTCTTTGTCGAGAAGAAGGTTGAGATGGAGGCCGATGGTGAGAGAGAACGACTCTTGTCGGATGCTCAGAATGGTTATGGAACAGGTCACTGAGCATAAGGTTGCCTGAAGACTATATGAGTGGTTTTATGAAGCAGTATGGAACTCACTTCTCAAGGTTGGATTATGTTTCTGTTATGTTGGAAGCTTCCAAATGGTTATTTCTCTGTTTAGGGATGACGTGTGTTTATGGGATTGTGAAGAGGAAATTAAAAGTTATTGAAAGGGCGTATTCTCCTTAGTTGTCATTGAACGAATTCATAAAGAGATGGAAAAAAAATGTTGCAGGAGTTGGCTGGGCTATAGATAGATATTCGTGTTAATTTACTATTCTCACTGCTCTTGTTTGTCATTTCTGTCAAATGGGACCCAATGCTTCAAGACGCTGTATTCATGCTCGAACCCGGGAAACACATATAAGGATATTCTACAAATCAAAATCCCCACTGGCCAATTGAGGACAGCGATGTGACTACGGTTCGGCTCAGATCCATACGCCAATGCGCTCCGAAGCTCTTTCGAGGCACTCAAATGTTCTACCCTCTTACCTTCTTACCTGAGACAGCATGCAGCAAATCTCATCAGCATGTAAATCTTCAAAGGTATTACCTAACAAAGACGCCTT
This sequence comes from Fusarium redolens, assembly GCF_020744475.1. Taxonomy (NCBI): domain Eukaryota; kingdom Fungi; phylum Ascomycota; class Sordariomycetes; order Hypocreales; family Nectriaceae; genus Fusarium; species Fusarium redolens. The sequence goes on along the minus strand of NW_025763679.1, from coordinate 891,730 downwards.
TAGTTTGAACGGCATTCCATAGACTTTGACGTGTTTGAGTCTTGAAACAATATGTAGGGGCGAGGTAGAGCGCGAATATAGCCTTGTTGGATGGCAAAGGAGTCCCGTTTATTAACCAGTCATAATTCCAAGGTGATGTCTCACTCGATATACAAGCATATTTTATCGAGATGTAATCCATAACGCTCCCTACTTTGAGCTGGGTCCAAGCTGAGACATCAACAGTGGTTGCCCCTTGCACCTGTACATACCGACCAGCGATTCTTAACTCCTCAGCGACCAAATAGTTCCATTCCTCTCATCACACCGGAGACAATCCTCCCTTACTGGTGGATATTCCCATAAAAAAATTAAACATTGCGATTCCTCGCCTCTTTCACCTTCTGTCGGTAAGCTGCTAGTCTTGGTACCCAGCAGAATGTCAAGACGACTCATTTCGTTACTGCTGCCAGGTCTAATCACTCAAATCGGGGCGCAGAATGTTGATAAAGAACCCGACACTGTCTGTGTAACATACTTATCAACTTATCTTGTCCCTATTTCATCGAACGCGACAGGTTCTGTGCCAGCAGATGGAGCGGACAGCTTATCGCAGACCTTCGATGCTACCTCGGCAGCTTCTACGACATTTGAGTCCGGGATTGGTTCATCTCTCGACCTGACTGAGACTCTTCAGCCCTCCCAGTCCCTTTCCGACGACGCCAATCAATTTATCACAACCTCGGCCACGACCGGTACAAATACTGCGGATTCCGCTCCCACCACACCGCCCGGGTCTAACGATCAGCTCGTTGTCTTCCGCATCGTCCCACATAATGATAACTCCAGGCGAGGCCGTTTCAAGAGAGAGCCTGGGGGTTTTGTAGGCTCTGCGTCAGAGATATGCCAAGACGCTTCTGCGTTCAGTCTCTCGGGGGGTCGCCTTCTTGATAGCGGGAGACCTATTTATTACAATGGCAAAGACTTCAAGGAACTACGCGGCCAACAGGGTACATTACCTCGTGGGGCTGTTGCTACTACATTTGCCGGAGATGGTGGATCTCTTCGATTTCGCAGCCGTGACCTGCCAAACGGCGAAGCAGGCTTTTGTCAGAGCCCGGGAACTGGTCAGGTATACATTACCTTTACACCATCACCACCAGGGTGCGTACCGGTTAGACTATCTTTCGTTGGAGGTATGTTTCTATCTGTTCTAAGCGTCACCAGAAGCTAACATTGGAAATAGTTGACGAGTGTGAGGGTGGGCAGACGTCTGTAAGCGCTGCTCTTCCATCAACAGATTCCCAGATCCTCCAACCCACAGTAGACTCAATTAGTCACATCCGCTCCCTTCAGTACAGCCATTCCTGCTGTTTCTGATGGTCCATCCCAAGTCACGTCGCTCGTAGACTTTACGACTTTTCTTCCTCCGTCTCTGGAACCTACACAGACACGACCTGCCCAAACAAGTTCTTTTCGCTTTTCTAATACTTCATCGATCGCGTTCCCTACAGTACCAATTGAGACGTCCGACGATCTTTCTTTTACAAACATTCCTGGTGTTACATTCGCACCATCAGATGAAGCAACGACAGTTGATGTCTTGCCAACTGACGCTTTATCTACAGAATCACAATTTACCTCTGATGACGCAAGATCCAGCGTTCCAGAGGCTACAACGTCGACAGTACCAGCCACAGACACTGCTAGCCTTGAACCTAGTGTCAGCTCTTCCGATACTGGTATTACCGTCGACACTGAGGCCTCCAGCACAACGTCAACGTTGGAATCTGCGAGCACTTCAGACATAACAACCGACATCTCTACAACAACCACAGCTGCAGTGACCACTACAACTACTAGTCCACCATCTCGTGTGTGCGAGTCATACCTCATCAACCCAACAGTACTATTCAGCGGTGACCAAGACAGTGACGATGGTGTCGAGGAAATTACACTTCCATTCCCAGTGGGAATATACACCGAGTCCAGCGAAACCATCTACGTTGGTGTTAATGGACTGATAAGCTTGTTCGACAACTCCATCGCACAATCCTCCAACAACCCATTTCCGGACAATGGCTTACCATCAGTAGCCATCGCGGCTTACTGGGACAACTTGCGCGTTGAAGCTAATTCCGGTTACGAAATCACGTACAACGTTTACGATGATCCTGACTTTCGCGCGGTTAATATCGACTGGTGTGTTGTGGGTGACGATGATGTCGTCACTCACTTTATGGTCATATTGCAGGCTTACGATCTTTCAAACCCTGCCTCAGCTTTCATGCGTTACTTCCAGTCGAATGCAGGTAAATCAGCCACTATAGCTGTGCAGAATCTTGTTGAAACAAAATCCCAGCAATACTCTTATAATATGGAAGGCGCAGTGCCAGATGGATGTACTGTTCTCTTCTTCACTATAGGAGGTGATGAAAGAGTTGTTTATGTGCCATTTGAAGAAGACACAATGCTATATATTACGATTGATATGTTCATTACCAGATTTAAATATAGAATCATATTATCCATTCTTGTACTGCACCTGGCGGTTACACTTCAGTTACGTAGGTCACTCTCAGTAAACTATTAATATGTCATCTGTATGAACTGTTGAGATTCCTGTAAAACAACATAAGAGACTATATATCACTGTATCCTATAGATCAACATCGCCTGAGCTAGATCTCCATCCCAAACTATACATAGCATCTGAGAACGCAACCATCACCCTCCAAAGACAGGCATCAAAGACATCTTGAGCCTTGTCAAGGAGTCCATCAAATGCTTCTCGGGCATTCTGAGCAAACTCACCAGTCTTGGTAATAGCCCACGATGAAGTCTCATAGATGCGCTCCATCCCATGATGCAGACACTGTGGTCTCTTCACAGGAGAGTTACTAAGGTTATCGCCCTTGGGAATCTCCTTTTCCTCAGGATCAGACAAGTTGGAACCGAGACGGTATACAGAGTAAGCATCATCAGGTCCGCCACACTGCTCGCGTGTATCGAAGATGGAATTAAACCAACATTTATCGTCGCTAACTCGCGCAGATTCCTCGGGAACCTTGTTGGAGCAGAAGCATCTAGCCCCATGGCGAAGCGCAACAGAATATCCCTTGATACTGCACTGGTGATTGCAAGAATCTTTGTTGGGGCTTCGATAAGGTCCTGTAATCCTGACACGTGCAGGGTACGAAGAGGTGAAGCCAGGAAGGATGAAACAGCCATGGGGTTTTAGCTTGGACAGTCTCATCTCCGTTGGGCGTTTCGCGATTTCAACGGGTCGCTTGACTTCCTCGGTCTCAAGCTCATCATCCACCACGTTAGTGATAATTCCCGTGTTCACAACACTCCAAGTTCTCCTTCCGCCACAAGCTTCACGAGACCAACCAGGACACCAATTCGCACACTGAGCATCATCGACCCGTGCGCTCTTCGCTGGGTACGTGTCAGAGCACAAACACCAACCTCGCTGAACAGCTGCAACAGGCTTATCCTCGCGTTGGCAATAGCGAGCGCATTGATCAACGCTATTCATGCTCTCAAGCTTCTTGTGAGTCAAGGTAGCAGATTGCATATTGTAGCAGCCATGTGATGTAACATGGCCTAATCTTGGCTCCTGATAAGGCTTTTGCATATGGCCCTTGTTATCGGACTCTTGTTGGATGCGGTATCTTCCACCAGCGTAGCCAGTTCTGTATGCTGAAAAGGTGTTTGTAGTAACACCGTAGCCTCCACAGGAGTACTGGGCATCACCGGCGCAAGGGATCTGACATTCACGAAGGTCTGTTGTGGAGCCTGAGCGAGGATAGCCTTGGGCACAGTGACATTGCGAGCCTTTGATGAATGCAACACCTTGTCCAGCGGCTTTGCACGAGTCAATGCAAGATGAAGGAAGCTTTGAAACTGCACCTGCGTCGAGTGGTATGCGGCTTGCAGTAATGGGGATATCTGAGAAGCACCGTCCAATCTGTCTTATAGGCTTAGGCTCGATGACGGGTCTCCTCTCAGGGCCGAGGTTGTAAACGCTGAACGCGACGTTGTTGCCACCGCAGTTGAAAAGACTTGTTCCGGGACACTGGACATTGCACTGAGAATCAGGAAGCTCGTCTTTTTTGTCGGGGTATTCATTGCTGCAGTGACAGATCTGATCCAAGGTGAACGCATATATACGACCCTTTCGTTGACAGAAGCGATGACAGAGCATAGGACTATTGCCCGCAAACAGTTTGGATACGGTGTTTGTAGGAACTTTGCTGTAGCAAGCCTGTCCGGGATGCCCATTCGGCTCAGTATGCTTGGGTGATATCTCCTGAGAGCTTTGTGGTGTAGTGAAAGGATCGTGGATCTCAACATCAACACCAAGGCCAGTGTCGTAGACAGCAATATAAGGACTGTGGCGAATTGGGTTGTACTGGGTTGCACGCTGGCATCGATCGTCGTCGTCGCTCAAGCAAGGCATGTAACACTTGTAGGCTCCGACAATGGAGTCTGGTCGGGGGTACCTTCTACCACAATAGCAAGCGTTTCCACTGATGAAAGCAAGAGGCTTTCCATCTTCAGCGCATGCCTTGGCGCATTCTCGGCGGGAGTCATCGTCGCGAATTAACATCCTCTTGCGAAATGACGGACGCATCGTAACATGATAGCATCCCTGCGCCGTGATCTTACCAACCTTGCCACGGTTTGTCGCGAGTTGCTTAGATTCGGTTGGCTGAACAGATGGTCCCAGTCTGTGATGCGATGGCAGTCCATTTGCTTCATCATTGGCCGTAGAAGGGATGAAGAAAACGCCGTAAAGTTCGTCCTCCTCCTTAAAGGCATGGTTCCTTGGCTGCTTGACACAGTCACCATCCAAGATACCGATGCACTGCGCATTACAGCGGTTATTATCGACTTTATGATAATTCTGAGGCGCAACATCACTGCAAAAGCAATTAATGGAATCGAACGCAATCCATTGCTGACCGCGTCGGCGACAAGTGTCGAGGCACTTCTGTCGTTGAACCTCGTTCCGTGAAAATCCACCAACAACAAAATTCGGCGATCTTCCCCGATAACAGCCCTTATGCTTGAGAACTTCAAGATTGGAACTCTGGGCAGCTACCAGAGCCACCCAGAAGAAAAGAGCGGCATGTAATAAACTGAACGTCGCCATGACAAAAGAGTGAGTGGCGTCCAAGAACAAGAGGGAACCATTGGGGCCGGGAATGAGGTGTTTATGTTTCCGTCATCAGCGTAGGGCTAATTTTACACCAAGACATTCTAGACTCTCGTTGGTTGCGCTTGACTTAAATATGGAACGATTTAGGCATCATACAAGGATCTGTGCCTCAATGCTGGCTAGGATCATGAGAATCAGCCAACGAGTGGTGAGCTTGGGGAGCTAAGATGACAGGGCTGCGGATCCTAGCTGAAGCGTGGTTCTTGGCGTCGGCTACGAGGCAGACTGAAAGCAGAAAACGCCGAGAATCAAGACATTGCTACAGGGTAACAGGAATGTCTTTTTTTACAAATCTACGATAAGAATAATTTCAAGGATAATTATCACCATAGTTATTACAAGGCTTAGCTTAGGTTTAAGCTTACTTTCGATAACCTCGTCATCAGAAAAGTGACACTCTTTCCTATCTGCATCAACCAGGGTTCTTTCAAACGCCTCCTAATCGTCCTTGCATATTTACTTTGCCCGGCACTTGAGTCTCGAGCTCAAGGTATGGCGTTGGACAGTCGTCTCGATTCCTGAGCATCCAAAGCTATCCAAGCGGGACCAAAAAAAAGATAGCTACCCAAATTTCCCCGTTGGCTATTTAGACAAATGACACCATGTTTGGCTGATTAATACGCGCGCGGGCGTGTCCACATCGTTTCCCACAGCCATCTTCTTTTGATGAGTAATGCCTAAGCAATCCTCGGGTGGCCCTTGATGGCAATCGCAACCTCATTACTTTCAGGAAAACCATCTTGTTTCTCAAGTCTTTGAGTTCAGCCTGCTGTCGGGTTTATGCTCGGCTCGTTTTTATCTCGTACTGACATCGTGTTTATTGCATCTTGACTGACTTGCCGAGCAGCCGAGATGGCGCACGAGATCCCCTTCAGGGCCGGCTCATCATCAACCGGCAATGAATACATGCAGTCAACCGGAGCGAGCAGCCAAGACTCAACGTGGGAAGTGGAACGAGAACACGAACAAACCAGCGAGCGCATCAGCATAGCCACCACGCTCTCTTGCTTTCAGTGTCGGGCTCGTAAGGCGAAATGCGATCGGTTGAAGCCCAACTGCAGCCGCTGCGTGCGACTTGGAGATGAATGTGTGTTCCCAAACTCGCGACAGAGGCGACCCGCGCGAAAAACGAGTACTGCTGTCACATTGGAGACCCGAGTAGGTGAGTGAACATCGTGTTTTTGCCAATAACCGGCGTCAACTGATGCTTTTCTTGAAGCTCGACTAGAGGAGATAATTACACAGAGTGGCCTGCCAGACATCGTACTAAATGATCCCGTATCCCTTGGTGATGAAGCCGGACTTGATATGGACTGGACCCAGGATGCAACAAACGTCAGACACTCGACTTTCTACGGGCCCGCGTCCGATGGAGCCCCTTTCATCCAACCAGCTGCCATGGCGTCTCAGGAGGTGCCATTCGCAGCACACGAATTAATTGGACTTGGCCAGTTTGAGCAGCTTCCGCCCAGCCACTTGACCGAACGACTGTGAGCCACGACCTCCTCCTTCTTCGTTCTCTAACTCCCCCTAGGTTACACCATTACTGCCTTTCTCCTTCGCTTCTTGATATGTGGGGATGGATGCATATGTGCCAGATTATGCTAATTAAGAGTTCATAGGGTTGGTATTTATTTCGATGAACTAAATCAAGATGCCCCAATGTTGCACCGCACACGTTATGTGACATCCCTTCATCGCCCTGCCCACATGCGCCCATCCATGTCTTTGCAGTACGCCGTCTTGGCTCTGGCCGCAGCAACGCGACAGGAATTCGCACACCTTGCAATGCCGTTCTATCAGCGGTCTAGGCGGTATGCCGAGGCAGATGAGATGAAGGTGAGTACATAAACCGAAACGCATAAGGAGTCAGCAATCATAACCCCTTCGATCAGGGCCAAGGAGAATATTTTACCACCATTGCCCATACGCAATGCTGGTGTTTGCTCGCGGTCTATGAATCCCATCAACTCCTCTTCTCTCGCGCCTCTGTCAGTCTGTCCAAAAGTGTACGTATTGCCCAGATGCTTGGGTTGCATCGTCTCGATAGTCCAAAGCAACCAACGGACCCTCCGCTCCCTCCACCGGGAGACCATTTTGAGGTTGAAGAGCGGAGGAGAACCTGGTGGGCCATTTTCTGCTCCGATCGCTTCGTGAGTGGCATCACAGGTTGGCCCGCTCTAGTCAATGAGAAGGATGTAAGTAGATCGTTGAATTATGAGAGCTTGAGAAACCAAAAGGGCTGATATATCAACCGGATAAAGATTGAAACCCGATTGCCTGCCTCTGACGATGCCTTCGACATGGGAACCAATGAAGCAACGCCCTGGCTCATGGATGCCCTTCAAGGGGTCACTCTCTATTCTCCCTTCGCCGGCAAGGTGCTTACTGCCCATACGTTCCACAGAACCCTAGAGCACACATTCCGGTCCTTCCCAAATGATGGGGTCGAGGACATTGTAAATGGCCCATACTGGATTCGACACCGAGGGATTGACGCCGACCTATCTAATATGATTTTGTACCTCCCAGAAAACCTGCGCCTCCCGCAGTGCGGATGGAAGCGGAATGCCATCGTCGTCAACGTAGGTATCCACACCTCCGTTATATGCATACACAGAGCGGCGCTGGCAAAGATAAGAGAGTTCGGCCTCCCCGCAGACTTGTTTGCAAACAGCAGGCTTCGGTTGCTACCCTCGGCAGAGCAAATACTGAACGCTTTCAAGTCGGCTGGTGACGTGAAGGGCGCTATGACTGATCATTTCTTGGTATTTTCGGCGTATCTTGCATCCCTGATCTTTCTAGAAGACTACATGGTAGCCAAAAGTCCGAAGAGCGAGCAAAATCTCCAACATATCCTCAATGCAATTGCTCAAGCTGGCGAGAATGACCTGTTCTCACGCTCGTTAGCAATTCAGCTTGCTTCAGGGATGAGGCACGTCGGAATGGACTCGAGAACTTTAGATAGAGTAAGAGCGCAAACGCAGTGACCAATTCTCATTTTGGAGTTGCTAACATCCAGAAACTAGGTACAAAAGCTTCCGCCAACACCAGTGTCAATACCCATTCTCGCCAAACAAGACAAGACCTCGTTGCACATCACTTTCTGTTCAATTCTGCCTACCAAGACAGACGACTAATCGGCCATATCAAGCCGGGAATAGTATTGTCTACTTTGGCCAGGGGAGTAAGAGGCTGCCCGACGTTGAAACACGGCAATCCACCACGTCAAAGTTGCCTTGAGGCACCAAGACTCGAGGGCGGAGTTCTTTGAAGGGGTACAGCAGACCCGTTCTATTGTATAGATACGCCTGCCGATCCAACGGGTATGGCGTTCGTTCGTTAACTGGATGGAGCTTCATATCTGTGATTTATAGTACTATGGTGTGATTGCACAGCTAAACCCAAACTGATTCTATAAATGGAAACCTAAAACCAGTCTTTTCTAAACCGGACCGTCTATTGAGAGCGTTCTAAATCCAGAAGTGCACTACTAAGGTCCGAACTCAAGTGAGAGTTAATCGCAAGTGCCCAGCCTACGATTCCTATGGAGGGCCGCCACTTGGTGCATATCGGCTGAGCTTTCTAATTCTCTCGCCAAAGACATAAAAGAGTATTGGAACTGGGAAAAGCCCGACAGCTATAAAGCCAAGAACGCTGGTGGCCCAATCAACCCCCAGCCTTTTGTACATGGCGGTTGCAAACATCGGAAACCCTGCGCCAAACAGGGCCCGTACTACAGCGTTGGCTGCGAGGGCACTGTTTGCATTCCTTAAATAATTATCGATGATGTAGGTTTGGCCTTGGAGAAAGATACTGAGAGCGAAAAATTAGCATCAATTTTGCAACCCTGCGCAAATGACAACACTTACAGCATGATACCCACCCCCAGCGGAATTCCAGATATGGCTTGTGGCACCCATAAGATGGTAGGGTCGGAGGTCCATGCGAACCAGAGAAGTCCAATAGGGAAACATGCCCCGCCAACCATCATCGGTATAAGCCGCTGCTCAGGTGGCAGATGACCTTTATCCTTGATTATGCGTGTGAGTCGGGTCTTGGAGAAGACGATAATGAAGATGACCCCGATGACAACGCCAAGTATTATGGCTAGGAACGGGAGAGATCCAACACCACTGTTCCAGCCCCGATCCTCTTCGAAGGACACTGGATATGCTTCGAAGCAAAGGTAGATGAGACCGTATACAAAGGACATGTAGAGCGTGACGAGGATGATCACGGGCTCCAACACCAGCATGGCGAGCGGCCGGATTAGGATTCGGTTCGCCATTTCGCTGATATCGACAGGCTTTTCTTCCACAGCAGCATGCATAGCCCAATCTCTGGTCGAGAGACGAACTGCGCGAGCTTTTCTAGCCAGAAGGGTAGACTCTAGCGTCTCGGGAACCGTGATGAAAGCGATGGGGCCGAATAGAGCTGCCATAATGGCCGTGATGTACGCCGTCCACCGCCAGCCGAGTGAACTTTGGGTGATGAACCCGCCCATGATGGGACCGGCAACAGGACCCTGTAATGAGTCGCATGAGTGTCAAGGTCACTAATATTGAATGGAGAAATCGCACTCACAACAAAATTCGCGCCTGCGAAAATGCTCATGGCAATACCGAGCTCGACCGGTGGCCAAAGGTCAACAAGTGCGCCGCCAACGACGCTGAGAGGAGACGAGCCAAACAGACCACTGAGAAATCGGCAGACAAGGACTGTCTGAACGCTTTCGGCAGTGGCTACAGGGATTTGGAAGAGTGCAAACACGAAATATCCAACAAAGAGCGGGTATTTACGGCCATACACCTCTGACATGGGACCGAATATCAGGGGGCCAAAGGCGAAACCCTGCGGATTGATTAGCCACAACATGAAGCCTTCTAGATGTCGCTAGCCAACGCACCAGGACGAATAAACTTGTACCCAGAGTCATTACTTCTGTTGAGACGCCGAACTCCTTCGCAGCAGGCCGGGTTGCTGTGCTAAAAATGCTGCTTGCGAACGTCACAACCCATGTTAACATGCCTAACGAGACTGTGATCATCCACTTCCTCCGATTCGGCCAGTTCTTGGGGTTTTCTGGGTCGTCTGGGCCGTTCCAGCCGACGATTTTGCTGTTAGGATCGCGTCCGGTGATTGCTTGGCCAGGATCGTCTGTCATGACTGTGTCGGATGAAGGGCTAGGGTCCCGTTTCTGCTCGTTCGTGGAATCGCCTTCGGGGATAGAAGAGGGAGACGTAGTGGCTCGGGCGTGGGACGCCATGGCCCAGAGAGGCCCAGAGAGATTCGAAGGGCAAGGCTTCTGACTTTTAGAGAACAGAGAGGGCTATTCACATGAGTTCGGTGGTATCGGAGGCGTCGGAAATGCTAAGACGCAGGAAGTAGGTCGGCAACCCAGTTATAAAGCAATGGCACGGTTGAGTTGGGGTTTAGGAAACCATGTTAAGATCGAACTTCGCATACGTCTGAAGACGATGTAACAAAGAATAATACCAGGAAACATGTTGATTTGGTCAGCACGCCGGTTTGGTCATGGTCGCACCACCGAGAGAGTCCGATTTGGCGGAAAGCCTGGTGCGGCCGGTCTGAACGGTAATATCACCGGGCCGTGGTTGGTCCGACCGGTCTTGAGCATAAAACCGGCGGGCCGCGATCCGTCCGATCGATCCACAGGAACATGCCCCTCCAGGAAGAAGCTATTGAACTCAGCTTAGCTCGATCAAATTATTGAACTATTACATATTAAATATGAAATCACTTTACTTACGTAGCTATTTTATTGGAATTTCTCAAGTAATATAATCTGCATATTATTTATAATAGAAAATGCTTAATTAAAGTTGCTACGTAAAGTAGATACAATTATCAATTGGGATTTAAAACACATATCATCTAAGGTAAGTTTATTTTCAATCTAAATATTTACTTGAAATGAAGTAACCCTTCCCCCCTCCTACACCCTACACAACCGCGCGTCTTGGCCCATTAGGAGCTAGGGGGGTTCACCTGCCAAACATCAAGGGATACCCAGGGACCTGGGAAATCCGTGACAGCTACAGCGAGAATCTCGTTAAGCCAAGAGTACTTGCTGCTTCCAGTCTCAAACTTAATTCGATCCAAAGCAGTAGGTCCCGAGATCAAAGGGCCGGCTGAATGACTGTAAACATAGGATCCGTCATCCATCTGTACCACAGAGTGTGCGTCAACATTGAAATTCCCCAAAGCATCGATTGCACCAAAATCAGCTCCGACAGGAAGCACCTTTCCTGTGAATAGTTAGCTGGGGCTCATCATGTACGGATTTTTTGGCCTGCTTCTACCCTCGCCCTTGGGTCCCGACAAGGTCCCGCCAGTTATTGGGATGGCCAGTCGAGTTCCTGCTGGACCTGAACCAGTGTTGATGGTTGAACTGACAGTGAGGTTCATACGGAAGAGGTATGTGAGAGTAGGAGCCTTAGGGGCCACAGTAGCGGCCCCAATGCTGCTAGCAATGACTAAAAAGGCAGATATCAACATGTTTGTAGAGAGTGAAGAACGAGGGCTAAAAGAGAGGGGCTAGGTTCAGGCCAATAATAATTTCCAACTGCAATGTACGAGGTGGGATCGTCTAATAACGGAAGAACAAGACATCATTTATACCAGTCTCTATGAATGAGCACACTCGGGAGTAATGGTGCGAAACCGGATCCTAGAAACGCTCGTTGAGGTTAGCCACAGCCGGAGAAAAACGGCCACCGTCCCCAACAGGGAGGAGGAGAATACCTTGATCGCTTACAAATACTATGGCTAGCTACATGGACAGATATTGGCCTGGATTGGAAAGTTGACCCGAGGAGAATCCAGTTCACCGTCAAGCTCCATCGCCGAAAGTGAGCGGTCTTCCGGGATTGCAATAAGACCGCTTGTTATGTGCTGACAAAAGCGGAGGAATCTCAACGCGATATGCGACTCGCGGGCGGTAAACGGGTTTATCTGTCGTTGAAATTTCCGGCTAAAAAATTGGTGGTAGTTTCATTCAAATACAATCCGTATTTCTCGCAGTCTGCTTGCCTTACTGACAATTCCCTCTTGTATCTCCCACTTCAGTTACCTCCAATCATCATAACCATGTCCCGCAATCTTTTAATTACTGGTGCCACCGGGAAGCAAGGCGGCAGTGTCGTGGAAGCCGTCCTCGCTCGTTTCTCGAAAGAATTCACCATCCTCGCCGTCACTCGCAATGCACAGTCACCATCGGCCCTGGGTCTGGCCAAGAAGTCATCCGCTGTCAAACTTGTCGAAGGAAACCTTGACGACGTACCCTCCCTGTTTCGAGCTGCGAAGAAGGTTGCCTCTGGCCCCATCTGGGGTGTCTATTCAGTTCAAGCCGCAGTGACCAAGGGCACCACCTTCGAGGGAGAAATACGACAAGGCAAAGCACTCATTGAAGAGTCCATCAAGAACGATGTGAAGCATTTCGTCTACAGTAGCGTCGATCGTGGCGGCAACGAGCGGTCCTGGAGTAACCCAACGCCAATCCCGCACTTCCAGTCGAAGCATCAGATTGAACACTATCTCCGCGATAGTGTCGAAAGTCGGAAGTCCGCTATGGGCTGGACAATCTTGCGCCCTGTTATCTTCTTAGACAATATTACGCCGGACTTCCAGTCCAAGGTATTCATGACAAGCTTGCGTAATACCATGAAGGATAAGCCATTGCAGTGGATTGCTACTTCTGATATTGGAGTTTTTGCAGCTGAGGCATTTGCAAATCCTGATCGTTTTAACAAGCAGGTGATAGGGCTGGCTGGAGAGGAGCTTACCTTCGAGGAACTAGACCAGAGGTTTAGGAGCGTGACGGGCACCGGCGTTGGCACGACAATTGGGCTGCTGGGCAAGGCACTTAAGGCAGGAGTCAAGGAAGTCGCTGTGATGTTGGATTGGTTTAAGGAAGACGGCTATAATGTGGATATGCAGCTGGCTAAGAGCATTCATCCGCACATCAAGGATGTCAGGGCGTGGCTAAAACAAGACAGCGCCTTCGTCACACGATAGAGCATTTGGAGCGCTACTTCTCTTGTACCTTATAATACATTATTACGCTGGTAATAAAGGTAGTTCAAGCATTTACGTGTGGGGACTAAAGCATCAAAACGAACAATTTGAACTCCTCTTCAGGTTTGCCATAGATCCAATGGTCACGCAAACCGTGATCCCACACGGCACTTTGAGCTGCGTAGTTAGAGATACCTATGTTGGCGGGTTCCTGTACTCGCAAATGCGTGTTCGCCAAACCAATAGATATGCCACATATTACAGCTGCAAATGTAAAGTCAAGGTCATGGCTTTGACCTTTCAACAGCGTGGTGCTCAAAATGGTATCGTGATTAGGAAATTAACTTCCTGCCGAAGTCAAAATCCTTGGTGACATTATATTCCAAAGTTTGCTAGTATATCAAATCCTCACTACTCGGTTAATGCATCGCTCTTAACCCGGTCTAAAATGAACTCATACCTTGAGCCGTGTTCGGTTCGCGAATAACCAAGCTCTGATATTGACATCATATTTGTTGCTTGCATTATGAAGCTAGCCAAGGTATAGAAATATGTAGAATTTAGAAGGCCTCTCGGATGTCCGATTTAAAGGAACACTGCAATTCGGGTTCTGTGACACTTTTCTTAACATTTGTAGCCAATACCATGTCAGTACTTACTTGAAGGGATAGTAGATACTGTGTTCTTTTCTTTCTATTCGTAAATTGTTTCTGTATTACATCTCGCTATGATACCAGGCCGAATATACGCAAACTTGACTGCCTTTCACCCAAACGCGTACCGAGTGGCTTGCCCTTTCTAAGAACAATTCTCTCACTGTTATTAAGGTTCACACCTAAGATCTGACTTTGGTGGGCGAAAAAGAGTTCAAGCCTGACACAATAGAGCGGTCCTGTCACCATAAGGTTTTCCAGGTCTTTGCGTATATGTGATCAAACTTTTCGCTCAGACTTTGGGAATGTTGTCATGTGTGAAGGTGAGTTAAGCACCTGTCTATAAATAGTTCTCTTGTCCTTCATCAGTCGCGTCGAACTTGATCCTTTACATTTTAACCTTCCCTGCTCTTCTGTCCCAGATGTCCCCCAACACCGCCGCCGCGAAAGATGTTTCCACCAAAGACCCCTTTTTCGCCTCCCTTCCAACGTCCAAGAAAAGATCATAACTTGTCTTGAACATCACATATGGTATGACAATCTTTGTAAAGCTTCGGTGGTTATGAATCACGAACGGCGCACAAACAAGTTGACAGCTTGCTCGGATTCTATCCTTGGCAAATTTGATCGCCGGAATTTTCGAGCCGCTCATATGCGCTTGCTTCTTTCTGACGGCCGTTTATCGGAAACAAATTGGGAGAACTATTACCCACGGACACTTGTGGATCCCTTGTTTTCGACAAAGCCTGAAATGGTTTACGAGATGGATGCACTTTATGGACGTTTGGTAGACTACTTCAGCCTGGGTCCTGAAATTGTCCGTGCATTCATCGAGAGACACGCAGATAGTTATATCACCCACAGCGTGGCAAAGGCTTACGGAAAGCAGGGGGAAAGATTTCCAACGACATATTCCTTCAGGAAAACGGAACAACATCATGTGATGTCCTTTCTTATTCTTGTCGATGTGATGGATGTTTTGGCCCTCTCTGGTCCTACCAACCCAGAAATACGCTACAATTATTGCAGGCGTTTTAACGGAGGAAATAGGGTTGTCTGGGGATTTGCAGGGTGGCTTGCCTTGGAAATTCAACAATCGGTGCAGCGTGAGGCCAAGGTTGCGGCGCAAGAGGAACAACTGCGAAAATGGGAGGAGGAACAGTCACGAAAGGTGCAACAGCTATCGAAGGCAGGTGCAACCGACAGGATGTATGATGACGGAGTGGGTGAGGCAGAATAGGAGAAGGAAGAAGAAGAATGGGTGTTTGTTTAATGATACTCTCGCTTGGACACGAAGATTCGTCAAGGTATTCGCTCTGTTAGTCTCTTAATCAAGATTTCATAGGGGGCAATCTCCTTCACGCTCCAGAGCTATGCATTTGAACGCTGGGTTAAGAAAAGCCTCCCGTCCTAGCCTGCAGGGCATCTTTTTGACATTGATGGGTGAGTCAACTATGGATGTTATTACGGGCCAGAGGGTCAAACTTTAGTCAGTGTACACAGCTAATTGGAACACGAATCTTTTTCACGATATAAACTTCTTGATCCTACAAGTATAAATAAGTCTCCTGTATCAAGCATCCCACCTTTGAACTCCTCATTTCCAAGCTCGCAATATCAAAAGCCCAACATGTCCGAAACCGTGCCCGTGTCGCAACCAGGCATCGGGGACCCTTTCCAACACCTCGCTTCCGAAATACGAGAAATGGTTATAACATATCTTGGCTCTTATGAAAATCTCGACTGTCTATGTTTAGCTTCACCTATCATCAGAAAGGAGCGACAGACAAGTACACTGCTGCTAACATCAGAATCATTGGAACGCAAATTCGGCGGTTCACGCAACGGCGCTTTCGTCGAGGCTCATATATACTTGTTGCTTTCCAAAAACGGTCTGTCTGATAAGGACTTCGAGCTCTGGCAGAGGAGGAAGCTTCCACATCCGCTGTTTTCAACGCGACCAGACATGGTGTTCCGAATGAACGCTCTATACCACCGCCTGATGGACTGTTTCAACTTTGGTCCTGAAATTGTCCCGTGGTTCATTCAAAAATTGCCTTACAGTGTGTTCGCTTGCTACGCTGCTCAGACGTTTGGAAACAAGGGGGAGAGGTTTCTGGCGTCACTAAATGGTGCAACAGACGTCAAGAAAGGACAGATCCTTTTCTTTTTGCTTTCGCTGAACATGGCGGGAGAAACATACATATGCGAGCATGAGGCTTCCCGGAGGCAATACTGTGAGCAATTTTTGAAGTTGAAGGGTCAAGAAATTGTCATTTGCAAGTCGTCATTCCCCATCTTGAGTAAAGAAGGAAAAAATGCGCAAAGCTTTATGCAGGACCTTATGTGCGACGTACACAGAGTGATGGTGTTTGGAAGCAGAATTCGACTTGTTCGGCATTGAGTGAGGGACGATGGAGGAAGAAACAGAGGAACAAGAATCGGCTCGATTCTACCTAGCTTCTTTTGAAGGTTAATCTGCTCTCGCAACCCATCTTGCTAGGCTCAACGCGCGATAATGGGTGCAGCCTAAGCAGAAACAACCAGAGAATCACGCCGTACTCGATAGTATCGAGTCGATACTGCCGAGCCGTATCCAAACACCCCTTCTACCAAAGCAATTTAGTACCCAATCACACAATCCATCTTACAAAGGAGGGTGACAACGTTTGAACCGACGCAACACCAGTCGTTGGATAATTGGTTGATGGTGGGCTACCCCGCGTTTCTGACGTTGATGGCACAACAAAGCAGTTGGTGATGGTTTATCTTATACTAGAATAGGAAATCTGCAATGTGCTCTAACGGTGAGCTGACAAACATTCTGTATCAAGATGACGGATGGTCACGAGGTCGTGTGCTTGCTGTAACATAAGAAGCCGCTTCCCCTCTTCTGTGATTGTGAAGCGACTTTCTTCTCATTTCATTTGTCTTTCCTAACTATTCAACTATTTAAAACTCCAAAATCTTTCAGGGTTATAAACTCAACTATTAATAAGTCAATATGGCACCTCAAACTCTTGCGGAGAAGGCCAAGGCCAAGCTCCAGGCCGTCCTAGAGGACCCCAACAGGAACGACGCGTCTTGTATGTGCTCGCTTCCCGATGATTTCTGTTGCTACCATCCACTGACAATTTGAATCAATAGCCTACAAGCAGAGAGTGATGACAACTACGACTCCTGCGACCGGAGCCGACTGGACCAATACTTGGGTCCGACGTAACAGTAACGATCGTCGAGCTAGTGTTGGAAGTGAAGGTTCAACCGGATCACCTGTTCGCCGCAGGTCAAGCTTCCAAGAGTGGCTATATCCTTCAGCTCGTTAATGATGTATATGATATAATGTTGGGCGTGGTACGTAATGATATTGCGGATTGTTACATGAATTTTCTTTACTGGTTGGGTTTGTAAGATGTTTAAGCACCTCGTTACCTTTCTCAGAAGGTTTATTAGTAGTTTTTCTCTGTCGATGGGAATCAGACTGTATTTACTGTCGGGTGGGTTACGAGATAATGTCCTTTCTTTTATGCCTGGATTACTAAACACAACGAAGACTGCAGGTAATGCACTGTGTATATAAAACTTGTTGGATGATTGTATAAACCAGAATTGAGATCTTATTAATGTACATTATATATCTAAATGCATTTCGCTTTTGAACAGTTCTCGCTAAGCTAAGTCAATCTAGTTTGATCGGCAAGTGAAAGGGGCATGAGCAGAACCATCGGAAGTAATCACAATCTGGTAAAAGTTAGTTTGTGGAGCAGAAGCTTGATGGTTGAGACAACTTACAATATCCTTGATGGTGGCATATGTACCAGCGCCAAGGGTAACAATTCCGATGATGAAGGCCAGGATGCTTCCCAAGCTCATGAACATATTCTTCTTGGAAAACCACTTGCCGTCGCAGAGCAAGGCAAACCACATGACACCAGGGATCCAGAAAGAGAAGCCGGAGACGAAAAGAGCCGAGGCCAGAGAAAGCAAGTCGGAGAAAATGGGGATAGCCTCAGCGATGACCCAGGCGACGATAGTGAAGATGGTCACAAGAGTGATCCAGCTGACCCAACCCATGGGGGTGTTGACATATCGCAGAATTGAGTCCTTGAACATACGGCCATGAAGATATCGGAGGGCAACGGTGGAATTGATCGAACCCGAGATGAAGATGACGGGCAACGCGACACCAAAAGCGATCTTGGAAATAAGTGGTCCGGCGGAGAGCAAGGCAGGTGATTGCACGGAGGGTCCGATAAAAGCGTAGCAAAGGGCTCCAGTCAGAGTGTAGATCGTAATTTGGATGAAGCAAGAAGCGTAGATGGACTTCATGTAATCGGTTGGCGTGTGCATCTCGTCCATGAAGGAGAATTGTCCAATTGCAAAACTGAAGGCGAAAATGATGTTGCTGACGGCGACGAATGCCTCGGCGAAGCTGAGGTCCTCCTTGGGCCAAGCAGACCACTCAACGCCAGAGAGTCCACCAGCTGAGTCGCCAGCTTGGATACCAGTAGCAATGACAGTGATACCAATGGCAGCCAGAATAGACACGAAATCGATATATCCAAGAATAGCGACTTCGGTGAAAGATGGGGGGATGGCGAGGATCAACAGAATGATGGCCGAAACAGCAGAGAAGACGATGGAGCAGACGTGTCCACCATTGATGTCGATAAGCGCAATGCTACCAGTCAGAGCGTGTGAACCAACAACCATGACAAGCTCGAGAACAAGGGCAGCACCGAAAAGCTCATAGCCAAAGCGACCGAGAAGAAGGCGACCGGCGTCAGCATAGTGTGATATGTGGGGGAATTTTAGCTTGACCTGGCCGACGATGTAGCTGGTGAAGATAGAAACGAGACCAAGAGTAATTGTGAGGAAGACGCCGGGGAACATGCCCAGCGTGTGATAGGCTGAGGGAAGACTGAGAGCGCCGAGGGCGATAGCCTCGACGATAGTGACGATGGCGAGACGCTTCCAGCCCAGACGGTGGAAGTGGGCATTTCCTTGGGCAGCGAGCTGCTTCTGCTGAGACACCTGGATATCATCCGCTGTCTCAGGATCATCCATCATGTTGACAGGTTTTGAGGACTTGGCCTTGGGTGAGGTGGTAGCCATCGTGTCGTGAGCGAGTAGAGGAGTATGTTCGGTGGGAGGATGGGTAGAAGAGTGGCTACTCATATGACCAAGGAATGGTCAGTGTAGAAGAGTCGAGAATGTACGGAATAGGTAACCAACGAACAATGGGGAAGAATGACAAGCGATCAAACAGGGTCTTGAGAGGAAGTGAGACAGGACAAATGTATTTAAGAGGAATGAAAACAGCCGGCTAGAAGAGCTTTGTAACGGGAAAAACGGCGCAAGGCGAGCTCTGGCGCATGCTCGGTGTATCCGGGGTATCCACCTCCGAAAGATCGGGACCGGGACCATGTCGCGACGATTAGATAACAGTACCTTTCTCCAGGTTTTTATTCCATTTAAACTCGTAATTCATTCATGTCATTCCGACTCCGGAGTTAACAGTCCCTCGCAACGACTGATCTCAAAAACTCCATTGTTCCTGACGAGAATTCCAGCTTCTGCGAGAAAAGGCCCGAAGGGAGTTCACGAGCCGCGCTCGGAGTGGCGTACGAAAAACCCGTAAAACCCTTCCAAAAGGAAGACGCTTTGCCCAAAGTCGTAAGGTGGTGGAAGAATCTGCCGGTTGTGGGTCTGTATGACATGAGACCCCTGATGTTGTTTTTACGTGCATGAAACGTGTCATTGGTGAGAAATCCCGTGAGGCTCCGTCACCGAAAACACGCTTGTGGATATCATCACGTTATGATATCCTAACAATAACTCTCTGATGTCGCGCTCCGCGTCAAGATGGAATCTCGACCGACCCGGACAACGAGATTACTCCGGGGCCCCAAACTCTGTTTGTGATGAGAGAAAAACACATCTTCTGCATTCAAAGATGATCAGAGAAATGTTGTCAATCTTGGTCGACTCAACTGCCGTCTTGGCTTGCAGCAATCTCCACCGAAAAAATCCGGGGTGAAAAGCTCTTTTATACATCGAGTCAGCAACACAAAATTTCGCATCAAATTTTACTCCACGACACCCTCATCTCCGCCATCAATCGCTTATCTGTGGGGTTATTCACCTCATTGACTAATATGAATAATGAGTTTTCGTGACCTGTTCCGGGACCTTGAGCTGTACCCCAGAAACCGTCGCTGGCCTCAGACAATACATTCCGGTTTGACGGCGAGTTTACCCGCACTGCACCCCAGAGATCAGGTATTCTTCGGGATGGGGAGATGGTTTAAGCTTGTTTAAACGGGCCGTATTGGAGAGTAACTGGATGGGTAGTAGGGTAACACCTAGGCATGAGAAGAGAGTCGTTAAGTTCTGCGAATGGTCGCGTCATACCCTAGAGGATACATCGTTGTCGATTCACCAGAGTATTGGTTTCATGGCATTGAATTTCAGTGAACTGTACCCTTGATAGTCTCTTGCTACATATAAATTTATGGACTTTAGCTCAAATGTCCCATACCTTTTGCCGCTAAACTGTGGCATTCTCATCGTCCATCACACTACCTGCTGCTCTTGGAATGTTTGCTCCGAAGCTCAACCAGTTTAATGATAACCCTCTCTTTTCTGGGCACTAGATATCCTATTTCAGTGGTTCTGTTACTCCATACAGCTTTCCTATCCTTCGCAAACACTGTTCAAGAGACAATGACTCTTGAGTTCAATTGAAAGTCGTGATCATGAGAACGCAAGTCACGAGTCACAATATGGTCAGGAATTTAGTGCAGGCAAGCCAATGTCAGGGTTAGCTGTGGCCAGTCAAGCTTTTCACCATTCAAGACAAGTCAAAAAAAAACAAAAGTGCACAACTTCCGAAGTTTAAAATCCCGGGCCATAGATATCCCCGGTTCCAGCAAATCCGCCACTACTCTTTGACAAATGACAAAACTTATTCTTGGTCACGAGCTTGGAGCATTCTGGCGTTCAGTGATATAAAAAACTTGACGTTTCTTTGCTTCTGTACCTCCAATGATAATTATATAGGTGGTGATAGGGTTATAGCCATGTCACTTCTGGCTAAAAGTTAATATGCAAGAAAACTTTCTTGATTGCTCAAAAACTCTCTTCCATTTGAGGCTCTAGGCAAACCTGCCGGAAAGGAGCAGCTGGACCTTAGTCAGACAATCCCTTTTGTCGGTTTTGAGTTCTATAGCAGGACAAGGTGCTTTCAGAGCGCACATAAGCGACCAAGCAGGTAGCGCTGCATTAACCTTTCACGAAAGAGTTTGAAGCACAAGTAACGTGTTATGAGACTATATATTGAACAGCCCCCTTTCTGTGACACTCTGCCTCACTCAACCCTTGCAACACAATCTCAACAACTTCATTCCGTGCCCAGGTGAATCCCTATCACAAGATCAACATGAGGCCCGTAGATTCAGAAGAAATTAGCGATTTGCTGAAGTGGCAGCCGCTCATGCTTTTCGACAGGACACTCTTCGGACCCGCCTATGTCGAAGGTGTCGTTTCCCGCTCGCCAGAACTCATCGCCTCCCAACGAGGCAAAAGACTGCCACTTGAGCTCTGGAACATGATTATCGACTTCGCCAACCGTTGTCCCGAGGATCACTGGTATTCTCTCATACGACCCAAGTTGTTACAGACAAGCGTGCGAGGCGACGAACTTGTCTGCAGCAAGTATCAACGCTGGTCCCTCTTCGGTAACATCCAGCAATTCAACGAAATCGAACTCTATCGATTTTATTTGTCTCATCCCGACCAATTGTCCCATCCCGGCATGGATTCATCCTGCCCTAACCCCTTCGGGGATCCACTGACCCGCGAGTTCGGTTCACCCTGCGCGTTTCCCACGGCCTTGCTCGCATCAAAGACCACGTTTCTCCATGTGGAGCTCACGGTTCCAGATATCATCAAGCATCTGGAGGACGGTGATTGTGCCTTCTGTTCTGGAAGGCACGTGACCGGATACGGTGACAACTCCCCCTTCGAAACCCGGTTCGCAAGAGTCTCGCAGTGGCTTGGCGGGCGAGTACCATTTGTGACTGGACCCGTCATATGCCCGCTCTGCGTCGGGATGGATCATGCCTGGGACAGCATCAACATACAAACCCAAAGAATGAAGCCAATGTCTGTGGGGGAATCTCGATCATGGGTGGATAAACGACTAGAAAGTTTGGGTTTTCGAAAGATTACGGTGGTGAAATTTCCCAAATAGGGCCGGGTTACATCTCAGCTCAAACTTTAACTCTGGATTTCGAACGAGCAATTGGAGGCATCTTCTTATACCCCCTGGAGGGAGGCTAAAGAGTCATGTTGTAGGTTTTGTTCTTATCAGCATTTTTGCTGTATCAATTGGTTAGGCGTTATGGTATAATGTCCAAATAGTGAGCTAGATGTGTTATTTGCAGTTGAGGCCTGTGGATAAGAGCTTATAATCACGACACAGAACTTAGAGCTGAAAGTTGCGACAGAAGTTTTGGAGGGATAAGAGTGTCTAGTATGTGATCAAAAAAAGATTACTTGGTGTTCGATTATTGAACTTATTGAGCTGTGAAAGACCTCAAGCTTGGTACGACGCGACATAGCAATATAGATCAAGGCAACGTTACGATTGATTTAGACAGGACTTTGTCAATAACTTCCTCATCCATATTTTGCTGTAAACGATCCGAGATCTTAATGCCGAGCTTTGTCAAACGCAAAACACATGCCGGATTTCGTGGTTCGCAATTGGTGGTACAGCCAAGGGCCGATGACGATGCCGGAGTCGAATATCACGCAACCGCATAAACCCTTATCAATCCTCGGCGATCTAACTTGATCGAAACAACCACCATTACCGATCGAGTGGTTAATTTGCACACTTTATCTTGGTCCCTGTCATCATTGCTGGGGTTGAGTGGTGTCATTCTTTTATTCCGACTACTTTATCTTGATGCTTCGCCGCTCTTAAACATCATTTATCATCTCCTCTTTGGTTGCTTTCAAGTCGCACAAAACTCGGCAAATTTCTTGACTTGCCCGACAGTTGGAACCTTCACCAGAATGTCGGAATCAGAGGGCAAACATACGGCTGATGCCGCAAATACTGAGACATCATATGATGGCCCAATTAAGCGTGAGTTCAGCCTCTCTAGCTTTATGCTTATACTAATGTTTACCAGCGAAATGGAACCGCTCGCCAATTTACAATGCAACCATCCTCGGCCTCTGCAGTTTTGCCGCCCCGGGTCTCTGGGGCGCAATGAACTCCCTCGGCGCGGGTGGTGCTCAGAAGCCCTATCTCGTCAACACCGGCAACGCCCTAACCTTCTGCCTCATGATCATCTCATGCTGGTTCACCAGCGGCATTGTCAAGTACGTCGGTATTAAAGGCGCTCTCGTTATCGGAACGATCGGCTTTGCTCCCTACAGTGCGGGTCTCTATCTAAATAACCGCTATGGCGTTGAGTGGCTTGTTATCTTCGGCGCAGCATGCTGTGGTGTCTCAGCGGGAATCTTTTGGGCGGCTGAGGCGGCTATTGCGATTGGATACCCGGAACCGAGAAATAGAGGACGCTTGGTGGCGTACTGGCTTTCGTTCACGAGACTGGGACAGATTTTGGGTGGCGCGATTAACCTTGGTCTTAATGCGGATCGCAGTGAGGCGGGCAAAGTGTCGTACAAGGTCTATCTCATCTTCATCGCTCTTCAGGCGCTAGGACCATTTGTCGCGTTCCTTCTCAACAAGCCCTCGCAAGTCCAGCGCGCCGATGGGAAGAAAGTCGATATGAGCATCCTCGACCATCCTTGGAAAGAGTTCAAGGCCACAACACGAACGTTCCTCAAGAAAGAGTTCCTGCTGCTCATCTTCTGGATCGGTCAAGGAGTCTACTCAGAGTCGGTCTTCTTCACGTACATCGCTCTTTGGTTCAGCGTGCGAGCTCGAGCTCTCGGTTCTTTCGTCTCTGGTATCGTTGCGGTCATTGCGGGAAATCTTCTGGGTGTCTGGCTTGATCAGAACCAAATCGCCCTCAAGAAGCGCGCAAGGTGGGCTTACGCTGTCATCATGACCCTCCAAGGAGGATGGTGGATCTGGCTCACCATCAACGTCACCAAGTTCAAGCGCGAAGGACCCATCTACGACTGGAGTGATCCTGGCTTCGGTGCCGCATTCGGCGTTTTCGTCTTCCTTGTCACTGGATTCCAGCTCAACTACAACTTTGCTTTCTTCATCATCGGTCAGCTCTCGAGCAATCCGCAAGAGACTGTGCGACTATCTGCGTTGTTGAGAGGTACGGAGTCGGCATGGCAGGCGCTCAGCTATGGTCTCAATGCTCTTCCGATCATGGCAACTGTGGGGAGCACGTATATGAACTTTGGGATTTGGGCGGTCGCTATCTTTCCAGCCTGGCTGGTAATCCGGCAGCTGGGTACGGGCGAGGGACCAGGAAACAGTGACACGGACGAGACGGTTGTAGTTGAGAAGGCGTAGTGTAGGTTAGATTCTCCATTGAGATAGATGTTGTATCGCTGGCAGTCTTGATCTTTATCGCATGAATTACAGTTGAGACCTGTGACTGAGAGCTTGTAATCACCCCACAGAACTTAGAATTGCAGTTGAGACCTTGAATGAAAGCTTATCTTGATCCTTGACTGAGAGTTACCCAAGCCCACCTGGCCGTTCTTCCAACAACGTGACCTTTCGAAAGGTTTATGAGAAAAGAAGACTTGTATCTCGAGAACATTACTTGAGAACACTCTAAAAACTATGGTTCTCCTGGGAAGAGTCAGATTGTGGTAGTTTAAGACTAGACTGAGTATTTGGCTTACTCATGCTTATAGTTAAGCTGAGCAGACCAGTCGATTCTGGCTCGGCATGGGGTACTCATACAACTGGACTTTGCCTGCACTTGTTTATTTTTGTTTCTCTTCCATGACTAGAGTGCTGGAGAAGCTCGTCGAAAAGGGTGGTGGTCACAGACGGGGCCGCCGTCAAATCAGTTCATAATAGGGGAACGGGAGTCGGATCGGCGATCATCTGGGACTAATCCGTATCAGTAACCTCCAAGGCTGGTCGCCGGTCGTTTAGGAGATTGTACAGTCTGTCGCTTCTATGAAGAGAAGTTCTGGTCAGCGTTGAGCATCCTCAAGGCGGCGAACGAGTACTTACCGTGCCCGCAGCAGGGGCTCCCTTCGTGGCTGCGGCGCTGTTGAGGCATCATGCTTGTTGCATGAAATGCAAGAGGCAAATTCGGTTTCTTCGAATGTGTTGGTGCCGTATAACTCGTCGGTATATCAGAAGTACTTGTGACGGCGAGGATGTTGCGAGAGAAGAAAAGGCAAGAAGACGAGACGACTTTCAGAAGCAGTGATCAAAACATTTCGTGGGCACGGGCCAACTGAGTGTTACACAGGTCACAAACAGGTGAGCTCCTGCCTGCTGCACTGTCAGATTCAGGTTGAGCATCATTCACGCACCAGGTTTGTCTTCTTGAACCCAGGGGATGAAAGAAAAATTGAGAGCTCGATCCTAACTAGCATAAATGCTTAGCTAAGTTTATGGTAGTTTAGGGAAGCTTAGGATAATTTAGGATAGTTTAGGATCCATATTTTATGATAATTTATGATCAATTTAGGGAGCTCTTTGTTGAGTTTTGTTTGGTCCATGAACAAGTTCAGTGGTTGTTTCGTTCATCCACACTAATGACCCCATATTCGGCTCAATGTGAAATGAATAATTCTTTTCATATATATATGTCCTAACAATGGTTATATCTGAGAATTTAGGGCGCGTCGGTAGGGTCCCTGTACAGCTGTTAGTCTCCAGAACAAACATTGACAACCCATGGATACTCACCAGTCTGTAACTAAATGCTCATCCAAGCCATCAAGTTCCTTCATATCTGCCTCCGAAATCTCAAACCCATCAACGCTTGCGTTCTCGACCATGCGCTTCTGTTTGGTACTCTTGGGTAGAGTGATAAAGTCATGTTGAAGTCCCCACCTGGATATCATCAGCACACGGAACGTGGTACAGTTTGGGAGCAATACTTGACAAAGATTTGGGCAGGTGTGACGGAGTACTTCTTGGCCATGTTGACAATGGCCGGATGATCCATGCGCTCAGCACGAGCGAGAGGAGCGTAGGCCTCGATGGTGATATTGTGCTTGGCGCAAGTGGCGCGAATTCTTTCTTGAGTGTTGAAGGGATGGACTTCGATCTGGTTGATTACGGGAGGGATGCGAGGGTTGGAAGCCATGAGCTCCTCGATCTTGGGAGCATTAGCATCATCAGCTTGCAGCAGAAGACATGAAACTCACATGAGCAGAACCAAAGTTGCTGACACCAGCAGCGCGAATCTCACCCGCATCAACAGCATCCTCAAGAGCCTTCCAGCTCGTAAGTCTTGCCGTTTTTCCACCATAGGGGCTATGAAGGAGGAACAGGTCAATGTAACCCAAGCCTGAGGCCTCCACCGATTTCTTGACAGATCGTCGGACAGCATCATACGACTCGTCGCAGTTGGCAAGCTTGGAAGTGTACCAAATATCCTCGCGCTTCAAACCCGCCGTGTTCTCACTACTGGCAAGAAAGTCGCTGATGGCTTTACCGGCTTGTCGCTCATTGTGGTACATCTGCGCGCAGTCAAAGCCGCGGTAGCCGGTGAGAAGACCTTGACGAACTGCGTCGGTGGCTTCTTTGGTGGACATCATGTAGAGGCCGAGCTGGATGCGGGGAATGATAAGGCCATTGTTGAGCTGCGAATTTTAGCGAGTGCCTTTCAGCAATGAATGAGTCGTACCTTGGCCGTGGCGGCGAGAAGTGAGGGTTGAGATGCCATTTTTGTGATAATTTCGGTAGGTGAAAGAAGCAAGAATTTGAGATGGTGATGATGTCAGGACGTTACGATCTGATAAGAAATTGATGGGGCCGACATCGCTGGGCCCATCAGTGGGGGTGACGTAAGAATAACAATGTCGCATCGTGAGAAATCCTGAGCTTAGGCTAAAATTATCCTAAGAATGATAAGTTTACCTCAATTTCACTGCTGGCTCGTAATAATATTTATGGTCTCTTATGACCTCTATGAATGCGGTGCTTGTCTCACAATGGTGCGGTTGCACAACGTGCTGAAGCGCTCTGTTCTCTACCCACATTGGCTCCCAGACCAATAGCCTCATGTCAAAGGCGGATCAGATAAGCTCATGTGCCGAACTTGAGTGTTTTCTTGCGCTTCAGCCGTTGCCGAAACCGGTCCCTGCAATAACGTCGAAACCTCAAACGGTGCAGCCTGCGTCCACTCAGCGGCCGTGTTTGCGTTACATGCCTCAAAATAAGTTTCTTTTAACGCCTCAACCTTATACATACAGGAGCTTCAAAATATGTATTATTTGCATTTTGGAACTGATACGAAGCCCAAGGAAACATTTTCCAGATGCAAAACGTTGCATAAATGCAGTACTCTACATATCACCACTGTCAACAACCCGATTGTCCTGTCATTCCTGTCACTTGTCCCCTCTTTTGTTCACCATCAAACTTCGCAGCTCAGTCCTCTGAAAGCATCTTCTCCACTTTTCTTCCAACCGTTACACTCCAGCCATCAATCTTCTTGTTCCACAGATCCGTCAAGTAAAACGTGACGGCCAGCAGAACAACCCAACCAATCACGTACCCGCCCGTCTTTCCGAAGCTGTCGAATAGTCTCGGCATAATCCAGAAGCCCAAGCTATGCAACACAGGTCCGTGTACGAGATACAGCGAGAAGCTGACCTTTCCAAGATACTGCGGGAGACGGCTCTCGAGGAAACGAACGAGCACCGGGCTGCGCAGAATGCACGCAACGAGGAGCACGGCGCCCATCGCCTCGTAGAACATCCACCCGGACAGCGGCGTGTAGTACTTGGGTACCCAGGTCGAAAGATAGGCGAAACCCGGTGTGTACTCGGCACCGGAATCAGGGTACGACAAAAAATAGAGC
Organism: Fusarium redolens; assembly: GCF_020744475.1. Taxonomy (NCBI): domain Eukaryota; kingdom Fungi; phylum Ascomycota; class Sordariomycetes; order Hypocreales; family Nectriaceae; genus Fusarium; species Fusarium redolens. The sequence goes on along the minus strand of NW_025763679.1, from coordinate 863,828 downwards.
GCCAAGACGATACCAGCCCATCGCAACGCCGTTCCCTTTGTCGTCCGTTGAAAATCCCCTCCGCGACCCTTCGCGCCAGTAGCCGATGGTGGTAGATCTGATGATCGTCGAACATCATGCTCTGAAAGCAGCATACCGCCCAAAAAGGTAGCCATGTCCCATCGTCCGATAAAGAGGCTGTACGCAGAGAGGAAGCAGCCGATTCTCGTTCGCCATTTGGCCTTGATGGCAGCTGTGCCGAGAAGGAAGATGTAGATGAGCATCGAGCCGCGGAGTTCCATTGGGATGGTGAAGGTATGCGGGTCATAGCGTGTATGGTAGTGACCGAAGTTGAAGGGGTTGGCCCACTCAGCGTACGATCTGGTGAAGTTCTTCATCGCGTATGTCAAGTTCGGGTGGATGAAGGGATGTTCCTCCCAAGAGCCACCCATCTGAACCCAAGTAAGGTTCAATGGGTTTGTGGCATTGGTGGCATTCCCGAAGGTGAGATCCAGATCGTCTTCGTCATCCAGGTAACTGAGAGCCGCAAGTCGCTCCATACCAGTGGTGTTCTTCACAGGCTTGGTGGAGTTGGTGTCATTCTTGGGGAACTGGGCTTCATACTCGGATTCCAAGGTATAGAGCTGAGACGGTCCATACGATCGCGTTGTGTGATTGACACAGAGGAGCATATCTGTCCATTCTGTGGTGTTTCCCTCAGGATATCCAGTGGTATTGCGGAGATACGCGGTGGTCTCTATTCCAAGGTAATTCGCAATACCTGCTGCTCCTCTCACAGCGGTGCCGTTAGCACAGAAGTTACCCTCTGCCAAATCAGCATGAGTAATCGTCGCATTGATGTAGTGAGAGTCAGGACCCTTGTAAATAGCGAACTCGGACTTGAAAACACCGATTTGAGCTAGCACAGCGACAAGGAACATGCTGATAGTGGGAGGGATATAAAGGCGAAAGACACGTCGAAAAACGGAGGATGCAAGCTTCTGATAAGCAGTATCAAGCTTGCGCTCATGAATCAAGCGAAGAATATGGCGACAAATAACATAGCCCGAGATGGCGAAGAAAATAGCAACCATAGCACGTCCACGATGCAAAAGGCAAATAATAGGCAACGACTGCAATCCCCAATACGGCTCAGGCGCACGCGGAGGGAAAGCGCCATAACCCAGCATAATAACAGGCGTCCATGGCCAGAAGAAATGATAATTGAAGACAAGGAGACATGCGATTCCGCGCAAGCCGTCAAGGCATTTGATCTTGTCTCTGCTGAGGCGCGAGGCTGGGGCTGACGATGAGGGCTTATCTTCGTGCTCGGAGCGAGGCAGCAGATCCGGCTGTTGCCCGCCCATGCTAACGGATTGTCTTGATCTAGCGATTGGAAGCATTCATGCGCGCGCAGTGATGGGGTTAAATTGGCGCGTGATGAGGGGAATGTTGTGTGAGAGTTTGAAATGACGAGGTGAATCAAGGGAGGCTGAAAGTCGTACAGAGTGTCCTTGATACGATCCATGTTCGCGATGACTAAAGTGAGGTAAGATCTGCAAACGGTCTAGCCCGTTTTGGTAACGGCGCCACAACAGAGTTACGCCACAGCAGCCACAGTGCGGTTTGTTCTTGTAGGGTAAGCTGCCACGCGACATTTTAGACTGCAACGCGTCGCCAATAAACTTCAAAACATCTCGACTGAAATGAAGAAACAACATCGGTTACAACAAATCGCAAAAAGATGTTGAAACAGCAAAAGAAATGCGTAATCAGGGAATCGAACCCTGGGCTCCCCGACGCTGCTCGAATGGCAACGGAGAATTTTACCACTAAACCAATTACGCTTAGCTGACTTGTTCTACAGTGGTCAAAGCAAGGTACTTAAAGGCGACAACATCTATGTAGGTGAATGATACATCACGGTATTTCTGTTTCGAAATGTCATGGTAAGGGCCAGTCATTGAAAATAATAAAGAGAAAGGAAATGATCCAGCACACCTCTATCTTAACCTAGCAATTTCTCGGTTCAACACATCAGACCCAAGTCTTCAGCGCTAAGATCCTTATCAAGACTAGTGCAACGCTCACATTCTCATCACTTACCCTGAACAACAATAAAACTCTTGTTCCGAACAGTCATTTCAACGATGCATTAATAGCAAGGCGGTTTAAAATTTCGTCTCATAGCATGACTTCGATAAAATTAATAAGAAATTAAGGGATAGCAAATCATCACCCTCACAACTACGCCCCCAGGAGGGATGCTGAAGTACAAGCTCAATGAGTGCCTCGTTTTCTATAACGGAGGCCTTATCAGCAACAGTCCCATTGACCAACTTCAGTATGCACGATACAAGCTTGTTCAATCACTCAAATACCAACAATGTGTTGGGTAATCAGTTTTGCCACCCTCCTTCTGCACCGGGGGTCCGAATCGATGAGGCGTGTCTAGGCAAACAAAAAAACATTAAAACATAGCTGAATTGAGAAGTCTATCTAGGTATCCAAAAAGCAAAAGAAGAGGTTTGCCGTCAGCAAGACTCGAACTTGCGTTTTCAGTGCTTTCAATAGCCACAAACTGATGTACTGACCCCTATACGATGACGGCCTGGTTGGTTCTTAATGGGACCCGGGCCACTTATTCTGCAACTTGGAACTCATGACCCACAGGGCCACAGCCCCATCCACGACCAAACAACTTCACGACAAACAGACACCGTTGTGACTCTTTTGTCTCTATTCGCAGGCACTTGATGTTTCCTGTCTTTGTATGCCGTATGTCTATGCCTACGCTTGGCAACCCCAGCATAAGTTCATATGAGTGCGTTTCTTACCTCCCATGTTCTTCTCTTAACGTTCTCATTGTCCTTTGTCGGAGTCTATATATGTATTAAAGGCACAGAGATTTGACTTCCGAGAACTCGCCACTATATAAGCGAATACCTATTGTGCTGAAACGGCAGTGACAAGTAACTAACACATTCTGCTATCAAAACCATTGCTATAATCATTCCGATCTCCACGCCCTTGAGCACGCTTCATCTCATCCTCCCTCCGTATACTCGTTACATAACTGCGGAACCGATTGCACATCTCCAAAACCTTCTGGAAATGGGCCTTAGTGACAACTGTCACTAATGCAGCATCATAGTCTGGATCCTCTTCGCTTTCAAACTCTGCCAGCGTGATAGCTGTCTGCAACGCATTGCGAATATCTCGCCCGTTAAGACTCGTCTCGCCGGCGGTCTCAAGAACCCATGTCTTTGCGTCTGGTGCGATCTGTACCTTGCCAGCGCGTTCGCGCACCAGCTTGCGGAAAAAGCCGTTCCAGACTTTTCGCCTGGTTTCTTCGTCGAGGGCCTGGTATCCGATTGCCACGTGGACGCGTGAAATGAAGGCATCGTCAATTTGTCCGACGCGGTTCGTGGTCAGGAATAGAAGACCTTTGAAGTATTCCATTCGTCGGAGGAATGCTGTAGATGGAATGTTACCTTGCATGAGCGAGATAAAGGTTAGACAGGGAACTTACCTGATACCAGTCCGTTTCGGGCGAGGTCTCGATTTTGCCGTCGTTCGAGGAAGATATCTGCTTCATCGACGAGAAGCACTGCGTTCCAGGCTTCCGCAAGATCAAACCACTTCATAAGCTCGCCTTCGACGAGCGTCTCGACCGTGCCGATATCAGCCACTGTGAGAGCAAGGAGCGGCCGGTGCAACCATTCAGAGATAGCTTCTTCATTTCGTTAGCTAGTTTTCATTCTGGATCTTCGCCGCTAACGTACCAACTGTGTAAGTCTTGCCAACTCCTGGAGGACCTTGGAAGAGATTGTCAGATAGTGACATGACTTATAGAAGACTTAGTCAAAGGGGAGATACCGTGTAGCAATATGATCTGCCCTGATCCCTTTCCCTCGATGAAATCCGCCGACCAGTGCCTCGTCTCACTATTCTGGCGATTCGAGAGAGCCTGGATGGTCTTCAACTCATCCTGGGCAATAATCAGATTTGAAATACTCTCCTCTGATGGCACGGACTCTTGAACGTAGTCGAGAGAGATCAGCACTAAAATCATATTAGTGTCATTGCGACAACATTCAAGAGAGGGAGATGGGCCTACTCCAGTGCTTGCGTCTCAGTCCATATGCCAGAGCGTCTGGGCATAGCAAAAGGAGTTGGTGCTCTGTGAGTTGTTGAACGACGGAACCACCGGTCTCTGCGCGAATCGTTTCCGGGGAACGGTACTCGGGTACATTGTTGAGCCATACCTGCAACTCCTCGCCGTTGACGACGGCATCGTTGCTGTTGGCTAGTTTGAATTTAGGGTTCGGGGGACGGTTTCGAGTATCTTGGGTGGTGTAGAAGGACCTATCGTTGTTGATAAGAATCCCGTCATACTCCTTGAACCGGTCTGAATAGTCGTTGACTTGTGGGGAAAGGGCCCGGTAGATGCGAGATTCCGCACGCCCTCTTCGATGGTCGATAACCACCTTTCCCGTGTACTATAGAGGTGTCAGTGACATATCTACCGTTTCTCTGCAAGCCTATGTCTTACATATTGGGCGGTCTCTTTGATAGGTCCCTTGTAATCCACGAGGAGATTGCCTCGTTGAAGCGCCTTGAAGAAAGTTGCAGCCCGGCGTAAAATACTCTCACGTCGCTCGCCACCGTCGTGTGCATCCCAAATGGAAACTGGACACACTGGAAGACTAATTACATCTCGGAGTCCAGAGTAAGGGTTTACCATTGCAGAAAAGAAGCCTCTTCGGAGTCTGGAGCCATCACTCTCAAGCCGCCAGAGGTCGACCAGCCAAGACCCGTCACTCCCGGCCCCCCATACCTTGGACAAAGAGACATCAGTGCGCCTGACTCCCATAACAACTGCAGCATCCGTTGATCCGTCAAGTTGTACATAGACATCTGTCTCGGGCTTGAGAGGATACCAGAGCATGTCAAACGCGACCTGCGGGACGGGGTTGGAAAGGTGCTTTTGACAGGTTAGGATGGACTCAGTGTAAATGGGCCTGAGAAAAGCCATCAAATGCTGTGTATGTACCACCTTAAAGTCGGTTCCTTGGTTCTTACTGTCATCCTCAGCGTTGCAAACCGTTGCCCCGGTAGTTTCGTCGGCCATGGCTGCGATGGCGTCAAAATGATGAAACAAAACGGCAAAAGGCTCTTCAATCCTCAGCTCTCCTCCTTTCGAATCATCCAATAACATCTGATGGAACGACGGATAATATTGAACGAGGTTACGGAGGCACTCAGCAAGGAACGGGGACTCTACCACGAGATGTCGTCGGGAGACATGCTTTGGATTCAACATATCAAGACAAGGCGAAGCCACTATTTCCGATAGCCTCTTCATCTCCGATAACCTTTCTTGATCAATATCCGCCTCGACAAAGGTTTCAATGATTATGACGGGGCCTGTCCACGCTGCAGCTTCTGGCACATCCTCATCTGTCTCAAGTGGCAGTTTCGTGGGGGAAAGACCAACGGAAAACTCAATAGGCCGATCATCGACGTAAGTCAGGTCAGATCGGTGTAAGTGAAGATCCTCGCCGCGAGTCTTTCCTTGGCTCTGGTAGACTTTGGCGTTCCAAATAATGGCTGGCTCGATAGGTGGATGCTCCGCGTCTGAGTCCTCATGTTGTCGGAGCTTGGGCAGATCAATCACGACGCTCCTTTTGATCTCATTACGACGGAGCGTGTCTCTTTCATACCGGTAGCTCAAGCCCAAGTCCAAGTCATCAGCATCATCATTGACGTATCGGACAGCAGGATATTGTCGCGAGCGTGGGCCGTCAATCGGTGGGGCACGCCCGAGGCCGCAAAAGTCGGACTCAGAGACTCTTCCGTGTCGTCCGTCGTAGACTTAGCTCTTGATGCCATTTTTGATGAGACTTGAGAGTAGAATCTGGGCCTATGTCACGGAGAAAAAAGACGAGCAGGGTTATTTGCGGCCTGATTGATGCTCTTGTGCTGATATCAGCAAAGCGGCGAGGAGGGGTATAGATGATGATTATGGCCATTAATCAGGCTGTTGTAGATGACCAGGCCCACCCCACCATCATGCAGTGTTCCCATGGACACGTCAGCAAGAGAGGAGGCGACTCAGCGAAAGAATATTCAAGAGCATTGAAACCCAGGTAGCTGGTCTCTGCTTTGTCTAAGTAAGGAGTTAAGGAAGACAGCTATGAAAGGCGGAACAGCACGACTCACCAACGCTGTTTAGCGGGATAGCTGAGTCACACTAAGAAGAAACCCGTAATGGAAAAGTAATCAATAACGAAGGGGGTGGCAGTGGCTATGGAACAGGGCGAATCGGCGAAGGGTTGATGTGCGTATAGATATACTTGTAGGCATGGGTAGACCCTGTCAGCAGCTAGCCAACATTGCCTGTGGTACATCTTTTGACAAGGAGGGGGATCCGTCTCTCGTTCATTGACCCATCGACCTATCCAAGTCATGAATAGATTCGGGAAAGCTGAACCCAGTAAAGGAATCACCAGGCGGTTCAGCGATGATGTCGTGAATTCCACACCGGAAGAACCCCTCGGTCGGGCTTTGGCGGCCAAGGTGGCGTTTGACAGAAATCGAGAACGATTGAGGTCGTCACGAGATGAATGGGACCAGCTTCTCTTAGAGGGGCGGGAACTAGCGAATGGCTGTGTTCCAGACGAAGAAGCCTTTCTGTTTGAACAGAGCCGGAGGCTCTATGCGGCATGGGACAAATTCCGACGCGATCTCCCTAAGGACCAGCAGATGCAGCTCGAGGAACGCGGCCGGCCAGATATCAATTACCTTGTGGCTACAGTTAACAAAGCCTCGGCGACATGGCAGTCGGATCGTGAAGAAAGCAAGTTGGGCAAGCTCAAATCCAAATTTCACAGCCTCTGTGAGACCTGCCACGACCACAGCTCACTGCTGGCCATCGTTCCCAAGGATGACAAGTATGTCACTCTACTAACGGGGTCCCTCTCAGCCATCGCTCAGGCGACCATCAACCACCAGAATATCGCCGAGGGGGTGGCAGATACACTCGACGATCTGGGCCATGACATTGATTTCTGGAACCGGCAAATGAGGGAGCATGGAAATATTCCATCACTTCATCAATACATCCAGGAGCTTTATGTCATTGTCTTTGAGTTCTTCACCGAGATCTTCAACAAATGGTCCAAATCTGGCTGGAAACGTTTCCTCACCAGCTTCGATGACCGTGCATTCAACAAGCTTTTCACTGCGAAGAAAGGACGAATGTTGGCTATTGAACGCCGTATGGAACGCCACGTCAATCTCAACTTTCGACACCGCACCACTGAGTGTTTGGAGATGGTCATTCAGAGTCAAAAGGAGCTCTTGGATCGCTTACCGAACCAACTGAACGAGCAAAGATTATTCCTCGGCGAGTCGCTTCAACAATTACTAGAGCAACAACAGCTGTTCATTATGGAACGACCCCAGCCGACCTTGGTCACAAGCATGATTGAGGGATCAACGGAAGAATGCCCTGTTGCGTCAGACGGTGACGCCAATGAACCGCTACTCCCGGAATTAGAGGCTCGCTCGTGTCCACAAGCGCATCACAGGTACAACCGCGGAGAGATCCAGGCAGAGCTGATCGACTTTACCACTCTATGGAAGAATCAGGTTGAGCATCTAACTGAGGCTGTCAAGCAAGCATCGCTTCTACAAATTGATAGGCATGTGCATCAACGCTTGGTAACGTGGCTACGAGGTCTTAGCTCAACCAATTTCTGGATTCAAGGCCCTCATGACATCTCACGGCCGGGCCAAAATTCCATGACCGCGGCGTCTCTGACGGCACTGGCACGGACCCATAACATCCCGTTTGTCGCTTACTTTTGCACGTTCACAGATCATGACGCCTTAGGGACATCCAAGAGAGCCGGCCTTGAGGCATTCATAGCCTCTATTGTTACGCAACTCGTCCAACTAATACCAGAGAGAGGTTATTCGAGGGCGGATCTATCTCCTGCGCGCTTTGCTGCCCTTGCGCAAGGGACCTTGGATATGGGCGACACACTTCAGCTGATACGCGATGTGCGTGAGCTGGGCCCGAGACTGGTGCATATCTTTATAGATAACCCTCAAGTACTGGAGGACCGGTCCAACGAAGCTTATACCGGAGACTTTTTAAGCGCTATCGCGGCATTGTGTCGGCTGAATGGTGGGAGCCAGTCCTCTGAGAGTGCTGTCTCGCCGGATACGAACGAGTTGGTTTTCGGAACAAAGATTTGTTTCACTACGGAGGGATATGTGGATGGTCTGGCGCAGGCTGTAGAGCTACAATTACTTGATAAGGTTGGGTTTGATCTTGAGACAACTGAGCCTATTTCGGCGGAGGTTGGTGAAAGACTTGACTGGGATTTATGAGAAGAGAAGCCAATTTTGTGTGCCTGGTAGATTGCTTCTACGGGTTACAAAGGAGCAAGACTTAAGCAAGGGTCAAAGCCAGCCATTCAGTAACCCCAACAGTGGTATATTGGCGTGGGCTGGTCAAGCGCAGGCACGAAGAATTAGGTCAAATAAGCCTTGGAAGTCAAATGTTACTTTTGCCAACGCTATTGCCAGCATGCGTCTAATGTAACCTATATGAACTTCACTTTCACATATGTCATAAGTTCATCAAGGATAAGGCATCGTGGTATTCCTCTGACCCGATCATGATCCAGCCATGAGCCTTGCATTATCATTCCTTATTGGGGATATGGCATCACTAGGTAGTGAAATACGACAAATCTATACACTTCAGAGACATACCTGTTAAAAAAAAAGCAAACCACTCCGGCGTCTGGCTTGAAGTCTTGCTTGGTTCCCTCCCATTTGCCTGCATATAGCGAAAAGCAACCACCAATAATCTGCAAGTAATATATTCCCTTTTGCCACGCCTGAACGGATCATATTACCCTAACTAGGGGAGATGAGAAAACTGAAGACATCTATTCTAAATGATAAAAAGACCTAGGTAAATTTAGTGTAGTTTTATGGATCCTTAGACTAGGTTTTGGTACTTTGACCTAAAGTTAGAAGTTTTCTTGCTTCCTGAGGCCTAAGTCGCTTCCTTCATTAGCAAACACATCTCATCTACTCTATCTCATACTCAAATCACGCATAGTACATCTCACCTGTTCATCAAGTCAGATGGCAATCTACGTACCTGGAAAGCCTTAAGCGTCAGTAGCATCGCCGTCACCTGAAGACTTCTTCGAAGGAGCACCATCCTTGGAGAACGGATCAGTTTCCAAGGCTTCATTCCATTTGGAAGAAGTCTCTTCAGGAACAATACCCTGCTTCTCCAAGTCCTCAAGAACGTTCAAGATCCAGCGCTGACAGAACAGCGGAGGAGCTTGCCGAACAGCAGCCTTGACCTTCTGCCTATCCTTCTTGAGGACCTGAGCAATCAAGTAACGCTTCTCGATACCATGGCTATCAACGCGCTTGGGCTCAATGACAACTTCATACGGCTTACCGTGCATGGGTCCGCCAGTCACATGGTGGAAGATAGCATGAGTGGCGTTTTCTTCTGCAAGCATCAGGATCCAGTGCCGAGGCTGACCTTGACCGCGCTCCTTTGAGATGGCGAGATGGAGGTTGAGGGTACTCATCGTAGGCGATGAATAGGAGTGTCTGTATAGCTAATTTGTCACGGCTAATACTTGATTTCTTCTATAGCAATAGGCAGAATGGGAAAACAGGCTGCAAGCAAATGCTACATGTTGAGGGAATAGTTCGATATGTATGGTATGCCTTTTATTGGAAGAATTTTCGGCCTGGGTGAATGATGTCTCGTTACATTGTTTATTGATCAGAAGCGTTGTTCTACGTTTTAGCTAGATATGACGGCCTGTGCAGTATAAAATCCAATGTGCTTCGAGAGATAAAACACTGTTGATATGAATCCAGCATGAACAATCAGAATGCGGAAGAACATCATTCATAATTACTCGGAAGTCGACGGATACACTGAACAGACTCGCAAAGCATGATTATCCAAGACGTATTAAACGGGTGCAGAAACCGGGTTCGAGCATAACAGTGTAGCTAATTTGAGCTTACGGTCACCTGCCAACTCTGTTCATCAGCGCGGATTGAGCCAAGTTCAAGCACGACGAACCAGGTGAAACAAGGAAAGCCTTGTAAGTCAGGCATTCACTCTCGCCAACGCTATTACCCGCATGTGTCCGATGTAACCCCTCTGAACTTCACCTTCACATATGGAATGCTAACAATAATCAATCTGTCACCTTGAAAAAAGGAGTGGTTAAAATATTACCAATGGACCCCGATATGTTAGAAGCCCACAAAGAAAGGCTCCGAAATATTGCACGGGACGCACATGACAGTCGTGTGCCATTTGAGACCATTACTTCCCATCACCGCGAAATCTTAGACAGAGCCATCAGAAATGTTCTCTCCACCGAACTAGCACAGTTCACGTACTCTCAGATCATTGATGGTCTTCCCATTGCCGATATTGCCTGGGACCGTCGACTTCCTGGTATCATGGGAGATCATATCATTGATGACCATGAGACATTGTGCCCTGGAGCTCTGGAGAAGGCACAGGAGTACTACAAGGAGTGGGACTCTTCGAGCCTCAAGTTTGATCCTGAAGTAAGTCGTCCTCCCAGCTCTAACTACAAATAGAGAGACTTTGCCTTTATTCGTCATTTTGATGTATCTTGTTACGATATCGTCGTGAGCTTAATCATGTCAAAGCCCCTCACTAACAATCTCTCCAGACTCTAAAGGCCTTCCAAGAGGCCGAACCTGGCTTCAAGTCTTTCAAGCTGCACTTAGTCGAGTTGGTAGCTGTTGCTTTGCATCAAATAGCAGTTTGGCTACATAAGCTTGAGCCTCATCTCCACCAGGGAGATATTGACGCCGTCACAAACTGGGAGATGCCGTTATCTGAGACGATGACTCGATTCCCACCTGGGCCTACCCTTTTCAGTCATCACGATTATCTCGACGACGATATATACCCAGAAGGGGTGGCAGATATGGTTGGCTACTGGGCTGAGGATCGCATTCTAGGTGGCGTAACTGTGTTTGAGCGACGTCCCGAGAACCCAGATGAGATACCCAATATCTACTTTCACCCATGCCGCAAGAGTCAAACGATAAGGGTTTACCAACTGCGAGATGAACAGCAACAAGCTCTCTTCGACTCCCTACTACAGGATGAATCATCTACATTGCCGTCACCCCTTCCAATTCTTGGTGATAAGCAAAATCGTGTACGAGTAGACGCGCCGAGAGCACTTACCCACCATCACATCTACAGAGATATTTGGGAACGAAGGCCATTAACCAACATAGAAATGAGAATATTTGACAGAAGACCGAAAGATGAACCTGATTATCCCGAGGTTGGCGATATGATACGTCGCATCAATGCACAGGGTGGCATTCCACTACCGCAACCTCGTCCGCGCTCTTTGTCGCCGCCTATAAGAGAGGATTCTGGAGAGAATAATTATAGAGATAGAGACTAGCTACAGGAGTTTAAAAATACCAGGTGGCCCCCTTTGGCCTCAGGAATTGGAGCTATCGCCTTGGCATCGCTTTCCCTTATGAAGAATGGGCATATCATCCGTAACGCCCTTGATCTCACTCTCGCAAAACTCCACGTTGAAATGCCCACTGAAAATCTCCTTTGCAAACCCATCCGAGGGAGCTTCACTCTTCATGTCCTCAACTCCTTCACCAAAGAGATACGAAGGATCTAGGCTTCCAGTCGCGATACTAATGTCTTTCCCGTCGGGATGCCAGAACAAAAAGGAGCCGCAGTTGCCGCAGAAACCCCGAGCGATATTTTTGGACTTGCGATATCTTTTGATGATCTCCTCCGAGTCGCCCTGCCACTCGATGGCGGAGATGGGGACTGTCAAAGTTGCGAGGAAAAAGCTTCCGGTTTGTTTGCGACACTGGGTGCATTGGCAAATGCAACCTAAAGTATCGTTGGAAAGATCGTGATCCTTGGGGAAGGATATCTTGTAGCGGACAGACTCGCATAGGCATCCGCCCTTGAGGATCTTGGATGTTGAGTTTGCTGACGACGCCATGGTAGTACTTCTTGGGATAGCTACTCGTAAAACGTCTTTTGAGTTTTAAGAGTTTAAGTAGAAGATAAAATGTGGTAAATGTTCACGGTTCTTATAAGTCACCAGTCGCAACCATGACGACATGTAAAGCGGAGGGCATGTCAACAACGCCCTTTCGCTCGGTGTGTAACGTGATGTCCATCGGAATCGAAGACTTCCAAACCCATGGACAATTCATATACTAATCAGAAAAAGAAGTAAATATTTATTCTATCAAGATCTATTTATATGCTCTATTCTATCGCTTCGTTAATCATCTAATTCGTGCTGTATATCTTTATTTGGGATGCATTGGAAGGTTCTCCACAGCCCAAGCCCGCTGTGCATCAACGTATTCCTGAGAGAATGGATAATCATTGTATCCAATCTCTGATCCTCTAACGTAGAAGGTGGTGCGGTCGTACTTGGTCAACTCAACGCCGTGCTTGACCCTCCAGACGAAATCGGGGTTCGCAATGAAATGGCGACCGAAAGCAACGAGAACATCCCACTTGCTATAGTGCCCATCGAGGACCTCGGCCGCTGATGCTGGGCTGTAGTTACCTGCGACGATAACAGGTGATGTGTTGTCCCAGATGTCGAGGATGAAGTCGAGGGTTTGCGCATCAACTGAAGGGTCGGTGTCGGGAGCAAGGAGCTTGGCGGGATCGCCGCGGGCTTCAACAAGAGAGAGGTAGGCCAGAGGGCCAATCTTCTTGATTTCTTTGACGATGTAGGAATATTGCTCCTTGATATCGGAGGACTCGGCTCCCTGGAAGGAAGCATATGGTGAGAGGCGAAGAGCAACTCGCTTGGAGCCGATCTCAGCTGAGACAGCCTTGACAATCTCAAGCAGAAGACGCGCCCGGTTCTCAACAGAGCCTCCCCACTTGTCGGTTCGCTTGTTGACAGAGTCGGATGTGAACTGATCGATCAAATATCCGTGAGCGCCATGGATCTCAATCATATCACCACCAGCGTCGATAACGCGTCTAGCAGTAGCGACGAAGTCCTTGATGAAGCCCTGGATCTCTTCCTCAGTCATGGCCTCGGGAGCAGGAGCACCCTCCTCAATCGGCACAGCACTGGATGAGCGATACTTGAAGCCGCGCTCCTTCTGGTACTCTGGATCAGCAGCTCGGCCTTGGCCCCAGATCTGTTGAGACCAGAGGGATTTGTTCGCGTGGACACCGCTGATAACCTTTTTCCAAGCAGCGACTTGTTCGTCTGTGACGAAGGCGGGACCTTGGCGCATGCCGGTGTCTTGCATTGAGACTCCGGTAGCTTCTGAAATGAGGAGGGTGCCGGGTGTTGAGCCTCGTTCGGAGTAGTATCGCTCTACAAAAGGCTTTGCGACGTGGTTATTGTCATTGCGGTAACGGGTCAGAGGAGCCATGACCATGCGGTGTTGGAGTTGGACATTGCCGACTTGGATTGGCTTGAACAGCCTGCTGTTGGGAGAGATTGTGGTGGTTGTCTTTGTAACTGTCATATTGTTGAGGTGAATGCTGGTCGAGTACAGGGTAATAAAGAAAGGACAAAAATGATGCTTGAAGTACAAGTTCTATGATTTAGAGTTATGGCCATGGCGTCTTCTTATAGTCTGGCGAAATGAAAACTCAGATTGAAGATCAACGTTATTACCTTGGTCACCTTGAGGGTCGCAACATGCGATTATGTCATTTTCTCACTGACTCGTTTGATTTCCAACTCCGGGACTCCGATGTTGACAGACCCATTCGGCATTTCTCAAGCCAATGGGACAAGCTCCCTTTGATTGCAAATCTTGTGGCAAATGGGAACCTCTCCTGATACAGTGGCTCCACACCCATTTTCGATCCTTCAGGAACCTCGGAATGTCGACAGTCGCAAATGGGAAACTCCGATTCGATGCGATGATCTTTTAGCTTATCAAGAGTTATTACCGGAATCTAGGGGTATGACGAAACTGGAGATTGCCATGCATGTTAGGTTCAAAACCAGCTCACTTTTGACTTCTGCTTATCGTGGTGCAGCCCGACCAATAGGAATGGCTCATTGTTCTGCAACAACGTCGTGGGACAATGCCAAACTGTGAAATCGTAAGCTTAGACTGCATGGCCATGGCCTTTAATAGCATCTCAAGGATACTCAACCACCACGAATATATATAACTGAGATGTTCCATCAGTAGATAGAACAACCAATCCAAACAACTTAGCAATTCATCAACAACTCTCAAGACAACACCTTCAAGCAAATATTCACCAGTATCACTTCTATTACCACTCTACTACTCACATTTATACAAGATGTCTCCTCCTCGCCGTGCCCTCATCAGCATCACCTCCGCTTCTGCCACTCTCTTTGATGGTAAAGAGACTACCGGCCTCTTCATCAGTGAAGCTCTTCATCCCTACAAGGTCTTGAGAGCCGCTGGTTTTGAGGTGGACCTCGCCTCCGAGACTGGCACTTACACGCCTGATTGGCTCTCTCAGCAGCCTGACTTCCTCAACGGCGAAGATCTGGCTATCTGGAACGACACCAACAGCGAGTTCCGCAAGAAGCTCGACAACATGCCCAAGGCCTCTGACCTTGACCCATCCAAGTATGGTCTCTTCTACGCCTCTGCTGGACATGCAGCTTTGATCGATTACCCCACTGCGTCTTCACTGCAGAACATAGCTGCTCAAGTCTGGGCTAACGGCGGCGTCGTCTCGTCTGTTTGCCACGGTCCAGCTATCTTTGCCAATCTCATTGACCCTACTACCAATGAGCCTTTGATCAAGGGAAAGAAGATCACGGGATTCACTACTGAAGCTGAGAACACTATGAAGATCATGGGCGAGCTTCGAAGCTGGGGTTCTGAAATGGTCGAGGAAGTTGCCGCTCGTCTTGGTGCAACCTGTAAGTTCCCTCCCTGGACGATGACCGAAGCTGTACTGACGGAATGAAGATGAACGTGCTCCTGGTATTTGGGATGACTTCCATGTCGTTGATGGTCGCTTGGTCACTGGTCAAAATCCTGCTAGCGCTGCTTCGACTGCTGAAGCGGCCGTAGCCGTATTCGAGACGCTGTGAGGTCACAACATGTAACGGGAGGAGGAGTATGAGGGTTGTCGAAGTTTGTTCGTGAGATAGTTCGGGTCGATGGCCTGTCAAGTATGTACTGAATAATTGAAGAGAATGGTTCATCCATCGAATAGAATTCATCTATGTCGTTCATTCATTATTTCGTAGATGTCTATGTAAAAGCGATTAGGTGGTAAAATGATTGGCCCAAGGAGGCTAAGCCACAGCTGCATCAGTTGTCGTTCCTGAAATCCCTGGTAGAAGCATATCGAGGTCAGCCCAAAAGTCCACGTTCATCGCCATGTCCAAGAGATCGAAATCTCCGCCAATTGCATCAAACTGGTTGGCGACTGTGTTCGCCATTCCTCCTTGGACAGGTAGATTATACAAGAGGGGATTATCCATGGCTGCCACAGCCGTCGGGCCCGATTGCATCTCGAGTTGCGCCATGACGGATTCAATGTTTGTATGTAATGTTCGCACAATGACTGCGGCCTTGGAAGCAGCATCAAAGCTACGAGCGAAGATGTCGAGAACCGAGACAGCCACTTTTATTGCTGAGCGTACAGCTGGCGCGAGTGGGTGATTCAGATACGCGACAGCAAATCCGACCAAGGTCATCGCCGCGCTCCATTGCCATTGGAAGGCTTCATGCCAGCCGTTGAGGATTGAAGTCTTGGATAAGACTTGATGGTTGATGTTTGTGAGCTGGATCGCATGTTGGGCGCACTTGAATGCCATTCCCGTTGCCGAACTTCCCTGTTGGGGAGCGAACGAGAGAAACGGACGATGGAGTCCGATGCATAGGTGATGGTACTCGAGCTCCAAGTGTAAGCGCTGTCGCTGAAGCCACTGTGGTGCAAACTGCTCGATACCGAGAGTGGAGTCGTCAAGGGAGTATGGGCTGCCATGTTTTCGGCTTGTCTTTAGCGCTCGAGGGATCTGCTTTGTCCATTCCGCGAGAGCTGCTGTTCGCGGGCCCCAGGCATTTGCAAGATCTTCCATTGTGTTTGGATCATCATAGACGGAATGTCCTTCCGCGACCCTTAGCTCATGACCATAAAAGGCTTGATTCAGAGCTCTCGCGGTTTGGTATAACTTCGTGCGCTGCAGGTTGAGACTGAGCCATGTAGCATTATCGCCGATGGGGGGAAATGCCGAACCTGACTCAATCGCTACTTCAAGAGTATCACTAGGCAGATCGGGCATGACGTAAGAGTCGCGAATAAGGAACGGGCGGCCGACTTTCATACCGACCTTGGAATCAGCCTCGAAAACAGACCACCATAGTCGTCGTCGGAATTCGCGCTCGCGTCGTGGCATCGTGGGCGGTGGATCCAGGTGCAGACCTAGCATGTATGCTGTCCGAATTGCAAGGGAATTGGTTGTGTCTGCCATGTTGTGAAAGGATCCTCCACAGACGTACAATGCGCAGAGCAAATGACATTGGAGAGTTGAGATAGAAGGGCTCTCGACCTCGCAAGCCAAGAGTGTCTGCGCTCTCCGATAGTACCATCGGCCGGCCATGGTTGCATCGTTGTCTTCGAGGATGTTGCCTTGCTGGCCGCATGGAAGCGCCGACGTGTGATACTGCATGCACATGGCGAGTATGATGTCTACCAGTGCGGATGGTTTTCTTGGTGATCCGGCTGGTACATCAACGTAGAGTGATTGATAATGCGCCTTGAAACTTGCCTCATCGACCACAGCATAGATACATGTATGGTATGTTTCCCAATACAGGTTGATGAAGTACCCTTCTTGAACTGGAGTGAGATAAAATCCCTCTTCGTTGACTCGCGTGAGAGGTGCCAACAGTCGCGAAGAGTCTTGCGTTAGGGTCGGCTGTTCCAACTGTTCCAAGTTGCTGGCGAGGTGAATGAGCATGTGGTCGGCTTGAGCGCTGAGAAATGTGCTGAGACGGTGGATGAAGAAGTAAAGTGACGAAGGTCCGAACCAAGCGCTGTGCGGCGATCGTGCCGGGCGAAGGTAAACGCCATCCCAAAATTTCGTCTTCGTGTTTTCCTGGGTAGTAGATCTCGGGAGAGGTGGCGATCCGCCAGGCGGTGTCGGTTCTTGTTGTTGTGAAGACGGCGTCTCACTATTTCGCGCCTGCAAAAGTTGGACCTCCAGCTCTTTCACCCGACGCTTCAACTTATCGATCTCATCTTGGGCTTGAGGGAGAGTCGTCACAGAAGGCGTATTATTGTTACTGCACTCGCGACCACGCGTGCGACAGTTGAGACATGGAACGCTGTTGTCGCATTTTATCCGTTGGAGTCGACAGCCGTCGCAGGCTCTGCCGACTTGTTTTCGCTTCCGCCTAATAAATCCGGGTCTTTGGTGAGCTTCAATCGCTCGAGGATCTGGTTCACTCATCGGCAGAAAACTTGAGTCCGAGAAATCTTCAGCGGTATTGAATTGAGTTCAAAGAGAAAATGCGGTCATTGGAGAGCGGTGCGCTCTCATTTTACTGAGACCGAGTCATGATGAGCGTGAAATGAAGTCCTGGTTGCAGCGTTCTGCTTACTGAGGGGCGAGTTGTGATTAGCTAATCCAATTTATAGCTCTCAGCGCCTGAAGGCCACTGTGAGCCCGAAAGCATGGTGATGATCAGGGCATCAGTTGAAGTCAGTATCTTCCAATTTCTTCAAAAACCAGTCATGAATTACCAAGTGCCAGGTACGAGCTTGTGAAAGACAATTCATGTACCTTGGGCCAGGAATGCTGATGTTTTGCTCATCGTTCGGTCACATTTGCTGTTGGGGCGATAGCCTAGCGCGTTCCTCGAAGCTTCGATGTTGACGTAGTTGATCCTTTCACCCAACGCTAGGCCCCAAGAAATTTTGGTCGATGTGCCTGGAGATCCGTTCATCAATCCCTAAATCACCAATTCTTCACCGTTGAGATCTCTTTTCTTTAGCCCTCCTCTTGGTCAATCAGCTCCGGCAGTCTGATTGATGTCCACCTCAACCAGCGCGGATGCTGCGGATATATCCTTGGTGAGCATCGCGACATCCCTGTCATCAACGCCGCAATTACTGACTCTGACAGGCCGCAGCCTTCGCTGCGTTAAGCGTTGAGTTTGTAGTTCACCCGTTCGACACCCTCATTACGCGCATACAATCTCCGGAATATGTACCAAAATACAGGAGTCATGAGGGCAAACTCCAACCGGCCCTGTTCCGAGGCCTCTATCGTGGCTTAACACCAACCGTAGTCACGACCATCCCGGCATCTGCCACTTTCTTCACTATCTACGAAACGGCGAAGTCTGCTCTTCAACCAAAGGAAGGTCTCAAACCCGGGAGCCTGTCACAAACTGCTGTTCATGCCGCCAGTAGCGCGTTGGCTGATATGGTTGCCTGCGCCATCATCAACCCGTCGGAAGTCCTCAAACAAAATGCCCAAGTTGCAAGATTCTCGGAGGGTGGCGTCCAACCAAATCCCATGTTAGCCTCACTCAAGCACTTCGCACGACATCCTTTGAAACTATGGACAGGATATACGGTGTTGGTAGCCGGAAATCTTCCTCGTACCAGCCTCACGTTCTCGATATACGAGTATCTCAAAGGTGCTTGGCTTCGGAGATCAAAGAAGTCCGACAGCATCGTGGAACAGGTCAAAGTGAGCGGAATAACCGCTGGTATCGGCGGCTCAATAGCCTCTCTTTTCTTTGTCCCCATCGACGTTGTGAAAACCAGAATGCGGTTACCAGAGAAAGCTCCCCCTAGCCATCTTTTACAACCAGAAGCATTGTTCACATCATCGTTAAGTCGTGAGAAAGCCAGAAAGCCCGCTGCGAGAGGCCCCGTTTCCATCGCCAAGGGCATATTGATAAGAGATGGAATTTCAGGGCTATTCAGAGGGGCAACTGTCACTTGTATTGCAGCAGCTGTAGGGAACGGGTTGTTCTTGGGTTGTTATGAAGGACTCAAGTTGCACTATGCGCGTGAAGCTTCAAAGAATGAGCTCATTCAATAAAGAATGACATCAATTTGGCTCGGTAGGAATAGGCAGTGTACGATACGTGATAAGTGTATTTGTCACTTCTGGATAACTGTGAGGTTAGTTTCAGATATTTACAAGCGACGTGTAACATAGCACAAAGAAAACACTGCTTCTTCAACCTCATGTCTGACGCTGAAATCACGGATCCCCGTCCAAGTAAACATCACAGTTCCATAAAGCCAGGTGCTCAATGACAAAGAGACAGACATCTTCAAGACTACAGCTTCTAGAGAGTAATCCCTGAGATCGAAATGCTTTCCCCCCTGAGATATACTAACCGCCACTGCCGCTGAAGTCGATCTGCTGCCAGTATTAAGTGTCTTCAATTCGAATTCAATGGCTAGGTACCGGAAGACTGTATAAATACTCATAAATTCCCGAATGGCATTGAGAAATACTCTTGAAAAGGGAAGAAACCAAATCTTTGTGGATAAATTACAACAACAAGTTAGGTATTCTCAGTAAAAAGAAACATACTAGATGTCGGTCTTCGGCAATGCACAGCTTTGCCCATTTTAGGAAATAGCACGCGTGCAGAAGTGAAAGTGGGGAAGATAGACCAATGGTATGCCTCACCCAGCACGAAATCTTATACAGGCTAACAATCTATCAAAACCTCCGGGGGGTATCTTGCAAGGCAGAACTTGTGATATCGATGAAACGGCCTAAAATAGTAACATTTATCTATTTTCTTATGATGAAGATTTACCAGCTTTGCGAAACAGATGGAGGAGTTTATCACAAACGTGGCTAGCGTAGCAAGCCGATAGTGACAATATCTGCGCTCCTGCATGCTTCACACAGGGCGCTATGCATTATTGAGCAAGTCCAACCGGTATCTGCACTACGCACACCAAGTATTGCCCATAACAGGATAAGATCCAAATTATCCCCCGCAGAATCATTTCCTATTGATGCCCTCAACCTCCTGGTCCTTGAATTTTGATTCAAACTCATTTATCTCACCACCATTACAAACATTGTCAAAGGGCGAATATCGACTCTCTAATGCTCATGGCTGGAAGTTATCTTAAAGTCACTTCTTCTCTCTTACCTCCAACATGGCTGACATGAAGTAAAGTCTATCACCTATTCCAGGGTCTTCGGCTGACATTGTGAAGAACAGTCCCACCTGAGCCATTGACAGAAGGCTTGGATGAACCGGTAAAGGAAAATCATGTGTCAACGAAGAATTTATCGACAGGAAGCCGAACCCCTAGTGGCAGCAAAGTCCTGAAACCCATCAAAAAGCTTGATGCTTTCATTTTGCATTTAAATCGATTGATGCATACCCGGGAGAGCCACGATGCCCTGATTCTCTTTCTGGCATACGCAGCACATTTTATGGCGACAGCACTCGAAACTCCAATTCCTGGGCGACTCCGAAGCTGGGTAATCAGCGTCGGCAAGCTTTTACTGAGGATTGTGCCGCCAAGACTTTTGTCACTCTTATCAACTCCCAAGTATTCACCAGCGATAGGGTCGTTGTCTGCCAACAAAACTCTTATCGCCGAACGATTCAGGGCATTATCGAATATTCTGGACGACTGGCAGATCATCACCAGATTGTGGGGCTTGCTGTCGACATGGGCGGATGCAAAAGAATTTCTAACCAGTTTCACATCTGAAGACGAGAGCGAAGAAAAGAAAAGCAACCCACGAAGATATCTTGTTCAGAAAGCCATACGGTCTACATATATCATTGGGCTTTTTGGTTACTATGGCTTGGAGAATCTGGCGTGGCTTACAAGGCGTGGCGTTTTCAAGTGGTCAGAGAAGACCGAGTCGAAACTCATGATCTGGTCTCTCAAGTCTTGGGGTGTCTACGTTATGTCGGAGATGGCACAACTACTATACGACCGATCGGAAAGTAAGCGTACCGGAGAAAAGCAAGATGAAGAGACCAAGACAGAGTGGCGGAGAAAGTTTGTTCAAGTTCTGCTCTGGGTTCCATTGACGGTTCATTGGACACGAGAAGGTGGACTATTTCCAGAGACGATAGCTTCCTTTTTGGCGGCTTATACAGAGTTCATAACGGTCAGGGGATTATGGAAAGAAACCGCTGAGTTCTGAAGAGGATGGGGCAATTTACCGCTGGATTCGAGGAGTTGAGAATTACACTGTGTTGCGTCGTTTCGAAAGTTACTGATATAAAAGAATTCCACTTAAAAATGAAGAAATAGTTGACCAAGTTCCATAGCTCCTCTGAGTTCCATTTTCGGTACCCTACTAGAATACCGTACATGACAACAGTTCACGAGCGAAAGTCTGCCAGTAGTAGAAACCCTCACTGTTATCTTGCCGAAGTAGCGGATTTATGATGACAGGCAGCTGTCCAAGATTGATCCGTTCAGACCAGACATTATCAGGGAGCTAATGCTCTTCAGCAGTTTCCACCACCGTCGTCATCACCAAGGTCTCATGAGTCTCAAAATAGACATTGCCAATCGTTGAAAATGTCTCATGTTGACAACCGAGAGAAAGTGGCTAAGGATATTGACAAGGAACACGTCGCCTGCGTACGCCACATGCAGGTTAGTTCTGTCTTACTGGAAGACATATGCTTGGCATCATCTCAACTGCATTAGTCTGTCTTTTGTAAAATCAGGCTGCGAGGAAACTTCAACCATTGGTAAGAACCTCGATGTCAAGAGAGAGAAATGATCTTTCGTCATCCAGTGCCTTGTTTTGACTGGTTCCAGCAGGCCTCGAAAGAAAAGACAAGATACACATTTTTTCAGGTTGCAGATCAGGCTCTGGCATATCACCAATCACACCTCCTCTGCTTCAACCACATACGGCGGTATCACTCCGAGCGAGCTTCTCATTGGATCTCCAGGGCTCAGAAGCACCGAGTTTATTCTTCTGCTTGTTCAGCTCACGCATGGTTGTAATTTCTGGCGACGCCACCAACATCTATTCATGGACAGAGCACGAGATGAGCCTGGAAATGATGGCCGTGACAGGCTTTTTCTCTTGCTGCCTTTCTTCTGATCCTGTCACTTTCTTACTATGCTTGAGCTCTCCCCTTAGCCTCTCATCCGCTCGCTTGAGACTTCTGGGTATCTGTTTGCAGTGATCTAAAGGCAGCGATCAGAAACATCTCCAACACCTTCAATCATCAGCAATAAAATGGCTGATGTCTATTACGCGTTGAATGGCGGCGGCTTGACAGGCTCCCCTCTTGACCCCGCAATCACAGAGTTACCGTGGCTTGACAAAAACGACGTTCTCAAGCGCCAGAACCCAGGCACTTACGACGTTTGTGCCTACTATTCCGTCCCAGGACAGTGTAAGTAGATGTATTATTTTAAACTGAGCCTGATTGATAATGAGTTTCAAGTCTGGGTCGCGAATTACTGCTATTATTCCGGCGTTTCAACGACGACCTGTGCAACCAGCAACAGTCACATTGGATGTGAAGGATACATCAGAACGAGGTGCTTTACTTCATCGTCTTGCACCTCAACATCTTCAGACGAGCTATGTTGGTGAGTAACGATCAATAAAGGTAATGGTGTAGTCGCCGACTAACATTTGTCAAGCTCAGCGGGATGTTTCACTGCTGTTTCGACTGACAGTGACAGCGATGAGTTTACTCTTTATCCCTTTTGTACGACAGCGGATATCGAAGTCACCATGTATAAAGCTCTCAAGGGCGTATCGGCTACCGCCGAGACGTCATCAGAATCTAGTTCCGAGACTGTCAGCTCAGATGGCGGATTAACTGCCAAGACTGGAACGACTGGAGAGAGCAGAACCCAAGAGACTACCTCATCTGCCGAATCAGGTTCGTCATCTGGAGCAGATTCTTCTTCAAACTCTTCTGCCCCCATAGGAGCCATTGTTGGTGGTGTTCTTGGAGGGCTTGCCCTACTCGCCTTGATTGGCTTCGGTCTCTGGTTCATACGCCACAAAAAGCGCCAAGCAGCTCATGGACCTCACGTCGTTCCAACAACAGATCAGCCCCCAGTCGTGCCCTACTACCAGCAACAGCCTGTCACCCATGCCCAAGGCGAGGCGAACTATCAGCCTCTGGTGTCGGGGATGTCCTCTGAGCCAAAGGCGTACTCGCCTTCTGCTAACATGCGGAATTCGACTTTCAATGAACTTCAATCTTTCCATAATGAAAGCCCGAATCCAACTGGATATCGCTGACATAAGAAATAAATGATGGCAGAAGGGTACAACTACTTATTATGATATCATTGGATCCTGTTTAGAGAGACGTGAGGCGACACTGGCGGGTCCCCAACGAGTGGAAGCAACAATGAGGTGATGACACATGGATTCAGAGAGTGAATATACGGGCGAGTTTCATAATAAACAGAAGCGATAATGACATGTAAGCTGGTCATAATTATGATTTAACTTTGCCCCAAACTATGAGCATTCCATTCCATCATATGACAGGTTCTGCTGTCAATATCCGCCAACACTTTAGAGTTCCTATAAGATCCCGTATCTGATTGGGTTAAAAACGTACGATAATTGCTGGCAAGAAAACCTAGATTATGACTCTTTGGAGTATAAGATGGATGATGCCTCCAATTCCTCAGCCAAGACAATCCCACTCAAAATTAGGGTTGTCGCACCTGGCGCTCGGATTTGCCACGACTTGAGGATTGTACTGATCACAATGCGTCCAATTCTGATCCTCTCTGCTCTGCAGGGCGCTGCACTTGCTATAAAGGACGAAACGCATACTAAAGTGTACTGCAAAACGAAAATGTGGAGTACGGAGGGTCCTGTATACACTATCACCACTACCACGAAAGTCAAAGTGACCGGGACCCTGCCGCGTTGCCGATCTAAACCAGCGACCTGCAAGATCACCCCGGATCCTGTCACTACCACTGTTATTGCTAGGTCTATCTACCCCTCTTTGGTTACTGCTCCCCAAAAGATTGATACACTCACAATCACAAAGACTCGTGAGTAAGATGTGGTCACTACTTTTATATGTCATCGTCTAAGGGCCCCACAGGAACCGACACCGTTATGATGACTGCCACTGTCATGAAAACTGGCACGAGGCTTGTTACCAGTACTACAACCATTCTGTCAACTGTAACAGTCCCAACAATCTCTGGATTCACACCTCTTGCCTCGGCATCTGATTATGTTTCTCGAAAGCGAAGTCTATCCAAACGAGCCCTGCATAGGAGGAATAAATGGTGGGAATGGGAAGACGTGTGGCTGAATGACAGGGGCAGAGTCATGCCCGAGCCCAAGCTCAAGGAGATAGACGGCCCATGCACCATCAAAATCGACCCCGACGATAAAAAGCATCATGTTGAGCCAGCTCAGTTCCCTAGCATGGTTCTATGTCATAAAGTCCTCAAGATTTCCAAGACCAGGGATGCCATCAGGTGTAGACAGTGGACAAGGACGATTACACTTGCTCAAAAAACCACTACAAGGCATTCATCCATCAGAGTGCTTGTCATTAATACAGTCACTAAAGCTGATGCCACAGTGACTGCGGACGACCATCCAACGACAACCAAGACGCTCACTGAAACAACTACAACGAGCACCACCACTATAGTTGAAACTGGTACGTCTCGAGTTTGTGCTTTTGTGGTCGTAAATCACTTACCAACCATCATTACTATCTAGTGACTCGAACATATATTGCTCCAGCCGAAAGCACCTGGGCTGCTTGCAACGCTGACAATCTTGTCAATTCGGCAAACGGCGGACACGGGATTATTGCAGTGAATCTTGCAACGAACCTCTACAATATTCTCCCACCACTCTCTGGTTACGACTGTTGTGTTCAGTGCCAACAGGAGAAGGATTGCATCTTTTCCGCGGCATATACTGACGTGTGCTACAACGTCATTGGTACTAGCTGCATTCCAGGCAATGCGTTTGGCACCAACTTTACAACATTTGGAAAACTACTCCCTAAGGAGGGGCCAACGCTGAGTAATGGCCCGTGTGGCCAGATCCAGAACGCTGGCGACTCTGGGTGAGCTGTAAAAGATGTTTGTTGATTGAAAGGATATGGTGGCATTAGGTATAGATGGTTGTGCATGACCAAGACCTGCCTTTTACTGTCATGTCGATGACCAACAGGATCTTGGTGGATCACTGGGATGTACGGAATGTCGGGATATCTGTATCAAGGGCTGCAAGGACATTACTATCAACATCTTCCATCCGTGTTTAATTCTTCGCCGGCGGCCGAGTCCGAGCGTGTTCTCCCAAAATACCAATATCCGTAAGAATCATTATCATAATTTCCACGGGAGTTCGGCACATAAACCCCACCGGCCGGCTACTAACCGGCCGTAACCTCTCCATCCGCCTCCGTTAAACTAAGCCGTACTTGGAAAGACCAGGCGACATCTACCGAGTCATCGAGTAAGAATCTCAGACTTGATAACAAGGGCGGCTCTAAAACGAGACTGAACCACGTCCTCGGCTCTGACAAGGTTCGCCTAATCTTTGCGCGCGCCCCAGGTTCCCCAGAAACCCCGGAAGTTGGAGATAAGAGACGATTGGGAAGGGACAGATATGACTGGGAAATTGCGGTTACTGGTTGTCATATAGTTTGACTAAAGATTGGAGTTGCCGCGCCCTATCTTGGTGCAGATCAAGACTAGACTATGGGAGCGCGTTTGTTCTTAAGAATGCGACTGCACCCATGCGATGTCGCCCTCTTTCACTCTGGCAACGTCTTTTTACCTCTCATATTTTCGTGGCCGTGCAACCTCAACGGCATTATTGACAGTAGCGAATGACCGCAAAAAGCCCCCAGCAATACACAAATATCCTCCTCAAACAGGAGCACCGGACCTTCATCCTCGCGTCCCGTCTTGACCTTCGAGCCTGAACACCGACAGAATGGCTGAGAAACACGATATCCCCGACAATGCGTCTCTGACGCCCTCCCAAGCTGCTGGCAAGACATTCGCCACCCATCACCTCCACGGCGGCGAACAGCTTGAGAAGCGATACAGTCCTCTGTCCGTCCTCGCTTTTGCGTTTACCACCACCAATTCATGGATGGCTTTTGCTTCAGGCATTGCGGTGCCGCTTGCTTGTGGGGGAGGACCCTCGATCATCTATGGCTTGATCGCTGGTGGAATTATCATGGCTACCATCAATATTGGTTTTGCTGAATTGGCTTCAGCTTTCCCTTCGGCTGGTGGACAGTATCATATTGTCTTCATGGCCTTTCCGGCCTCGACGCGACGCGTTGCCGCTTTTTATACTGGCTGGATCTCCATCATCTACCTCATGGCTGCGACAGCGTCTTGCAACTTCTTCGCTGCTAGCTCTGTTCTGGACCTTGTCCAACTGTGGCATCCATCATATACCATCGAGGCTTGGCATACGTACTTGATGCACATCTTGCTGTGCATTATCGCCTTTGCCGCCACTTCGCGATTCCCTGCTGCCATTGGCCGATTGACCACTACTATCTTCTGGCTGTCTTTGGTCGGCTTCATCGCCTCCATGATCACTCTTCTTGCTGTCAGTGATCACAAGCAATCAGCTTCCACGGTCTTCAAGGAGTACAAGAATGTCAGTGGATGGGGAGATGGCTGGGCTATGATCACCTCTATCACTGCCTGTTTATGGGCCTACAGTGGTGTCGATGGCCCTACCCATTTGGCAGAAGAAGTGCCGAATCCCAGTAAAAATGTCCCTCGTGCCATTTTCCTGACTATTGGCCTCGGCATCACCACTGTCGTTGCTTGGACCATCGCCCTCATGTTCTCCATCAAGGATGTCGATGCCATCATTGAGTCAACAGTTCCTATTCTCGAGGTCTACAACCAGGCTCTCAACAACAGAGTTGCAACAACTATCTGGACTGTCTACTACATCGTCATGTTTTACGACATCGTTCTGAACCTATTCATCTTCTCCGGTCGAACTATTTGGTCCTTCTCGAGAGATGGGGGTGTTCCTTTCTCTGGATTCCTGTCGCATCTCAACTGGGCCAGTCCCGTTCGAGCTACTGCAGTGATGCTTGCACTTCAGATCATCATTGGAGTTTTGTACGTGGCTTCAAGCACAGCTTACAATAGCTTTATCGGCCTTACCCTATTTGCACTCAATATCACTGTCACTCTCCCCCAGGCCGCGCTCCTCGTTCGTGGACGCAGCTGTCTTCCTGAGAGGTCTTTCTCGCTTGGGAAGGCGGGATATGCCGTAAACACTGCGGCTACGCTATTTGTCGCTTTGTTCTCTGTCAGCTTTTGCTTTCCCGCCTTCATGCCTGTTACGGCATCGTCTATGAACTATCTTATTGTAGTTATGGCAGTTGGCCTGGTATTTACCACTGCCCTCTGGTTTGGTGGTCTCCGAAAGACGTTCACCGGACCCCAGATTAGTCTGGACGGGGAGGATCAATAGAAGTATTCTCAACAACCATGAAGGAAGAGAACTATCTTGACATTATGAATTATTTTTAGGTAGCTTCACGTAGCCCTGTAAGGAATTTCAAGTTGACGAATATTGATCTTAAATTCTTTCAACGTTTGTGACTGTTATAAGATAGATTTTGAACAAGATCATTGTAAAGTAAATTTCTTGAGCAACGATTCTATTTTGCTAAGATGTTGATAAGCCTTACAAAAACATAATCTTTCTGTTTCAGAATCTCGTTCTTCATGTATCGAGTTATTTACACATGGCGACATCCAATACCTCCTACCAAACCCTTGCACATGATTTCTCAGCTTCCCCTAACTCCGTGCTCCACTCATATAACCCTACAACTTCATGACATATTTTCCCTCCAACTGCATTCGTATTAGCTTGGTCACATTCATCGGCAGCCATCGCACTTACCTGTCCCTTCGACATCTTCTCCATTAGACCCTCAATATCCTCGAGATCTGCCCACTTGATCTTGGGGATCACAAGCCTCCGCTTGACAAATTGTAAAGCCTCGAGGATATCAGCCCTCGTCCCCACTGCCGAGCCTTTCACAGTCCAGCCATTGTCAATGAACCAGAGCGGGTGGAAGGAGATCTTGGCTTCTTCTGGTAGAATCGACACGCACATCAATGTGCCAAATGGCCCAAGCATGTCGAATGCCTTCTGGTACGCAGCAGCAGCTGTCGCCGTGACGATAACAGCTTTAGCTCCTTGACCATCAGTCAGATCCTTGACTTGTTTTCCCGAATCTACGCCAGACAAAGCATCTACATAATGCTCGGCGCCTTGAGCTTTGCAGTATTCCTCTTTTCCGGCGCCGGCGTCAACAGCAATGACTCGGTAACCCATGGCGTGAGCATACGCCACACCCAGAGCTCCTACACCGCCGCCTGCGCCGGAAATGACAACCCATTGTCCTGGTGTGAGGTTGCAGTTCTTGATAGCCTTGTAGGCTGTGACGCCTCCGCAAAGAATAGGCGCGATCTCTTCGTCGGGAATATCATCAAAGGTTGACGGGATGCGAGCCAGGTATCGCAAGGGCACAAGAGTATACTCGGCAAAGGTACCATCGTATGCTTTGGCAGAGTGCAGAGCCTCAACGCATCGCGTCTCACCCTCATTGGCAATGTCAACGCACATGTTGCAGGTTCCACAAATATCTCGAATCCAGGCTATTCCAACCCTCTGGCCAATCTGGACGCTGGGGTCCAAGTTGGCAATATTGGAGCCAAGCTCTGCGACTTTGCCAACGCCCTCATGACCCAGAATCTTCCCCACGGGTCCCATATGACCCAGGGCCATACCTAGATCAGAGCCACATAAACTGGTGAGTGAAAGCCGGATAAGAACTTCATTGGGGCCAGGGACAGGGCGTGGGAGCTGCTTGATCTCAAACGTGGGTTTTGCATTGTGCTCCTGCGATGACTGCTGGGATTAATACTTAGGGTCAGGCACAATGACTTCTGGAGTGACATACGGTAAGAACAGCAACCTTGTAAGTTTCCGACGTCATCTTAGTGGTGTTCGAAAGGGTAAACGAGTAAGGTTACCATTAGTCTTGTTAGATGCGGAGGCCCCAGATCTTAAGTGAGAGCATAAAATGGCTGTCTCAGGCAGGGCTATCCAGACAAGGTAAATCACCCCGCGTCTCCGATATCGTAGAATCACGAGAATCATTAATCATGTTTATCTGGATATGGCAACCCTCGCTTTGGCCGGCGGCCACGTCCGGACCGGGTCGTTTCAACATTCCCAACACGGCAAAGTGTGCGGAGATGACGTCCCGGGATATCGTCATGGCAGTTGTGGGGTAAACCGCATCCTACGCAACGTTATCAGCCGGGAGTACAGCTCAGATGACGGTCGGCCCTGATTGGGCTATCTCCAAGATCAAAGAGTCTGGTTGGATATTCTCATGACAAGTATTATTACCCCACATTACCGGCCGGTTCATCGTCCCACATGGGGCATGTCAGGCCTGTGTAACTTTAACTTTATCGGCAATACTTTTCTCATTTTTAATCAGTAGCTCAATATAAAGAGGCTTAAAAAGAGAGATGATATTTGACTCTGGAGCGCCATCACCATCACTGAACACGAACCTCCTCCCACTAATCATCAAGGGACTCGGAACTTGACAGTTCTCCTTCCATCACTCCGGGGCAGTACGTCTCTCCTTCCCTGAAGAATGATAGGAACATCCATGCCTTGGATGATATAACAAAAGCCATTGCCCTTAGCAATCAACAAGACCAATTCCATTCTTCCTTGAGCTGTCATCGCTAGGCGCCGGTCCCTCGATCGTGGGAATGATCGTTCTGCATCTGACAGATCCCCTTTGTTGGCATTACGCGGGGGAAATGGAGATATAGTTTCAAACGAAATGTTCGGAGCCCCAACTCGAGATTGGTCGTTACTGGAAGTGCGGCACTATCGCAAACAATCGTAGATGTGATATATGAACGGCCGCAGTCATACGAAACTGCTTCGTATCTACCTTCTGCCTCGTCCAGCACCATTTCCTCCGAACTACAGCGGATTACATCATTGTCAGATCCTGGTAGCAGGTGCAAAATGCGGATTGAATCATGGGATGTCAAAGCTTGATGTGCGTAAGTGTTTGTATCTTGATCCATATCGACTTGGCCTTCGGAAGATTGATGACGTTGAGAGAAAACAACAGGATTTCTGCAGGTTCAAGATGGTAGCATCAAGTTGGCCCACTTAGCTTCAGCAGCTCCTGACTTGTTACCTCTGTCTTCTTCCATAAGCTGTTAACGGGGACATAAGTCCTACTAAGAAACCTACAGGCCTTTGGGCCCCAGGTCGTTTAACCTACAGCTTTATGGCAGAGAACGCCATTGTGTGACACCAAGCGGTAGAAAAATGCCGCAGGCCACTTTAGGAGCTCACTTAAGGTGATGGGGTATATTGGCTTCATAAAGCAAACCAGATACAGCGCACTAAATCCACTCGTGGTGTATAGTCTTGCTAGGTACAGAACAATCAAACGTCTTCAGAACGGTGCCTCGAATAGCCAGATTCTCCACCATGATCAGATTTCTTATCAGATTCGCGAGAATCCCCCTCTAGATCATCTTCCATTTCGTGACCTCAGCCCAGAAATCTGGGATATTGATCACGAGCCGGGTTTGGAAGAGCTTTCATTTGTGAACGGTTAGGAGCAAAGCAATTCATCAAGACCGCCGTAGCAAACTCTCATTTCCAACTGTCTCTGCGCCACTCACGTTTCCTACTTTATTTATCCAGCCTCATCTTCCCGCTAGCTTTGGCAGCTTCGACCACTGTTTTTTCTGTATAAGAACCTCATCAAGAAACCTTAGCGCCTCTCGCTCATATGCGGGACTTAGCTCATTGCACGGTACCTTACGTTCTGACCATGCTAAGTTGTCTGAGAAGAGTAACGAAGTATCATAGCTTGATTCAAATCCCAGATTCCTGCGTGCATGCGTGTACAAGTATTTAGCCTTCCGTGAAGCTCGTAAAAGGTTGCGTCATTTGCCGACAGCTTCAACTCAAACCTCCTTCTCTCATCATCTCGAGCGTCTCACTGTGACGCTCTTCAGCTTCATAAGCCACGTGAGACCTCGCTTAGAGTTAAATCCATTTCCAGAATCCCATTCGAGGAAATCAACGTGGCTATTGAGGCTTTCCAGCCCTAATCTCCCAACAATAGGGACCTAAACCAAGCCTCCATAGCGATTCGAGACGTTACAATTTTAAGCTCGAATGGTCTCACCAAAAAGAGACTGTGATTCGATATGGTTGCATGCTACGTAACAACTGACTAGTGACGTCTGTCTCTAAAGAAAGCGCCACATATGACTGGCTGAGTTGGCGTTTCGAAACTCAATTCTTGATTGGGTACTAACTACTAGCCGTGGCGTTGGAAGCACGAATGCGGG
Organism: Fusarium redolens; assembly: GCF_020744475.1. Lineage (NCBI taxonomy): Eukaryota > Fungi > Ascomycota > Sordariomycetes > Hypocreales > Nectriaceae > Fusarium > Fusarium redolens. The sequence goes on along the minus strand of NW_025763679.1, from coordinate 832,342 downwards.
TTCAGCGTGGCTTATTCGTTGCTAGTTTTGACGCATTTGTGAGGCATTGCTATGGTGCTAGGATTCCAGTTGTGCAGATGTGGCTTATCTGTTAGAGCTTGATATGAACCCATCACGGCGTTTGCCGTTGCAGTGTTGTAGGAAGTTGGAGTTATATAAGGTCTGAACGCAGATGGACTTTTGAGACAATTCGCACAATCACATCTCAGTTCTTCAACTTCAAACATCATCTCTAATAATCCGCCACCATGGACGCACCCAAGTCTTACTATCTCTACAACCCTTCGGAGCCTTTGGCTGGAGTTGTCGCGGGCCTCTATGGAGTGAGTTTTTGTATCACCCTCTATCAAATTATTAGGAAAAAAGCCTGGGTATGGCTTTTTATGTTGCTTGCTATTGCGAGTAAGTCAATCATTCCACAAATACGAGGCTTGTCAGCTAATCATTATTGCAGTGGAGGTCATTGGCTACGCAGCTCGAGTCGTATCCGCTACTAAGCCAACGGAAAAGGGACCTTACGTGCTTCAGTTCACACTTGTGATTTTACCCCCAGTATTGATGGCCGGAGTCATCTATGTTATCTTCGCCAGAATTGTCTTCTGGGTTGTTCCCCCTGAGTCGAGAACCCTGCGATTTCTCTGGGTCCCTCGTAAGTAATCTTCGCGACGAGAGAGAGAAAGAGATACTAATGGTTTCTGCTACAGCTCGCTTCATCACTCTTCTCTTCGTTGGCTTCGATGTCATCTCGCTCCTCCTCCAACTTGTCGCCGCAGTTCTCATCGCCGGTACCGACCCCACTGATCCAGATGCGAAGAGCAAACTCAATCTGGGTAAGACCCTTGGTCTTGTCGGTGTGAGCACTCAAATTGCCGGCTTTGGTCTTTTCACTGTCTCCGCCATCCGCTTCCACTTCACTACGAGACGACTAAGTCCCGACTTTGCCAAGGATAATCAGGAGAAGCATGGTATTGTGAAGAAGTGGCAGACCCTACTCATTGTAGTCAATGTCTCATGCCTACTCATTCTTGTAAGCAAATTATTCATCTATCTACGACCCAGTTACTTATCGCGAATAGATCCGTTCCATCTACCGTGAGATTGACTTCGCCGGCGGCAAGGATGGCACTACTCACCAGAAAGAGTGGTAGTAAGTAAAACTTGTCCTATATCCTTGAACCAAGCTAACAGTTGTCCCCTAGTTTATATGTGTTTGATACCCTGCCGATATTGCTCGTCGTTTTCCTCTACAACGTCTTCTTTCCTGGTAGCTATCTTAAGCACCTTGGTTTCAAAGTGCCCAAGGAACATCAGGGGACGGTCCTGGACGCGGAGACAGCCGACAAGCAGACTTCAACAACTACAGAGTCTGTATAATGCGAAACATTTTGACTACAGATATTTCAAGCGCCAGTGGGCTTCTGGGTGGGATTGAGAGGTTCTTGCTTGTTTTTCTTGTGCTTTATGGGGTTTCTTGTTCGACTTTGCCTTTTATCAACGATATGCTTCAAGCGTTAAGCAAACAATATCAGTTTATGTAGCCAAATAGAATCACTGTTATCTGGTATTCAAGCATCACCGGGCTCCCGACCGTCTTTTGTATCGTCTAGGCTAGTCTATGAGTCATGTACGCAAGTTTGTTGGGATCGCCGTCTTGTTTCTTTTAGTTGAAGTGCTATGATGTCTGTTCCCTTTCCCCAAAACCCAGGTAGATCATCAAGTAGGCCCCCGGGATTTATGGTACTTAATGCAGCCTTCTCGCGCCGAATTATGTCTAGGTGCCGATTACGGATACGTGTCGCATCGATAGACTCGGTAGCTAGAGAAAGCCGACTACAGGGGTGAAGCCAAGAGATGAACCAGGCTAATTCAACGACGGACAAGCGAGAAGCTGAGCCAACAGAGCCGAAGTGATTTTAAACTTGACCGTATCAACCGTGGTTCGCACACGGTACTCTATGGCTTACATTGCGACTACTGATCTTCACCGCATGGCTTGATTGCGAACATTGTCGTACAGGGTTCTGTAGGTGTTCTTCCAGATTACCTGATCCAGCTAGATTCGAATGATCAACTACAGGACTTATGCACGCATCGCGGGAATCGTCGGCTATACCACGCGTTACTTTGTCCTATGCTTATCGTTTCGAGTGGACACTGGTCTGAAGCGTACTCGTTTAATAAACCGTCTGAAGCCGAGCTACACAGACTATTAAGACAACAACATTATCGAGGTAAAAGTTCCAGAGGATGGAGAGCCAATCGACATGAGGATACTGCGTAGGTCATAGAAAATTCCAAATGAACAGCAAGGGAGTGGAAGAGGTTGGCATTTAGCTCTCACCGTGGTGAGTGCTAGAGGAGGAGGGGGGAAGACTAAGCTCGGGGTCACAGGAGAGTTATGGCGCTGAATCAGCATGCGAAAGTCAATTAATTCAAGAGCACACTAATCTTTTTGCTAGAACACTTCAAACAATTAGAAATACATTTTGAATTGAGGCCAACGTCTTGAGTTGACTACGCAGTACGTAAGTGAACCTTGAACAGGACAGGGCTGACATCAAGGTCCGTGCTTCACCCCTGAAGATGAATCCGGGGTTAGCTCTAGCGCTTCAACAAGTCAACTCAACTCAACTCAATTCTTATGCCGACGTGGGGAAACGCGGAGTCGTCAAGAAGCCGAATAAGAGCACAAGCCGGTCTAGAAGTTAGCATGCCGTGTCACAGCATTGCCAAGGGTTATCGCGCCTCAACAAATCCCGAACGTAGCCGAATTCCTGCCACGTAATGGTCACCTAGGTGAGTCAACCATGGCTCCTGGTTAACCCGACGCAAGACGGCTGAGATTAGCGCAGCCGCACCGCTCACCGTGATGACCCACAAGGTGAGCTTACGCAAAGCCTGATTGGGCCTCCGACATGATTGTTTTCGTGATGATCGCAAGCATTTGGTGATTTTGTTGAGGAATGCCTTGTCGGATGATGACGGGTTGGTGCTACTGTAGTAGCTACAGCGGTAGTTCAGCGCTTGTGGACGCCAAAGTGTTGTGATAGGTCGCCCTGGATGGCTGGTTTCACGGTGTTTCGGTGTCTCGGTATCAAGTGCCGTAGACTATAATAAGAGTCATAACCTAGAAAGTCAAAGAGATTATAATCTGATTCTTTAGCTTTTCCAATATTCTCAATTGATTGACTTGATTGTGGATTGTCAAGATGACGGATGTTATGAGTATTAGGGAGCAGCAGCACTGTACACTGCAGTACTTTGCTGTTGACCTTGCGGCTGCGGCTTTCGCTTCTGCTTTGGTCACTCCCTGGGTGACAGCCATTGATAAGTAAGTGCCCAAAATCCTATAAACACTATCTCAGCAAACAGTATCATCGATATTCTTATGTTCAAGATACTGTGGATACTAACAAAGTCGCCATTAGACTTGTCTTCAACAAAGCCACCAGCAACACGTCCATCAAGTCATCCATGCGAAAGTGGGCATCCAAGCCCAAGGCAACATTTGCTTCTCTCTTCATACCATTCCTGGTATACTTCGGAACCTACGCCACTGCCAACATGTTCGATTCTTTCAATGCCGTCCAATACGATTGCGATCCTTCTATCGTCTGCTCATCTCCCGCGAAGTTCGCCGCAACCACGACCGTCAGTTCAGGGCTGAGTATATTCAAAGACGCATACTTTTCGAGAATGTCTTGCGGAATGTCGACCCCTCTGCTGAGTTATGCACTGTTTACCCTGCGAGATGCGGTGACTATATACGCTTCGTTCAACCTGCCTACTATGATTGCTCCCAAGCTTGCCGAGTTTCCCTTCGCGTCGATTACCCCGTTTGCCAACATCTTTCAGTCTGAAGATGCAAGGCTTAAGATGGCCCAACTGTTCATGCCAGCTGCATCTCAAGTTGTCAGTACTCCGATTCACCTGCTCGGTCTGGATGTGCATGCTCGTCAAGTTCGCATGACAATCAAAGATCGCATTAGTGTCATTCGGCGCTACACTGGCTTTGCTACACCTTTACGTATGATACGAGTTTTACCTTCGTTTGGTATTGGTAGTGTGGCCAATACTGGCTTTAGGAGGAACATGATGGCTCGGGTGGTTTGATTTGACCTGCGGTTAGAGATGCTTTAGGTTCAACACAGGAACTCCAAGACAGCCTCAACGCGGAGAAGTCGTATTTATTTTGCGTTCATAAAAGTCTACCAGAAATTGAGAATATCTTATCAAGTCGAAATTTACTGTGCGGTTAAATCATTTGTCTGGTCTTCGAAACAAACATTATTCTTGGTCCTGTTCTTTCGATTTGTTGGTGAGCTTATAGCTACTGAATCACGACATGCAAAGGCGGGCACTGGTTTATGGAAAGTCAATGGTTTATCTTTTACTATTTAATACCATAGTAGTCATCGAACACATGAATCAAACGCTAAAGTCCACTCATTCAATGCTATGTATATGCATCCTCATGCCTTCGTTCTTTTTTTTTTTCCTTCTCTTTCTTTTTTCTTTGCTTAGAACTTGCCTTGATCGGCGTTCTGCATCAACATGGTGTTATCAGGCTTGTACTTCTTGGAAGCAAGGTTGACATTGTACTCGACATCGAGAACAGCGCCCTTGGGGTCGTCCTTAGCAGGCTTGAAATCAAGGAGGAGATCATCCTTGACAGCGCAGGCAGTGTCGGTCTCGAGATAAGGATCGTCGCTGGGGTACAGCTGAGCAGTAACGCCGAGGTAATCATCGTGGGTGACCATGATGTGAATGTGAGCAGGGCGGTAAGGATGACGGCCCATGATCTTGAGGAGCTCGGCGGAGGGACCAGATGTGTCGATGGCGTACTCGGTGGGCTTGAGGCAGTAAAACCAGAACTTTCCGTCGGCGTCGGTGCGGAACTTGCCACGAAGGTTGTGGCGCGATTGGTTCTCGGGATCGTGGGCGTCGTATTTGCCGTTGGTGCTGGCTTGCCACATGTCGAAAACGGCGTTGGGAATTCCCTTTCCGGTATCAACGTCGCGGATGACGCCGTGGAAGAATGTGAGTTGACCGTCCTTGGGCATGTCTTGGACGACGCTGGCGCCGAGGTCGCGGAAGGGGGTCTCGGGAGACCAGAAGGGACCGAGAATGCTGGAGGATGTAGGGGCCTTGCCGCCGTCGGTGACGACCTTGTGGTTGATCTCATCGACGAGACTGCGATTGTAAGCGATTGATTTGGCGGGCGCAATTGATTTGGGTACTTACGACTCAATTCCGAGAATGTCGCAGACGCGCCATGTCTCGTTGCGGTTCTTCTTGTAGGCCTGACCAAGAGAGTTGATGTAGTTGACGCCGATGATCCACTCGTCCTGAGTGAGCTCGACCTCTCTGCAGAAATCATGCATGTGACGAATGAGAGAAGTGAGAATCACACGCTGGCGGGGGTCGGTCTCGGGGCTCATGAGGCCGATGACATGGTCTGTGAAGTTGGGGTCGAACTTTGATTGCGCCTTGGCGCCGTTGGTGCCGTTTGTACCGTTGGAGGCCATTTTGATGACTGGAGTGTCTGGGGAAGAAAAAGAAGAACTTGAAAGATCTGGGGTATCTGGAGATGGGTGATGATGAGGGAAAAGACGTTTGGGTCAGAACGTGGAGGTCGCGACGTTAAGTATGAAAATGAATTGTCGTTTGCCGTTACCGTAGCCGGGAGACTTGGAGGGGGCGGGGCCGTGGATCATGGACGCCAACAGTAGCGGCAATTCAAGTCGGCTCTCCACGTCAGAATGACCATTGCAAATACTGAATCTCTATTGGTCCATGTCCACTAGAACAATCTTGGGGTAAGAGATCCGAACCGGGGGAAATATTCTTACCCGCAGGTGCCGTACCAAGATGCCGATTCCTCACCAAGCGGATCTTTGTTTCTCCAACTTTTTCACCTTCTGGATGAATAGATTGCCGATTCTTCTTACCGGATCTGGTTCTCGTACGATTTATTACCGTTTTTTGACTGGTGTATTGTCGCGAACCATTCATTTCACGTGCATACCTGTTTGCTTCAACCTTGAAAGGCCATTCTTGAGCTCACGGCAAAAATTCACGGTATGTTCAGCTGGACAAGACAATATCCAGATTACATCAATCCGAAAACATCAGGCCATCTTGAATAACAAGAAATATCGCCTTCAGAAGCAACCATGACCAAGACAGCTCAATCACAGAGCAAGATCTAGGGTACCTCGTCAATTGACTCTGGGGTCCCCGGCTGGTCAACCTGGGGTAGCGGCAATCATGCCAGGGTCCTGGGACTAAGTCAACGCGTCGGCCTTATTAAACTCGCCGGGAATAATGTCATGACGCTTCTGAACCGAAACCTATCAATTTGCGCTCATTGGGAAAGTGTACTCAATCGACGATACCGAGGGCAATGTGATGGGGAATCATGGATGCGGGGCATTGGACGACCCCGCCAAAAACCTCAGCGAGTCCAGCAAATAGCGACGAGTATCAGTAACAGATGCACGTACAAAGCAAGGGCGCCATGTCTCAAATGGGTTTAGTGTCAAAAATTCTAGAAGATACAGCGGCTTTAAATTGTTGAACTCTGAAAACATGCTCCCTCCTACCAGCTCTAAGCCCCATCAAGGAGGAATCCACAGCTACAGTCTGCACGCTCCACTAGGTTTCCGCCTTGCCCAGTAATACACGCAACGACCTCAAGATCAATATCCGAACATCAAGGAGAAGCCCTCGCGCTAACAATCAAACAATTTTCCTTCAATTACCAGGCAGATACTTCGCAAAGGACCCATGAACCCGTGCAAACTGCTCACCAAATGCTCTGCAAAGTTGATCAAATGGCTTACCGACCAAGTCCATGCTGCAGAAGGAAGAGGCATACCATCTTTGAATGTCGATGATGAAGAACTTTCCATCGAGGCTTGCTTCCGATAGGCCAACCCTCATGACACACCCGACATCAAGCGATTCGAATAGGTCAGGATATTGCGTCTTGAGTTGCTGCTGCCACCACTTGCAAAAGTTGTTGAGTTCTTCTAGCTTTGCTTCTTGTCTCTCAGTCACTCTTTGGTCTGTATTTGGATGTCGTAGACCAGCGGCGCGAAAATCGAAGTGACAATCGTGACGAAGGGCCGATGTATTAAATTGCTTTGTTTGTTGATTGCGTGAAGAGAAACCTCGAGCAATAATCTGGTCGTCAATCATCAAAACACGTATATGGCCCCATTCGGAAAACGGTGGAAAGAATTGTTGGTGAAAGACTCTCCTGTTGGCGAAACCCTGCGTGTTTGGCTGACTATGGACATACTCATTGTCCTCCGGATTTGCGTCATATTGTATGTAGTCGTCACGGTCGCCAAACCCGAATCTGACAAATTGTGGCCCCTGCAGTTCAGCTAGTGTGCAAGCTCCGATGCCCAAGCATGTCTTGGGCCTATGACGGTACGTTTCTGGTGTAGATTCATCCCTTGCGATAGTGTCTAGTGCCATGATGTCGGCAGCCTTGTACCCATAATTCCAATTCTCATGGTAGTTTGGAAATACGCTGATGTCGCTACGTGAAGCCTGGAGTGCGTCGAGGGCTTCATAAAGATCGCGAACATGAGGATGCACGGTCCAGTCGTGACGTTGGAGTGGGATGTAGAATAGAACCGGCCGACTGTATTCGAACACATGATCGGCGAGAGAGTTGGCTCCTTGTTTTATAAGTCCTTCGATCCACTCAAGCGTGCGGTATTCAATTGTCATACGTTGAGATCTTTCGGCCCAGAGCACCGTGACGATCTGTTGATGAAGAAGAACAAGGCGTTCATTCCATTGCGGCTCGATTAGTTTGGTTTTGGACTTCTGTAGCTTGGCAATACGACCAGCCAAGTCGGCTAGACCATTTTCTTGTTTCTTTTTGGGGCCGATGTTGCTGACAAGCCCAGGACCTAGGCTATCTTCCAGTTGCTGCAGTCTTTCAGGCGTTAAACTGCCTAGGACGTCGCCGGCCTCAAATGAGCTCGCAGCTGGGTCACAGGGGATTCTGGCGTCGTGACCCTCTTCACCGATGTCTTTGTAACGGCTGACACCAAGAAAGATGACGTGGACCCCAGGCTCGAAAGTTTCGTGTCGGGGAGTTTTCGCGGGCGTGGAAGCCGCCTGTGTCGGTGCGGCTCTCTTGTTTGCCGACATCGTTGCATCTGATCTGGTTGAAGATATGATGTTAGCTTGTCTAGATAAAGATATGACCAGGATCTTCACTCACAGCTTGAAAGCCTCACAGTTAGGCGTGATGTGGAAGAGAGAATATCGAAAATGAATCGAATGGAAGGAAATTGTTTGTTGTTGTCTTGGGGGTGAACGCGCCTAAGCATTACTGACACTGCTGGGCAAGTGCCGCCTTTCCGCTAAAAGCTTTGACAGATGACGTAACTTTTTAAAGGACAGGAAAAAGTGAGAGACGCAAATTATGGATGAAAGGTGAAGGAGAGATGGTGGATAGTGGATAGGCCGAGAAATGTGTGAGCTTCTAGGTATGGAAAGATTTGTGACGTATCCATTGTTAAAGGCAACTAAGCTGCTGAAGCAGCAAGTCCTAAAGGTATTTAAGGTAAAGGAAAAATGATCTGTAGATTTTATCTTATCGAAGCGGCTCACAGGTACATATCCTCAATCTCCAGCGCCAAATGATGGCCACACTGTTTTGAACATGGTGGACTCATGAGAGTTGGTGTTTACATCCTGCACCCATTCACGACATTTATGTGAGAGCAAAAACATCTGAGTATCTAGTACCTACTTTGACCGAACCTTTGTCCCAAAGCTTCGTTGGAGCCTTCCTCAAACATAGGCAAAGAAGTCGGTTAATAATCGCGCTGAAGCCACTGGTCGCATGCCTCATACAGCTTGAGAAGCTGCGGCTCAACAGAATAGAAGTGATCCGACATGGTCTGATCAACACAGCTGAAGAATCGAAGGAGAGCAACGACAGTAAAGTCAGCGTAAGAGGCTTTAAACGTTAGTGCCAACATCACCAAAAGGGTCTGGGGCCGAAATTCTCCTTACGATGGTAATTCATCAAGAATGGTCCTGGAGTCTCAGCTAGCGCGTCTCCAATCTCATGACACATGGCATCAAGCTGGTACCAAAGCTGCTGGCTGACGTGCTCGCTATAATATGAATCAAGGCTCATTCCAAATATCTTTGCTCGTGTGTCTGCATAATATTGTCGATCTGACGGCGCCAGAACTTTCTTGGGTAATAAATGTGCCCATAACGGTCGACTGCTTATCAGCAGCTTTTCTGTAAGTTCCTCGACCCTAGCGGAATCTTCTGAGTTGAACTGAAGTGACGGCGTGCTGAAGTTCTTCTCTAAGACCTCGGCAATAGATTTTGATCCCACGATACCCTTCATGGTCTGGCCCTCCTGTAGCAGAATGCAGGGTATGGTATGCGGGCTCAAAGGAGGCTCATTGGGTTTCACACTGAGCTGGTGTCAGATAATTCATGGGAAGCACTTCTGGGGCCTTTGAGACTTACTGGGGCTGAATATGGGAACTGAGGTTGGAAAAGTCAAGCCATTCAGTGGTATACGGCAATTCTTTGTAATTGAGGACGAGACGGGCTGCCATCGAGCAGTCAGTCTAACACGCTCAACCTCGGTATGAACCTATCAAACCTTTCCAGACATTTGGAGACCATGATTTTCGTGTTATACTTGGAATGTCGAAAAGTGTTATCAACGGACGAGACGTCATGTTTATTGTTCTGCTTTTCAAGCTGATGCCCGCATTGAACTGATTCAGCCGAGGTTCTTTAATACAAATATTAATTGGTGGTTGAGGTCAATCATCGCTGACAATGGATCAAACTTGTCCCAGTTAAGTTAGTCCCTTGGCAATGGCATTAAAAGCGGGGCTAATCGGACAAGTTTATGTCATTTTCCTCAGTGACAGGTCCGATCGCCCAGATTATCTCCCCGTCCTTCACTAAACATTATTTTATGCCTTGCGCTTTGCGCCTCACGCCCTGCATCCTGAAGGCTTTCTGTCTACATCCTCTAAGGTTATCATCTTATTGAATTGTGCGATGCAAGAATTAAACTACTTTATCTCAGCTTATCATAATTTCTCTTTCTGAACTGGCCAAAACAATCCCAGTGTACAAACGTGCAGCTCTTTGTCGCCATGTCTCCTCGTTCCAACAATTCAGATGGCTCAACCAGCCCAGAGGCCAAGGTAAAAGCTTATTCGGGTCTCTTACGTCAAATCTGCCGAGTCACCTAACAAGAGACTTAGGAACGTCGAGCGCGTAATAGGGCAGCCCAGTTAAAGTTTCGTAAGAAGAAACAAGAAGTCGATGAGACACGCTGCAACCGAATAAAGCACCTTGAAGGTGTGATTGAGAAAATGAGCACTGTCTTGGTAGACTTTACAGATGGGCTCTTACAGCGGGATATCGTTCAACAGAGCCCTGCTATGATAGCCAGCATTCAAGGCGTTATCGCCGATATCCTTACATTGGCCAATGAAGCCGGAGACCCTGAACAGGACCCCAAGACTCGTAAGGCTCGGAGGAAAGTCACTGAAACCCAATGTCATTCTCCCAAGGACTGCGAAGGTGAGTCTACTGGCTCAGCTCCGAATGTTGCCATTCTCACTACCCCCGACGATCCGATGATAGGTCCGGACCAACAAGAAGCCGTCATTTACCCAATGCCCCTTACAGATAACCCTCCCATACATATACCTCAAGTAGAAGATGAAATGGCACAGTTACCAGTAGTTCCAACAGTTTTGTCCCAAGCAAATTACCCACAATGTACTATCCCAGCACCTCTCAGCCCTCTTTTGTGGACATCCTCATTACCACCCCTATCTCTCAATTCTTTCATTTGTCGTCTCACATATTCATGCTTCAAAGTTGGCTGCCTCGTTCTCAGCAGATCGATCGACGCACCACTCCCCCTATCAGAAGAAAGTCGCATGTTTGGATCGACCCTTCGCTACCGGGAAAGGGATGAAATGATCTTGAGAATGAGATGGCTCCTCGGCCCCGGCAAGCATGAGCTTCAGACATTGGCAGAGTTACCGTGGGGAGGGCGGTGGTGGGATCAAGAGTTCTCTGGAAGCGATCTTGCGAATTATGCCACGACTGCTGCGATGGTTGACTCATCTGCCCCTCAGTTCCTCAGTGTTCTTGGTGTTGAGAAGCAACTTATGGCACTCGGTGCCTGCTTTGTGGATAAAGAGACCATCGAGCTGGACTCGAGTGCCTTAGCGATCCTGTCGGGGAATCGCCTAGAACCTAGCTGCGCGCAACCAGATAGCTGGAGTTTTGTTAACCTTTTCCCATCAAAAGATTCACGACCGCAGATACATACGCCGAGAGTACGGGTCAGTTTGAACTTGCTCATCACAAACTTGACCAAGATAGCGGTTTGTTTGATGAAAGGCCCTGGCTTTCCCAGACAGGCACTGAGAGGAGCTATTGAACAGTCTGTTATTACGAGGAAGAACAACCCAGAAAGGCAAGGCATAGCCAATATGGAAGCATCTTTATGTTACTAAACTATGTAGAAGATACTTAAGTATCTACTTGGCGGTCATTATTTAGACTGTGGATTGCGAGTAAGACCCTAAGTAACGAAGAATAAGAAAACAATATCATCTACATGACAATTTGTGTGATTGCTACCGACAAGCAATAAACCGTCCAACTCATTATCCCAAGGCCTGCGGATATGAACACTCAACTATCCGTTTCCATAGGCGGTGTTTACCCCTCGAACAGTGCCACCTCGAGTGCATTTATCCATGATGCGCCCGGCAGAACGAGCAACATTACCGCTGACAGAAATTAGCAAGGACTTGTATTTTGCAGAAGAGTTGACATACCAAGGAGAGGATGTACCTCCCTTCCAGACAGGAAAGCTGTTGACACCATGGATAGTAGCTAAACCGTGGCGACAGAAAGAGCTTCAACCACCAGTGGGGACGCCGCAACGTTGTCCTGACCTACGTGCGAGAAAGTCAATGCACCAGACAGCGTCAGCGACCCATTACATCAGAAATTCAGTTTCCATCTTGCAAAGGTCCTTCTTGTGATCCATGAGATGACAGTCAACTTACGGAAGCACTGGTCCCAGCAATAGTGTTGCAACGAACAGCACGCTTCTCCAAATTCCCCGGATCTCATCAACAAAATTTAGCTTATGTTGTTTCATACATGATGTTATGACCTTTACCATTTGCAGCTTGGTTAACTGTCAAGGCAAAAGCTTCATCGGGGCTCAAGTGAGCACCCTCCGGATCAACGACGATGGCAGAGGCCCATGACTCCAAAGAAAACGGAAAAGTGGCTTCAGTATCAGCATTTCTATTGACAACTATGCCAGCAATATCATCGTTAATAAAGATACCGAGGCTAGTAAGAGCAAGCTTGACCATTTTGACTAAATTTAATGACTGAAGTTCGTGTGAAATAGATTCAAGCGTTACTCATCTGTGTTGAGCATGGACTGAGAATTCATTTATAACAATCTTTCAAGAGCGCAAAATGGACTAGACTTCGAATTTCGAGCGGAGACTAACAAAGCGATCGTGAGTCCGGTCCCGCATTCGTCTGAGGTAAGATTTTGAAATCACGGTTGATCCGCTGGGCAACGTTTTACACCGATAGGACTGCATCGCCTGTATACGAGATTTCATCTGTGGTTTGATGGCTGCATAATTATGAAGATCTTCCTGCACCAGAGATTCGATGTTTAATTATCCGAAAGGATCTGCCCCTGTTTGCCAGAGAGCTGATGTACGCCGCCAGGTGGACTCCCATGACTTATGAAGACGGGGAACATCATTCCAAAAGCTCCGATACAAGCTAATAGTTTCATGTTACAGTCTCATTATATGTAAAAGGAAATGATACTATTAGCTCGTGGGGTGACAGTCACCCGATAGCGCAGTAATCGTATGGACAGAAGCAATTCATAGGGTCAATAAAGGCGAGGTACAGAGCTTTGGGGCTCCTAGGCGCTGATAAGAGGCACACATGGGTACTGTTCAGAATTATGGTAATGGTCTCGCCTTGTCCGTCAATAACTCAAGAGTTATGGAGCAGAGAGCCAAAGAGCGAGATAAGTTTCAGTCCAGCTGCGTCCGTAACGGCTAATAACTCTAAAGATAGAACCTCAACCGTTGATGACTAGAGTTATGCAGAACCATAACTCCAGTGTACCCCGCATGTTCTATAATTAGGCAACTCATCGGTGTATTCAGCCGGGCCATTGAGTAGAGTTAGTAGTCTTAGAGTCCGGTATAGATCATACTATCCTACCTGACGCCGGTTCTCACTACTCCGAAATATTATCTAATTCCATGGCATTCTTGCAGATCACAACAATGATCTTCCTTCAACTGTCAAGTTACAGGGTCGTTCTTACTCAGTCCCTACTGGAATTCCTTTGCTTTATTGATGTTTCTTCTTAGCAATGGCTAATTCAAGAAAAGAAAAATTATTTAAACTTGATCAATCCCCCTCAAAAGTCGCATCCACCCTCATCATTACCTTTTTATCCATACAGCTTCCTATACATTACTCAAACTCTCTGTTTAATATGAAGCTCTCTATCATCCTCGTTGCGTTCTGGGCTGCAGCAAGCGCACCCGCTGAAAACAAGTTGGCTCGCCGTGACGACTGCGGCAAGGGTGGAGTACCGTACACTCGTCGCACAAACAGCCCATGTGGCAGTGGAAATGGACGTCGTGCCTCCTGTTGATGTGATCGAACTGGTGTAATAATCACCAATTTTTCTCCATTTCAGCCTAGGCCATAGGTTTCAACAACGAAGAGGTCCAATGCATTGGTGGATTCTGGAGGGAGATACAGGGCTGCGAGACTGGCACATACAAGGGCTGTATTGCTAACGGAAGTGGTGTTCAGTGCAGAGTTGTCCTCGGATAGGAAGCTCAAGACAACCGAGATGAGTGTGCTGGGTGTTAGATAATCATGGCGAGAAACAGATACTCCCAGTTATCTATGTAGAAAGAATTCATGACACCCTGCTGGGTTACAAAGCCAAGTCTTCATTCATGGAACTATGTAAGGCTTATGTGATCCCAGGGGGCTGCACGGTGGGCAGGGCTTGATTAGTAACCTGGCTTCTTGGATGCACTCATGAGACATGCGCAAGCAATCTAAATACGAACTTGTTAAAATCTATGCAGATATACTTACACCAAGCGTCTCGTGCATCTGTTGGATTCCAAAGAAACATATCACATCGCAGACAGAGGATTCTTTGCTCCAGTCAGGCATTGCCCATTCGCTACCAAAGTACTATCCATAACTATCCTAACTCCGTCCTATTAATACAAAATCCTCTGAGCAATACCTCATTCATCGATGACATGAGCATTTACAGTCAAGTACGGTACAAGAAGATCCTCTCTTCCTTTTCACTAGATTGATTCTAAGTAATTTGTTATTTCCCAGGCTCTTGGCTTGGGAGTGGCATTGACTTACCAACTTTGGGAGCTTCTTCAACATCCACGTCTGCAGTGAGAGCTTCCCTCTTCTTTGCTGTGGCCTTGACACCGGACACTGGAATCTCGATGTCCTTGGTGGTAGTAGTTCCAGCCTTGGCGCCACCATTCTTGAACTCGTCCATTGAAATGGCGGGAGCGACAGTGGCCTCGTGGTGCTCGTCGTTGAGCTGCTCCTTCTCATGGACGCGATTTGTGGTATGGATGACCTTTTGTTGAACTGTTTCTCTCTCGATCACGGGCTGGATATTCTCATGGAGGTGGCTGGAGCGGTATGTGAGAATCGAGTACACGGGCAAGGTGATAGGAAGTACTTACTGGTGAATGTGCTCATGTTCGTTCGTAGGAGCATACTCTCTTGAATGAGTAGTGCCCTCAACGTTTTTCTCGTTCTTGATCCTGGCGGCTTCCTCCTTGGCCTTCATCTTAGCCTTGTTATCCCGATGATCTATCTCCTCTTCGACTTCATTCTCCTTGTAGACATGCTTGGTGGGTAAAACATTCTTGTCCTTGACAGGCTGAATAGTGGTATGGTAATGGTCTTGGTGGACCTCGTGGTCGACTTCTGTGTCGACCTTCTCATGCTCGTGAGACTTGACGTCTTCGTGCACAACTGGAGCTTGCTTCTCCTTGTGAATGGTGGCGTCATCAGTAGTCTCGACGGTCTCGTCAACTGTCTTTTCAAGGCTCTTATCGACTTGCTTGGTGGCTGGCACATTGGTTTCGTTTTGTTCTTCCAGGGGAACACCAGTTACGATGTTCTTGACGGATGAGGCCAATTTGCCAAGGGCGTTGGGAGGAAGTTCAGATGCCATGGTGAATCTGTGGAGATTTAAAGTGACTTGAATGGTGTTTGAATAGATTTGAAGTCAAATGCTAGAATGATTGTCGTTCAAATCAGCTGTAGAGCTCTCTCTTAATAGCTCTGGCAGATCAATGAGCTCATGCCACAGTCCTTGGCAGCGTATGTGGCTAATGCTGTCATCGTTCGTCATTTTTTGCACAATTCACTACGATCCAAGATCTATGACGATGCATTTTAACATGCAACCAATTTACTTTCTTTCATGTGCCTGGACCTGCCAGATCTATCGATTGTTTTGATCCTTGACCGTACTCTAATTCTGTCGCTTAAAAACTCAGATGCCCTGTCATTCTCGCCTTTTTGGTGGTCATAGTGGAGAGCTTACGCCACAGTGATGTATCGACTACGTAGCTAGTGCCACCAAAACCTGGGTTTCCATGCAGGAGCGTTATTACAGTGCAGTGGATGAGGCAATTAAGCTTGTCGATCGTTCTCGTGGCGCAGAAACTCGTGCTGAGCTCCTGTATTACGCTTAGGTTTTGCGCAGCAAGACGAAAGATACCTGTTTGACGGCCTAATTCAAGGCTGGCAGTATGTACTTGTCATCGTGAGACCCGCCTCGGCTGCCATTGATTGTTCACCAATGAAAATAAATGTCTTGGAGATCGGTGGGGCAAGCATGTGCTCTTCAAACTTGGCTTTGATCATCCAGGGCTCGACCGGACGTCATTGGGCAAACAAGAGCCAAAAATGAGCTTGTTTCTTCTAATGAAAAGCCATCAAGAGGAGCCTGGGGATATTGAAAACTTGAGATAGATACCGCCTGCCTGCCATTATCTACAGTAAGCCCTGTGTCTGTAGGGTAGTCTAGGTGTCTCTGCGATTACATCAGGTAGCGCAGGTTGGCAAAGTACTTTCTCTCTCGCCAATTGCAACCAAGAGTAAAGTTCCTTGTACATAATCGAAAAGCAAAGTTATTTATTATCGTTGAGATCCAAGTTTGCCAAGGCGGATTATACTATCAGATCTTGAACATGTTACCCCTCTGGTTATTTTGAAGTCAGACCCCCGTCCTCTGACATTGCAGCCCCGGATTAATCATCACTTCGAAATCAAGCTAAGTCGTTGATGTATCCTGAAGAAATATATCCTCTGAAGCAGACTTTCACAAGGTCGAAAAACCCGTTTGCAATAGACACGCGACAAGGTTCGCGTTCCTGTTTTAGATGGATATACGCCGCCGGCGCCGTCTAGATGCTCAGATGCTCAACTACGGTAACTGTCTGTCGTTCTGCCTCGTACCCACACAGTATGAGTGAGGGGGCTTTTCAACCAAGGACAAATGTATAAGGCCTCGGATTATGTTCATTTGTCTAAACGAGACTCAATTCGTAAAACCCTGGCTCTCGCTTACGATGGCTAAAACACCTCGTTTAGATGCCAATAACCCGAACTGTGGATCCAGATCTAAGCGAAGCCAAGTAGAGCGTTAAAATAGAAACACGGGGTAAAGCTCAGGTCATAATATTGTGGCCAAACTCTCTGAATACTCTGATTTACCCCAAGGACTAAAAAAGCTGCCTCCAGAAGCGGGTAGTTCTTGTACATGACCGAGGTTGCACCGACGCTATCCCCAGCTGTTAATTCCATCAGTCCAGTAAAGAGTAGGAAGTATTCAGATCCTCCATACTTCGGAGCATTTTAACTATTAAAATAATACAACTTCTTATTCTGAGGTATCATTATAGCATTATTAAAATAAGGAAAGAATTAAGTAAAATTAGTATTAAAAGTATAGTCTACACTGTACTTAATTACCAAGGGACCTTACCATGAGAGGATGTAAATACTCCCCCTCTCCCCTACCGTGACATTAAGTTAAGTAAAATCATCACATTCCAGGGAATTCGGATAGTACTTTATCCAGATGGTTGTTTACCCCGCGCCTTAAGCGTATTTGGGCAGGAAGCTACATGGACTTAGGTGTATAAAAGGTATAACTAACACGAATTGATGGCTAACAGAAGATATCAAGAGCAACAGGAGGAAGCAACAGACGTCTTCTCGAGGTTCTTCTACTTAGAAAACCCATACTAAGATCCTCTGTTGCACAATGTATGTCCCAACTGCGTTGATTAGCCTTATAGGCATTGCTCTCGTCTTCCGCTAGACTGCTCAGTCAGAGGCCAGCATCCTGTAAGTATCTGCGCATGGAGATTTTGTCCGTTTCGGTTCTCACTTGTACAAAGTAACTTACCATTAGGGATAGCTTGGGAAGATGCTTCTGATCAAGCCTTTGCCTTTGTACTACAGCTCAATACGACCGAGAAAATTGGCATCGCTACCGGCGGCTATCGCACAGACGGACCGGCTTGTGTTGGCACAATTGGGAAAGTCGAAAGGCTCGGATTCCAGGGAATATGCTTTTCCGATGGCCCTTCTGGATATGCCAGGTCAGATGGTGTGAGCGTCTTCTCCTCTGGCCTTACTGCAGCTGCTAGTTGGGATAAACGCCTTATCTATGAACGTTCCGTTGCCATTGGAGAAGAGTTTAGGGCCAAAGGTGCTCACGTATTTCTTGGGTAAGTCATTGCAACTTTCACCTGGTCGAGGTTATAAATGTGCTAATTCAATGGCAGACCATCCTGTGGTCCTATGGGCCGTAGTGCTCTTGGCGGGCGAAACTGGGAGGGTTTCGGCCCCGACCCTTATCTCTCTGGCGTCGCCATGCATGCTTCCGTCTCTGGTATACAATCTGTTGGTGTACAAGCGTGCTCGAAGCATTTCATTGGCAACGAACAGGAAACACAGCGCACCAAGACCACTGAGGAGGATGGAACCGTCGTCAATGCTCTGAGCTCCAACATTGACGAACGTACATTACATGAGATGTACCTTTGGCCTTTTGCTGACGCTGTTAAAGCCGGTACTGCCAGCGTCATGTGCTCCTACAACCGAGTGAATCAAACTTATTCCTGTGCGAACCATCACTTGCTCTCGGTACTGAAGGACGACCTCGCATTTCCGGGATACGTCGTTTCTGACTGGTTTGCGACACATGGCACAGCCTCCTTCGCCAACGCAGGGCTCGACCTCGAGATGCCAGGACCTGTCAGCGCCGACTATGGTGCCTCGTATTTTGGCGATCACCTTCTCGACGCGGTCAACGATGACAATGTGACAGCAAGTCGCCTCAATGATATGGCTGAGAGAGTCCTGACGCCATACTTCTTTCTACATCAGAATGAGGATTTCCCTGCCCTGGATCCTGCTTCCGCCACTGCCCTCAGTGTCAATCAATTTGGTTACAACAACCCTCAGTACTCAATCAAGCCCGTACCTGCACGCGATGTTAGAGGCGATCACGCCAAGGTTATCCGGGAATTGGGTGCCGCTGCCACTGTGCTGCTCAAGAATACTAATGGAACACTGCCTCTGAAGAACGAAAATGACATCGGTGTCTTCGGAAATGGAGCACCATACCCAACCATCGGATCCGTCTATTTTGATTATGAGAACGCGTCTATATCCTATGAAATGGGCACTCTCGACCAGGGTGGCGGTTCTGGCATAGTCCGCCACACCGAACTTATCACCCCGCTGGACGCAATTCGAGAACGTGTGCGAAAACAGAGTGGCCGGGTCCAGGTCCTTCTGGAACATCAGGACATCATTGAGGGCAATTTCAGGTCCATCTACCCGATCACTGATGTCTGTCTGGTCTTCCTAAAGGCATTTGCGGCAGAGGGCCGGGATAGAGAGTCGCTGGACCTTGATTGGAATGCCACCAAGGTCGTCGAGAGCGTTACGTCCTTGTGCTCTAATACTGTTGTTGTTGTCAACGGTCCAGGTGTAGTCTTGATGCCCTGGGCTGACAACGAGAATGTGACGGCTATTCTGTCAACCCAGTACCCTGGAGAAGAAATCGGTAACTCTATCGTGGATGTTCTCTGGGGTGAGGCGGAACCCGCCGGCCGTTTACCATACACTATCCCCAAGAATACGAGCGACTATGGCGGACCAGTCTTCAACCTAACTGAGCCATCCACCAACCCTGATGAGTGGTCAGCTGATTACACAGAAGGTCAATTTATAGATTACCGACACTTTGACGCCATGGACATTGAGCCTCAGTATGAGTTCGGGTTTGGCCTGTCGTACACCACCTTTGAAATGTCGACAGAACTCACTGTTGTTGTAGCTGTCGGTATTGGAACTCATGTAGATGAGTCCAAAGGCAAGGTACCTGGAGGATGAATTGATCTTTGGGAGAAAGCAGCTGCGGTATCCGTTCAGGTGCGCAACACTGGTGACAGGGACGGACATGCAGTGCCTCAGTTATATGTGTCGTTCCCCCAAGACGCAACCCCACCTGGTACCAAAGTGCGAGTTCTTAGGGGTTTTGAAAAGGTGCATCTCAAGGCTGGAGAGGCCAAGAGGGTTGTTCTCCCTCTCCAGAGAAGGGACCTTAGTTTCTGGGATGAGGCTACTCGCCAATGGGTCATCCCCGAGGGTACCTTTACCTTTTCTGGTGGATTCAGTTCTCGTGATCTCCGAGCCAAGACTGAGACATCTGTCTTAGGGTGGAATTGTATCAGGAGACAACTTACAACGAGGTGGTAACAGAGTGGAAAACCAAAGAAAGTGCTTACTGCAGTAGTGACTGGTTAAGTTTGGGTGGCTGATCAGATTCTGTATGACTTGCAAATTGACTCTTTTCAGACCTTTTCAATGCTCTTCCTCCACCTGATGCACAGAGACAAACAAGCGCTAACTAAGTTCTGTGTGGTGATTATAAGCTCTCAGCCACAGGTATCAACTGCAAATAACACATCTAGCTCACTATTTAGACAAGCGCGGCAATCTGTCAGTGAAACCCTTAATCTTCCAGCTACTCTCGGGTTAGAGCCGCATCATGTTGTTTTATCTTTAGCTCCATTTTACATGAGTTCCTTGTGAACTCCTGTCTACGTTTCGTCATTCTTAAAGTAAGATGAGGCACTACAGGTCCTTGGAGTCTCGATGAGGGTCGGGTATGTGACAGGTCAATGTTGCGTATAAGCTAACGTCACAAGGTTCTCAATCTATAAGACAGAACCTAAAAGAAGGACACACGACAATATCTAACTCAACGTATCGATTTCATTCACTTGAATCCCCACGAATCCAAGCAACGGCCCAATTAGTGGTCGAAAACCGGCTTAGTATACCTTCCTCTTATCCTAATTATTGCCCACGTAGATCTCGTCACCTTCAGCGACTTTCTATGCTGTAGGCAAATATGTCCATCGACTAAAGTAGGCAGGCGTGCTCCCTTTGCCACCATTGCTAGTGGCATACACTCCAAGTAAAGCGCCTACAGGAGTTAGCTTAATCTGAGATTCTATGCAATAGGTAGTAGGGATCTTACCTGCGAAAGGACCGCTTCCACCACTGACGATCTTTCCACTGGCTCGACCGAGCTCCATTGTCTTAGATGCGTCCTTAACGCATGAGGCCGAGAAAACAAATGACTTATCATCAGGGGTTGAGACGGTGAGGCGGACGAGGCTGCCCTGCCAGTCTGACGGGATGGGAACCACCTTTGCCTTCGGCGCATCCATACCTGGTTTCCCAGATGCTTCGATCCGGAAGCGGAGGTGTGGGGTGAGCTTGCCACGGGAAGAAACAAGATTGACAACGCCTAAACTCATATGCTGTAGCTGAGTCAGGAAAACCGTGACACCAGCTTCTTCCCCTTAAACATCTGGTGAGAAGAGCAAGTCGACGCTAAACCGAAAGAGCGTGCTTGTCTGTTTCCGAGCAACAAAGGCAAGTCTGTCATTATCCGGGTCAAAGGTGCTATCTCCTGTAAGATTGGCGCGAGACGGCGTGATACGAAGGGTTCGTTTATGCCCCTACGGAGAAGTCTGGAACTGGGATGGAGTACGCCACTGAGGCCGCCAGGTGACGAAGTTAGGCGGGATTCCGTTAGAAAAGTCGATATGCTCTGCGTCATTGTAGAATGGTCCAGAGCCCGGCAACTTCTTGGACTTGGGCGGAAGGGGGCCCTTCATACGACCTCGGACAGGCTGCATCTCCGGCCACTTTCCCTTTCTTCAATTGACCGGAAAGAGCACTGTTTCCCTACCCATCGGATAGATTTCGAACTTAGGTCCCGATCGTGTTGCCAACGCCATTCCCCACCAGTTATCGGAGTCATCTTTGAACAAGTCGGCATGCCCAACCGTCTGGAAATACTTATTGGTATCCTTGTTTGTTAGGACTGGATTCTCAGAATAGCTGTTGTACGGGCCAGTAACCTCTGTTGAGCGAGATACGGTCACAGTGTGGTTGAGTTCTGTTCCGCCCTCCGAAATCATCAGATAGTAGAAGCCGTTCTTTTTGTAGATGTGAGGCCCCTCTGCATTTCGGCCGCCAGTACCATTACAAATATTGATTGCTTGACCAACAGTGGCATATGACATATATGCTTGGCCTTCATCATCCCAGAATATGTCGGGATCAAGCCCGGAGGTCTGCATGATGACCGGACCGCTCCAAGATGTAGAGTCATATGGATTTGAGGTAGTATATACTACAACCTTGACCTCAGGGTACTGGCCGATGCCCAGACGAAGGTAAGTGGTTGTCAGATAGAGGCGCTTGTTGCGATATCTCAGAGTTGGAGCATGGGGGCCATCTTGTTGTCCTATGCTACGACTGTCCATCTCGGGGATTTGCGACTGTCTAATCAAGGCATTGCTGATATGTCTCCAATTGATGAGGTCCTTAGAGGCATAGACTGGAAGCCCTGGATAGGCCATGAAGGATGACGTGGAACAGAAGAAAGTAGAGTCCCACTCTGAAAAGAAGACACAGCTTGGGTCAGAGTTCCATCCAGGCAGAGTTGGGTCGAAAGGGCATAGGAAATGGTCCGCCCACCCACCAAGGTGAGCGACGACACGAGAAGGGAGACTAAGAGAGTCATGGTACGGTATCGTGGACAATAGAGAAGAGGGCTGTTACGAGCCACTGAAGGGATAATAGGAAGTGGTCGCGAGGAGGATGTCAAATATACCCTGTTGACGAACTGATCATCAGCATCTGTCTAGTCTGCACAGCCATCTTTCCAGGCATTGGTAGAAGGGATAATATCCGAGTGATTTAGTGCCCCCCCCCCCCTTTGCGGGTAAATTGGGACTGTCCGTGGTCAGCGAGCCAGGTTTCGAGCGAGCGCGGAAAGCAATCGTACTCGTACCCAAGAGCCATTGCCTTTCACCGAAGCAGTTAGCGGATCAGGAAACGCGCTCTCCCCTCTGACCGCAATGCCGCCACATAGTAACCGGGAAAGTCGGAAGGAATCAAGACAGTTTTCCTGGCGGCTAATCCTCCATTCTGGCGTGCCTGATCTTATTTCCCCCGCTTTGTAGCTCATCTCCTAGGTTTGTCTTGCCGAGATATTGATAGTGTTTACAAACTCTAGATCATCCATCTACAACCTAGTGTCATACAGTAACTGAAACTCAGTTCCTTTTCCATTTCTCTCCGATTGAACTCCTGTAGTAGGAAAGGGCAAACTAAGACAGGGAACAATGGGATGACAAAGACGATGCTATTTAAAAGTCGTGATCTTACGATGTCATCTCACACTATGATTTGAATGTGGAAGGAGTCAATGTAGATACGATAGTTTTCACTGTTTTAAAATCCTGTCATTATTTATTAAATTCAAAAATTCCCTACAAGAAATTCATGAGATATCTCGCAAGGTATATGCGATGGGACGTGGATGCAAAGTACTGAGATTGCAAAGGCCAAACCAGGACTTCAAGATTTGCTGGACGTGACATAGCCCTCGGCAATGGCGCCAGTCATCGTCTGATAGGAGATGAAGAAGCGGCCAGTGACGTAACTCCCTCCACCGACGGACTGGATGCGGCCATTTCAGGTACTCAGTGGAAGCTAGGTCTCGACGCCCACCTCGTCTCCCTGACCCGGGTGCGTATAGGTGATGGTGACATTGTAGAAGTCGACGCCAGTTGCCTGAATTGTGGGATGGTTAAAGTTGAATGCGGACGAGGCAGTCTGCGTGTAATTAAGGACTGGCGATGCGTCCAGAGAGAGGATCTCGGCACCTGGAAGGAAAGGAGCCTCAATCAGGGCGTCTGTACAGGCTGAGACGGCGACACTGGGGAATAACATTGTTGCTTACAGGTACAGTGCTTCAACCTGAAGTGAAGTGATGAAGGAAAGACGATGAGCCTGCAGTTGGGAATGATAGGTCTTGTGGTTATAGGTGGTCTCCATACTAAGGTCGTCCCTCAGCTGTCGAAGGTATCTTGAACGCATGAACCAGGGTTGACTTGGCACAAGTTCGTATTATTAATGCGAAGTCAGATTGGCCACGTATGGGTTCGCAATCACATTTCCGGGCTTGCTACGACATGGCCCCAACGTCAAGGTGCGCCTCAGTATCGAGACATTGGGGAAATGTGTTAAGATTATAAAACAGGTGCTTCGTGGAGACTACAGGGCGAAGGAGCGCTGGAATCGAGTCTCCGCTGTACTGGAAGCACCAAGTTAGTTTGGAAACGCGAGTTATGTTATGTTGAATGTGTTGTGGATATTTGATTTGGCCGAGAGCGTATCTTACATCCCTCAACTTCATAAAATCCCGACCGAGCATGGTCCAGCTCGCGTTGGAATCTGTGACGACGTCAAATAGCGAGCAAATACGAGGCTGGCGCTAATCTATCTAGCCTCTGAAACGGGCAAGCCCCTGGAGATCGCGTTTCTAAATTAGGTTCGGGGTAAGCCGCATGTTCAAACGTAACCCACTGCGTACAAGGGACTATGCCAGACGCGACTCCTGATCTATGCCTTTAACAAAATGAATCAGCCTCATGTTTGCGTGAAGTTGTTTAGCTATTTCTTCCGCGACGAACCCACCATCAATAAGTTAGGTAACTTAGAGACTTGGACTTGTGCTAAGTGATGCACTCAACTTGAACCAGATGGCTTCTTACGCTGAGCCTGGTGAACCCTCACCTACACCGTTACCTCAATCTTTCCATGTTTCTGACCTCGCGACTGATAAGAGGAGGTTACTTGTCATATACATCCATGGGTTTTGCGGGAGTGAAGAGTCTTTTGGTCAGTTCCCTTCTCATGTCCACAGCTTTCTCAAACAAGCCGTCGGTGATACCTACGTCGTCTATTCCAAGATATACCCACAGTACGAAACGCGTAATTCCATGGATATCGCGGTAGAAAACTTCAGCCGTTGGCTTCAGCCACATGAGAACTCTCAAACAGATGTCATTCTGGTAGGACACTCCCTTGGTGGCCTTTTGGCTGCTCAGGCTGCTCAGCTAGTAAGTTCCTTCACTACATTAAAGTGCAAATCTTTACTAATTTTGATCGTAGAAAGAATCCCTCTGTTTGGCTAACCAGCAACGCCATTCTATAATCGGCACAATGTCATTGGACTGTCCGTTCTTAGGTCTTAACCCCGGCATTATCATGCCTGGCATCATATCTCTGTTCCGCCCTAATAATACACAAATCGAACCAAAGGCTCAATTTTGTGAGTCGGACATGCTTGAGTCGCAGTACTCCTCCTCATCTCGACTTCTACCCTCGAATTCATCCGCATATTTCGTGGATGCGGGCTTCAATCCCTCCTTCTTCAACGACAACCAAGTGCGGCCGAGCAGACTATCATCCGAGCCCGAACTTATGCAGTCTGTTTGGAACGGCGGCATCCAGGGCTGGCTACGTGAAATCATTGCCTACTTTGCTTCCCACTGGGCATATGGACGTTGTCTGAGGCGTCCCTGGACATTGAGGGTTAGGTACCACGAACTACGAGCTCTAGAGGGTTCTAATGAGTTTCCTGCAGCATACCAAAAGCATATTACACAATCAGGAGATCTCGGAAGGCGGCAAGGAATCCGATTTCTCAATTTCTTCACTGCCTGCACACCACGGCAGTATTGTCAGCGGTCGAATATTCCTTCATGGGGTAGGGATACAGACAAGCAGCGCTTCTTTGAGCAAGCAGGAAAAGATCACAGGTTAGGTGACCTTTGCAGCAACCCAGATTCCGATAATTGGGGCACTGAGGTAGAGAGCCTACAGCCCTACAAGCAATCTACCACTGATATTCTGTCCCTGCAGGAACGGAAGAATAACGAGGCATTCAAACTTGTCGGCCATCGCTTGAGACTACGTCAGTCTATCAACCCTTTGCATTACTTCCGCGCGCTCTTTTCATACCTAGTGGGGTTCCTTCAACATCTGTTATCACTATTTCAAGATTCTCCAGAAAGCCACTGGAAATCTGCAAAAGAACGACTGACTGTCGAAGGTGGAGTGGACAGGCAAGGTGTGGTAAAACCGGATGAGGGGCGCACATTCTGCATTCTTCCGCCGGAGGCTGATCCCACGTGGGTGCGTATTTCCATGGAGGGCACAGATGAAGTTGGCGCGCATTGTAGCATTTTCGTTGAGACCGGATCGCACTATGAGAGGTTGGTTCTTCACATGGGCAAAGAGATCGTACAATGGGTGCACGATTGTGGTATCAGTTGATACTTGCCGAAATCGCTTAGAACAGTGCTTGGAAACTGATTTAGAATGGTCCGATAACTTGTCTAATGGCCTGCTAAGGTATTATGCATTAGAGGTTACAGGTTAATTTAAGTCACTTTATGTACAGTCTCGCACATATCTATTTTTTATATGTTAATACCTTCGAAGTGACTCGAGATTTTGATACATACCTCCTCAGTAGCAATTTAATTCGGACAATAGACACGCTTGCGGATTTCACTTGCTGAACAAAAATCTGACCCGAGTCTGTACGCGTTTATGCACTGCCGCGTATCCATCCAGAAATCTGAAACTCTGGACTAGTTTGGTTGTAAGGGCTCATATCTGGCCCTTGAGTATCCACATCCTGGGTTCCCCTAAGTCTGCGGAGACTTGCTCGAAGTAAAACTGTCCGTCTATATAGTACTCGCGTTCGAGATCGACTCAAAGCTGATATTTGCAATAATTTGTAAGATATAATATTTCATCCATCTCTCACCATCTTCACTTATCCCATTTCACCAGT
Source organism: Fusarium redolens (assembly GCF_020744475.1). Classification (NCBI taxonomy): domain Eukaryota; kingdom Fungi; phylum Ascomycota; class Sordariomycetes; order Hypocreales; family Nectriaceae; genus Fusarium; species Fusarium redolens. The sequence continues at coordinate 805,911 of NW_025763679.1, read as the reverse complement.
AGTCAGTATCTTCCATCTACTCAGCATAATCCCACTCGGCAGCTCCCTTCTTCATCGATATCTGTCATGGCATCCGATTCGGCATCCGACACCGACGCCGATGCATTCAAGCTGTATCTTTATAAGCCCTCCCTTCCAGCAGCCATATTATTTACCATTCTTTTCGGCCTTGTTTCCGCTCGCCACTTCCAACTTCTTATCAAAACGAAAACATGGTCGTTTATTCCCTTCTGTATAGGATGCCTCTGTACGACTATCATTACCTATTGACCCGCAAATTGATAGAAAACTAATAACAACGTGGAACAGTGGAAACAGTTGGGTACGGTGCCCGAGCATATTCGGCAACACAAACCCCCAACTGGGATCTCATGCCTTATATCTTGCAGAGCGTGTTTATCCTTCTCGGACCTGCATTCTATGCAGCTTCAATTTACATGGCATTGGGCCGGCTCATATGTTTTCTTGAGGGACAGCATCACTCACCGATCAGAGTGAAACTGCTTACTAAGATCTTCTTGATGGGAGACATTTTCTCGTTCTTTGGACAAGGTGGAGGTGCGATAGCGTTCTAAAGCCCTGGGCCCTTTGAAACTATCCTAACTAACATTATCAGGTGGCGGGCTCCTCGCTAGTGCCAGCGACAAAGGAAGCCAAGACCTCGGCAACACCATCATTATTGTCGGTCTCGCGATTCAGGTCATATTTTTCGGCGGATTTATGGTGGTCACGGCAATCTTTCACATGCGCATACGACGCCGCCCGACCAGCAGGTCCCAGAGCACTAGTGCCCCATGGCAGGTGTTCATGGTCGTACTCTACCTTACCAGCGCGCTTATCATGGTGCGGTCTGTTTTTCGGATGATAGAATATGCTCAAGGCCATACAGGTTCATTGATTTCCAAGGAGATATATGTTTATACGCTCGATGCCCTGCTTATGATTATCGTCGCAGTCATCTTTACGGTGCGTCACCCGAGTGCAATCTTTGGATACCAGACGCTATCGGATTCTCTTGGCCAAGACCCAGGCAACTTCGACAATGTGCCCATGGTTGGTCAAAGGTCATATGCGGCGATGCCCTAAGCCACATGAGAGATAATTATCCCCATCATTAGCTAGAATAAGATGCAATCTCAGTGATGAAGAACTGGGCGTTTAGTTAGGCTGAGTCATTAGGGGTGTCGTTGAAATTGTTTAGTGGAGATAAGACGGGACATGAAAATCTAGCCTGGCCCTTAGCCGTCAATTAACCAATCTACTACCTCTAAATCCCGAAACTCGTATACGTGCCATACCCTCGGGTTCCTTCGGATTTTTGAGCCGCCGTGTGTAATAAGCGTCTCACCTTATACGCGGCACTGAGCTGAGCGCCGCATTGACCCTTTGCGAAACACTGAGCCCTGGATTTTGGGCTTTGATCATGTCCCTTGGCCTGAGGGTTGCGATAAGTGAGACGTCACAGTTTACATCGCTTAGTGATAATTGGTGATCGCTGTTCGCTCCATTATTATGTCATGAGTAAGAAAGCAAACTTTAAAGCTTGTTCATATAAAGGCTCGCGGGACCTACACAGCTGAATTTCCGCGCGAGACGTCAGCGTTGTCGAATTGTGATCCCTGATTTCGGCATCCGAAGGCACAATGACATCTGGCCTAGCCGCCATGTCACAACATACCGATTACTTCCAGTACGAAAGCAACTTTGCGCAGGCAACTTTGCGACAACAATCGAAAGTTCAAGGTACTTACCCCAGGGATCGCCAAAGAGCTACATCACAAACATTACAGCAAGCTAACTAATTGTGCTGCAAGATGATGGTCGGCTTGAGCTGCAGCTCGACTCCCAAACGATCGATGCCCTTAGCCGTACTTCGAGATCAAAACTCGGTCGAGTTCCACAACTCAGTCGCAGGTGGTCCAAGGCTCTGGCTCCGCAGCTTCCGCCTCCCGATTCGGAACCATTCACAACCAAGCTCAATATTGTCATCCAGGTCGTTGGCAGCCGCGGCGACGTCCAACCCTTTGTCGCGTTGGGGACTGAGTTAAAACGACATGGCCACAGGGTGAGGCTAGCCACTCACAATACATTTGAGTCTTTTGTGCATGACTCTGGGTTGGAGTTCTATCCTATTGGTGGCGATCCCACCGAGTTGATGGCGTATATGGTTCGCAACCCTGGCCTAATCCCTAGCATACAAAGTCTCAAAGCCGGCGATATAGGGAAAAAGAGGATAATGGTGGGAGAGATGCTGCGGGGCTGCTGGCTTTCTTGTGTCAATCCGGATCCCATCACCTTTGTCCCTTTCGTGGCAGATGCCATTATTGCAAACCCCCCCAGTTTCGCCCATATTCACTGTGCCCAGGCTCTAGGAATTCCCTTACATATGATGTTTACCATGCCTTGGACGAGCACAGCTGCTTTCCCGCATCCGCTGGTCAATGTCAAGTTTGGACGAGTAGATGTTGCGGAACAGATGAAAGTTAACAACCTGTCCTATGGAGTAGTTGAGGTATTGACCTGGCAAGGGTGCGTATCTCCAAGCTAATAACCGTTCATCTAGAGTTCTCGGTCTATTTATAGCTGGGAGCCTCAACTAATCTATCCTTTGCTAGGCTCGGAGATATCATCAACAAATGGCGAGCGACTCTGGATCTGGAGGATATAGCTTTCTCTCAGGGGCCAAGGCTGGCGGAGAAGCTTAATATTCCGTTCACATACTGCTGGTCTCCAGCGCTGGTGCCCAAACCTCAAGACTGGAGCGAAAATATAGGTCAGTACAAGTGACCATACTCTTAACCATTAGCTAAACCGGCAATAGATGTTTGCGGTTTCTTCTTCCGCGACCCTCCCGATTATACGCCGCCTCCAGCTCTCGCCGAGTTTCTGCGCCGCGGCCCTACTCCTATATACATCGGGTTTGGTAGCATCGTGATCGATGACCCGAATGCGTTGTCACATATGCTATTGGAGGCAATCCGCATTACCGGAACTAGAGCATTGATCTCTCGGGGCTGGAGCAAACTGGACGGACCGCAGAGCGACAATGTAATGTTCCTTGGGGATTGCCCGCATGAATGGCTTTTTCAACGAGTGAGTGCTGTGATGCACCATGGCGGGGCTGGTACTACAGCATGTGGTCTGCTCTATGGGAAACCAACCACCATTGTCCCCTTTTTTGGAGAGTATGTTTCCTTGATTTTCCTACGACACCTGGCTGAAGCTATGAGTGTACCAGACTAACCATTCCAACAGTCAACCCTTCTGGGGGAAGATGGTAGCAAGCGCTGGCGCTGGTCCAGAACCTATCCCGCAAAAGGCTATAACTGTTGAGAGACTTGTCGAAGCGATAGAATTTTGCTCGACACCACAAGCCGCAGAAGCGGCTGCGTCCATCGCGAGCAAGATGCAGTCTGAACAGGGTGTGAAACAGGCGGTCACATCCTTTCACAAACACCTTCGTCCCTACGTTGTCGAATGTGATATCATCAAAGGACGCCCGGCTGTATGGGAATATTCGAGGAGACGGAATACCATAAAACTGTCGAAACTCGCTGCCGACATTCTCATGACTCACCTCAAAATTGACGGTAATAAGCTAAAGCAGATTGAAACGCGCAAGATCATCATCGAGACCCGTCGCTGGGACCCTCTGACTGGTTTGCTCGCCGCCTTGTTGGGCGCCACCACAGACGTCACCACAGCAGCCGTACGCGCCGTCAAGCAGCCAGTCAGAACACTGTCTCGGCGAGATCAGCACGATCAAAGAGATGAGTGGAACTCTATAGAGCTTGGACGAACCAATTTCTACATTAGACCGAAGGAAAGTCGGAGTTGTTTGGCTGTGACCAAGTCGGCGGCATTAGCATTTGTGTTGGGCCTAGGAACACTGGTCAAAGCCATCGCAACCGCCATCGTTGAGATCCCATTTGCCTTCACCGAGGGTCTGTGGCAATTTCCCCGAATATGGGGTCACCAAGTCAGAGATTTCGGAGTAATTCGAGATTGGAAGGCTGGACTCGCAACCTGGCTTCAGGTGCTTGTGTTTGCCTTCTATGATGGGCTCACCGGCCTGTTCGTTCAGCCGTATCTAGGCGCGAAAGAAGACGGCCCCCTTGGTGCATTCAAAGGCATTGCGAAAGCGATTGCAAACTTGTCTTTTATGCTGCTCGCAGGTACGTGTGTTACTTCTTTTCAGCCTGCTGAAGACCACCGTGGGGTTTCTAACATTTACTGCGGGACAGCGGCGGTCGGCACAGGTGCATACCCGCTACGAGGTATTCACCAGAGCATCCTTTACTTAATCTATTGCCAGACACGACGAAGTGTCCAGCTGGCCCGGCGATTAGAAGGCAGATACCTCGCGGGAAAAGCTGGAACAGACAGGGTCCTTGAGCACGAAGTGCTAGATTCCTTTGACAAACTGATGCAGAGAGAAGCCCCAAGGCATTTCATGTTTTATTAGTTCTCATTTTGAGACAATGGATTTTATCTCGACGGTTCATCTGTAGTATCAATAGTTCTCGCTGCCCTGAACAACCTAACGTTTCTGCTGTGGCTGTGGCAGCCCTTGTATTGTATTGCTAGAGCTAGAGAGGGTAGACTAGTGGGTCGTCTCGCATTCATCTCGCACTCATCTCGTATTGATATACGAAGCGCTAATACCGTAGACTACGCCGGTAAATTGGCCACTAGTCAGTTATGCGCCTCGTTTCATCCATTGTGAACCCCACCTGCACCGTGTTTCGCCTAGTTTGGCCTACGGCTTTTTAACTCATAACTAATGTCTCCCTTCAACTGTCCTTCTGTCCGCACTTGACCTCGTATCTTGACCCGCCTAGATCCGAGCTGCAGCTCCCATATACGCATGACATCCGAGGGCCCAGGCCAAAACGAGAGTCGTCGCACTCACAGAAAGTCCAAGGCAGGCTGCGTCACCTGCAAGAAGAGGCATGTCAAGTGCGACGAGGCTCGCCCTAGGTGCGCCAAGTGTGCCTTGGGAAACCGAACCTGCTCGTATGCCTCGACGCCTCACCAAGGCGGACTGAGCCCCAACGTCGCCGGCGCCGTTATTGCAAGCACGAGCGCGAGCAACAGCCCGGCGCTCACTTCATCATCTACCGATCTGCTTACGGCGGCAGCGCCAGTTGGTACGGAGCCAACCGCTCGCTATGATGCCGTCCACATGACTCTTCTCCACCATGTCATCCTCAACATGGGAAGCTATATGGGAGTGAGCGGTGACATGAGCCCGGTGCTGGAAACTGCTCTTGAGAGCGCGCACACCGCTCCCTACTGCCTCGATCAATTGCTTGCCATGAGTGCTTTATACCAATCTACCACAGCGCAAGCACGCAAGCATCTCTACATCAGGTACGCCACAGAACTGCAGACGCGTGCCTTGGGTCAGTTCCTCGAAGCGCGTGAGAATATCAGCGAGTCAAACTTCATGCCCGCCTTCCTTTTCACCTCCCTTGTCGGAGTTCACGTCCTACACAATACTTTCAGGGACCATCAAAATAACCTCGGCGAGTTTGTTAGCGCGTTTGTAGATTACGCGCGGGTTCATCGGGGAATTCGCGCCGTGACGGCCGATTACTGGGACCAAATTCTTGTCTCAAATTTGGCCTCCCTTCTGGGCATCGTGGAGCTTGGTAACAGAATTGACCACCTGGAAGCCGGGACCGAGACCACTAAGCTGCGTGAACAGTTAGAATCACTGCCAGACTCCTCGATGATGCCGGTTACTGCATCTATTGATGCTCTGAAGCGGATGCAATGGGTACTTGATCTTGCAAACCACAACGCTCAAAGCTTCGGTAACAGAATCCAGGCCATCCTAGCCTGGCCGATCATCATTTCAGATGATTACATTGATGCGTTACATCTACGCAATCCCCAGGCAATGGCTGTCTTGGCTTTCTACCTTGCTTTTGTGTACGAAATTCGATCGTTTTGGATCTTCGAATCTTGCGGGGCTTCTCTTATCGAAGCACTAGCAAGTTATCTTGGACCGTTTTGGAAGGAAAGCATGAGTTGGCCGTTGTCAAATATTCCTGGATCTTGATGCATCCTTTTCATACAAAGCTCTCACGTGGCGTGCCTGGTGACTGGAGAGGTAACGCGGTGCTTCGTAGATCATCTCAGCATCACGTGTAAGGGGGCTGTTAGGCAATAACTACATTACCGATTTCTCAGCTTCGTACAAAGGCTAATAAAGGCTTCCTGCTCTGATTTTGCTTCAATTCAAACCCTGGCATGCGCATACACAGCTTCCATAACGCGATGAATGTACAAAGTTTCTGACGAAGATCGCTAACTCGGATGCATCAGAAATTTATGAGGTCTATCTAGTCTATAATGTACAAGCATATGGGAGTGGCAATGCAGCTTCTCATTGCCTTTAATTTCCAGCACAAAGCATCCCGCTGTTCAAATCGTACTGCCACTTGTCACCACCAACCCCGGAAAGTACGTAGAGGCTATCGGTAGGGTCGTATTCCCGCTTGATCTCGAGAAGGCGGTCATAACTTGCCCCGTAGAAGTCTTCCTTGAAGTTCCTGTTGAAGGGGTTTGCTTCGTTGATGTAGGAGCCAGAACCGGGCGCCCACTTGCGCCACAGAGCTTCCTTGTGCTCTTCAATCCACTCGGCCGCCACCCTGAGCTCGTCCTGAATGTTGGGGTTGGTTTCGTTGAGTTTGACACCGGTGCTTAAGAGGTGGAGGTAGGCCTCTCGCCATGCTGGGTTCAGACCACCGCGCATGTCCTGCGATACATCCCTGGGTCCCGGTCCGCCTTGGAGACCAATAATCAGGTTTGAGGGCTCTCCTTCGACTTGAGAGTTCATGATAGTGTAAAGATGTGTCTGAACGTCCGCCAAAGATAGATCGGTGAGCTGGGAATGGCCGAGTAGGCGGCTGGAGACTAAACTGATATCGCTGCATGCACTGGGGTTCGGGTTTAGCACATCGAAAAAGGTTAAGTAATCAGCTTCCATCTTTGGCTCCGCCATCGCAACCTTGAGGCCTTCAACAGCAGCGTAAGTCATCATTCTGCGGCTGGTTGGCTCAAGCAAAGATTTCAGCGCCGAGGTCGTGGTGTTGTAGCCGAATAGTGTGATTTTGAGTCCGACACCCCTTTGAACGGATGAATGGTTGTCTCTGGTTGAGATTGTTGATGTCGAAGCGAACCCGTTTCCGGTGATACCAAGATCCATCAAGCCTGGAAGACTTCTGACCAGAACCGTCATAGCTTTCCAAGAGGCCGTAGCTGCCTCAACTGTCGCATTCTCCGCAAGTTCTATAGAAATTGATGACCAGACCACGTTCTTGGGATAAGGGTAAGTTCGTAAAACATACTCAACGACAGCTCCGTACAGGCCAGGGCCGCCACCGCGAATGGCCCAGAGAAGATCTTGGTTCTGAGTAGGATTGGCTACCAGGATACGACCGTCTGTAGTCACAACTGTGGCTTGAAGAACCTGATCGGCGGCCAGGCCATAGTGACTGGAAAGAGGACCATGCCCACCGCCTCCGATGAATCCGCCTAAACCAACCGTGGGATCTTGACCGCTCACGACTGTTCTTCCCACCGAGTAAGCCCCCTGGAGCACATCTCCCCAGTTGTTACCACTTCCGACCACAGCTACGTGCTCAGTTGTGTTTTTGGAGGGATGACGCCAGTCAGACTTGAAGCCCATGTCGCGAAGCCGGTGTGTCCAGATGGACAAGGAATAAGCGCCGCTAGATCTTTGTGGATGTTAGTCCGCCGTCCTCTTATTCAAATTAATGCGTTCTTGACATACCTTCCATTGAGATCGTGTCCTGTGCCCTTGATCACGATGCGGATGTTTCGTGAGCTGGCCCATTTCATAGCGGTGGCTATCTGAGCTGCAGATGTAGCCTCGAGAACGTATTGAGGCAGGCCGCCAATCTCACAGCTTTGTCCGGATCGATAGCCATAGTCGTTGGGAGGGACACACGAGTTGTTTGCCCAGTAAGAATACCCAATTGACTCGGGTTGTAGCGCATGAAACTCAGATAAGAACCAGTTCTCGGTCACTTTCTTACAGCTGACGGCAGATGAGAAGTCGCTGTCGTTGTAGCAAGAAGAAGCCACAGGCGTCGATTTGATTACGGCGCCTCCGACAGTTTGGTTAAGGGCGTCCCAGTCTCCAGTCGAAGGCCAATTTGCACTGGATGGGTGGGTTTTGCATATCAACTCAGCGGCACTCGTGGTGCAGAAGGCCAACGCGGCTGCGAAGCGAGTACGATTGACTCTCATGGTGTTACAGGGTTGTTGGATTAGAGACTCAACCCGATACTGCTTACTACTGTCTAGGCTTCCAACCATGAATACCTCATGTCCTTTTATATCAGCAGTATCTTTCAAGCAAGTTGACAACCATTACGCGTTTTTTCAAGTTCGCCGTGAGCATGGGCTCCGGAAACCCACTTGGTTGCTCTCCGTACGTGGAAGAGTTTTGCATGATAAATTAGGCAGTTAGTCCAAGATTAACCGTCGATCTTTGTAGCCCCTCGTATGAAGATGGCTCGGATTCGTTACAGCTTGGCACTGTTTAATGCTTTTTTAGTTCTGATAGAATGTCAAACACATCGTATTCATTCGGGAATACGTGCGCCTGGCGAAGCCGAAACGAGAGTCCACTTGGCTAGGCCAAAGTCGGTTAATAGAGCATTGGCGTAGCTATCACGCAGGACATTCCACATTAATTGCCGCCTGGACTCCTTGTATACATGCTCTTCTGTGTGCTACCTTTAATTCTTTAACTTTTAGTAGAGATATCCGTGTATTCGCGGATTAGTTCATTCCCAAGTCTGTCCGCCCGTCTTTGTGTTCCTTGATCAATGCCAAAACAGCAACGAAGACGACTCTCAGGTCGTCGAGCCCACCGAAAGTCAAGAAACGGCTGCAGGGAATGCAAAAACCGACATATTAAATGCGACGAAACACGGCCGGAATGCCGGAACTGCGTCATAAGCGACCTGATTTGTCCATACCTTACGACGACGCCTTCGACCCCAAGCGCAGCCGACACCGCATCTACTCCTACCAACGTCGTTGACAACAATCTTTTGGCGGCTCCTAGAGAGATAGATGATGTTGCACTACATTCTGGGCCGACTTTTACAGCAACCCACATGGTGTTTCTTCACTATGCTATGATGAATATGTCGGACTTCATGGCTCTTCAGGCGAGAGCTCAGCCTGTCATCGATGCTGCCCTGGAGAATTCATATAACGCGCCTTATCTACTGGATCAAGTCCTCGCGCTTTCGGCGCTTCATCTGTCAACCCAGGATGTGGTACAAGCATCGTCGTTCCGTCGGCAAGCCACTGAGCTGCAAACACGAGCGCTAGGCCTATTCAACAAAGCCAAAGACCACATATCCGAAGACACTTACATGCCGACTTTTCTTTTTGCCTCATTGCTTGGACTTCATGTCCTTCACGAGACACTCGGTCAGCGCCATGATACTCTCGCTGAGTTTGTTGACCATTTTGTTAGCTACCTTCGTCTTCATCGGGGGGTACGGGCCATCACCGCGAAGTACTGGCACCATATCCTGCACTCCGACTTGCAACCACTCATGCATATCGCAGTCATATTTGAGCAAACAGAGTCTGAGGCTTCAGGGGAAGACACAAAACATCTTAGGGAATTCCTTGAGTCATCCTCAACATCGTCTACCGCTACTGAAGCTTGCCTCTCGGCACTTGACCGGATTCAATGGGTACTGGACATGACGAAACAAGAGCCATCCAGATCTGATATTGGCCCTCACGCGGTCATGGCCTGGCCCCAGGTTATTCCTGACAAGTACATCGAGGCCCTATATGAGCATAGGCCGGAAGCTCTTGTCGTTCTAGCATTCTATGGGGCTATCTTACACCGGTATCGAGAATTTTGGGTATTTGGTCATTCTGGCTCATTCTTGATCTACCTAGTGGCCAGGACAGTCGGCTCTTTTTGGCAATATGCTTTAGCTTGGCCACTACAATCTCTTAGAGATATTTAAATATATAGATATAATATCAGTCTTTTAATAATACCTTACCTTATACTTCAGGGACAGAAGGAATAACTTTGGGTTCAGAGCCATTTATGACGGAGCCATTTATGACGGGGCCATCAAAAAGGCGCAATGGGCCCACGAGCATAGCGTATGCCGTTTGCACCACCTATCTGCAAGCATCGATTCGATCGAGTTTAATATAATTCAGCACCACCATGATGAATACTTTGAATGTCTCGGAGGTAGAAGACGAGCCAGGGGAATACCTGCTGAGCCCATGTGTTCACCTTAGGAGACGAATGCATTCCCTGAAAGAATATTTTACTACACATCTACCGACCGTATCTGAAGAAGTTTGGTAGCTAACTGAGACTTGGGAATGGAGTACTACCGTCGGCACAACCCAAAATGTAACAGCCTAGCAGCCATCAGCCAAGTGTTTCACAACTCATGAGACCTGTGGCTGAGAGCTTCTAATCACAACACAGAAATTAGTAAATTAGAATCGTCACCAAGAGTCATATCACTCGATCCAATACCCGCTGCCTCGCCTCCAACTAATGATCTCTAAGCTTCGTCTGCGATAGCTGTCATGTTCACGTCTCCCGTCTTGATAAACGCCTTCTCCTTGGGCAAGGAATCCAAAAACTTGTCAGAAACCTTGAGGTGGTCCTTCACAATCTGCTTGGGTGTCAAGGCCAGCCATTGTGCCACAGAAACATCTGAAAACTTGGGCGCTTGAAGAACCTCGAGAAAAATCAAGTCCTCTGTTCCAGTATTCTCGACGTAGTGAGAGTTTGCAGCAGGGATGTATCCAACGCCACCAGCAGTGAAGTCGAAAGTTCGAGCTGACGAGGCTGCTTTGAAGACGGTGATTCGGCCGCTGCCCTGAAGGAAGTAACTCCACTCGTCAGAAGTGGTGTGCCAGTGTATCTCGCGAAGTGCGCCAGGCTGAACGACAACGAGAGCGGCTGAGAAGCCTTTGGCGATTGGGAAGGTCGTCGGGTCGATGATCTTGACAGAGCCTCCTGGTACAGTATGGGGCTTCTGCTGAGACCAATGATATGTGTACGAATCATTACCCATCAACGCGCCAGCTGAGCCCGTCACGTTCTGTTTCTCGATATCTTTCGGCGCTGGTGTTCCGTTGAAAATCTGAGGGTTTAGACATTAGTATATAGTTAAGACGCTGGGTAATGTACTCACGTAAAGCTCGTCCTTTGGAATGTTATCAAAGGCAGTCGTCTCAGTCTCGAAGTTCTTGGCCAGAACAGAGACAGGGTTCCTCAAGAACAGCTCGGATACAAGGAATGTCTCGTCTTCGGAAAATGAGCCCTGGTCAAATACCAGGAGGAACTCAACGCCCTTGTCAAAAGCTTGGAGACTGTGAGGAATGCCAGCAGGAAAGAACCAAACGTCACCCTCACAGAGATCATCGACAAAGCTTTTGCCTTCATCGTTAACAGCGGCAACACGCAGACAGCCTTTTGTGACCAACGCCCACTCATTGGCCGTGTGCCAGTGAAGTTCGCGATAGGCATTTGGAGCGAGACGCATGTCAACTCCAGCCATAGCAGTTGCAGCGGGAAGGACATCCTGATTCTGCTGTCGAGCCCATCCAGCACCAGCTTCACTACCAAGACGGTTGTGAGAAAGACCAAGCGGCCACATGGCATTGGGGACATCTCCGGCATCTGTACCTGGAGGAGCAAAGAGATCGGGGTTGAGTCTCTCATAGTCGTAAGTTCGAGGACCAGGATCTGTGGCGCCTAGTTCGCCTCGGATTGGCTGGGGCACATCTACACCATCAAAGTCCAGATAGAGCCCGAGCTTGGGATCAGCTTTCTGGCCATTGACGAGCTTTGGGTTTTTGACGATGGCAGAATCCTGCTCGGGATCTGGGAGAGGAGCGTTGCCACCGAGCAAGCTAGAGTCACCGTATAGAGAACCGCTTGTTGAGGTAACAGTTGGTGTTGGGGGCTTGACTCCGCCTACGGGGCCCTTGTTCTCCCCATAGTCTCCCATTCTGTCAATTCTTAGCTTTTGGTTCGGCATCATGGAACGTGGACTCACTGAGGGGCAGGGAGGGCCGAGCCTGGAACAACGAAAAGTGAAGCCACCAAGGCTTTGACGAAAGCGTTACGGTGTACCATGTTGACGATGGCGTCGAGAACGAAGTGTAGTTGTTTCTCTTGGTGATTCGGATTGGATGATGCGAGTTGTGCTTCGAGAGGTAGAGGACAGAGGCAGGCTGCTGCTTCTTATAGGGTTTGAACTCTCAACCTGTTCTATGGTCCCGCGAGAATGAGGTATCATAATTGATAGTATTACCTGTTATGGGTGATCAATATCCTCTCATAGTTGATCAATCGAATTCCCTGTGATGTAGGGTTAACTCCGAGATCACCGAGATCCCGAAGTCATCATGGAAGCATTCGGTCCCGACGGAGCATCCGGATAGGCAGTATGTGTAACACAAGACAAACGTTCCGTCAGCGCTACCCAATTGCCAGAGTTGATGATGGACATAAGAACTGACTTGCATGAGTCGATGCTCGATATGCCCGGATCGCGAAATTGTTAATGATATCCATGCTCTTTAGTCATGATTTGAGGCGCAATAGAACCAGTAACATTCGCTGGATCATACCCTCAGAGTCGCACGGAACGGCACGAAAGGCCCGGGATTATCTTGGCATCAAAAGCCGACGGATGTTCGGCACTTGCTTTACTCAGCTTTCGAGGCTGACAACTTAATCACAACGTATATACAACTCTTGTATTGTGTCGCCTCCTAAATCAAGCACCATTCATAGTCCCATTCGCTTTCTAAGACATAGCCAGACTATTCAAAGCCTTGATGCCATACTATTCTTCATAGACCATCAAGAGTATCCCGGTTGTACCGTGTATTCATAGAAGGCATGTATTTCTAGAAGCGGGTCGATGGGGTTGCATCTCGTTGAAACGTTGCTCAGATGCAAGGTACCAACTGGAACCGGCACATCGTATCCGCGATCCTGGATGGAACCGAAATTCCAATTGAAGGATAAACTTGATTTGTGTCTTTCGGTACCGAAACGGCCAGTAAACGTGAAAATGACGATCAACTACGGAGTACGCATACCTTGAGCATTCTCATTGGTACAAACGGAACGCACGGATGAAACAGCCTATCGTGGAGTCAAAGCGTTGAAGATCATGCCTGTAGCTTGGATTACGAGGCACGGAGATGCTCGACGCGTAAATCTTCGAGCCTATCACAGAAGTGGCGACTTCCGGAGTGTATTCAGACAGTCGAATGCTAATCAATTCTGAATCAATCTTCTTATGTTATAAATCTTGCTGTTATGGCATTACATCAGAGCATGTCAATGATCCTCAACTTCGAGATTTACTGTGCCTTTCGCTCCTGGGGAAACTAGGAGAGTGCTCTTTTTCTCCGTAGTGGTGTTGTCGATCCCGTATCCGCCTGGACCAGGAACGGGCCGCAAAAGTGCCGATGTTTCTCTGCATTGGCCTTGCCCTGTAGAGGGACTACAGTGGCGTTCTGAACAGGATGATATTTAAACAACCAACACTCAAAAATGAAGCTTGGCAAGGCCCCAGGAAATGGGACTTTTGCTTTGGATCATTTTTCGATAGCCCTAAGACATCTACAGAGGAACAAGACTGACACTCAGAAAATATCCAGGTCATTGGAACAGTCTCTGATGAACAGTTCAGCTCTCCGTCATAAGACCAAAATGGTATTGACCTCGGTAGCGAGCCATGGCGACTCACGGCCCCATACAGGCAGGGCGGGGTGTCGAATCATAAGTTGATTTGACAAGGGACAACTAACAACATACCTAAACTAATGATGCGATTTACCTAATAACCAACAAACAACAGTGCAAAACAAACATGGTTTCACTAGAAAAGTCAGTCCCACTTGGAACAATAAAGTTTCCACTTTGCCACAATCTAGGGCTGTATCTATAGCCTGATGACATGGCTGTTGATCAACCAGCCAAGCCGTTGCAACGGGCAGTGAAGTTCACCACTGCACTCTTCGGCCTCTTCGCCGCTCAGGCCCTCGCTGTCAACATGTACTCAGTTCGCCAACGCCGCAGCTGAGTGCGGCGCCCTTGGCGTCGCAGAATGGGATCTTGATACCCTCCCCGCCGGCACTGACATCTCTGAGCTCCGTAAATGCAAGTAGCACCCCCTCTCCATCAAGGTCCACAGCCGCAACCCTAACTCCACTAAGGTCAACGCCCTTGAGAAGAGAAAGTGCACTTCATCAAAGTGGAAGCCCAAGGCTGGCAGAACTGCGGCAGCGCCAAGGGGGTCGAATGGGGTCACTGGTGCTGGTCTGCCCATAAGGATGGAAAAGGTGCTCGGATGAGTTGTGACAAGGACAGCGACTGTCCTACTGATGACAAGTTCTGCGGTAAGGGTGACTGTCAGCAGTGTGGTTGCGGCTGCTAAGCCGACACCTTTATCACGAGGTAATATGAGAAGGAAACACGACTACTGGCTTGTTTTGTACTTCTTGAGGGACTTTCTTTGGTTGGCTATGTTGAGGCTGAACTTGAAATACATATAGCCTAACCTGGCTGGGACCTTACATTCAGGTAATGACTCGCCCCATTCAGTTACAGAAACACGCGCAGTTTTTCGTTTTGGAGAATTTGACCTTGCCATAAAGCTTTTTACCATCTGTTGACTTGTCTGGTCATAGTAGTGCTGCTTTTCATTCATAGTATAGTTACCATTCGAATTTATTGAAAAGATAGGAGAACCAAGGTATGAACCACAAGATCAGAGTTGTATATAAACTCTCACCGTGGACGCCTTTGTAGACAATGAAGCAAGAGACTGGGCATGGAGTATCATGGTACACACTGAATGAAACTAACCTCACATCATACTACAGGATGCCTAGGTAGAGAATTCTTCAAACTTGTCATCGTATATCAAGTCACGGGGGCGAGATTTGTAGGACGAATCACTATCTAGCTATCTTGGGACACGATCTTTCACCATCATGAGGCTGGAAGTTTGTGAGCGCAGGAGACAATTCCTAAAGTAATATATTTTAATAAAATATTACTTTCTCGAACTTTCAGTTTACAGTGACTCAAAGTACCACGTCACAATTGTTCAGCAGGAGATGATTCGATTGCGTGACTCTCATGCTTCATCATGAATTTGATGGCCTCAAGACACGATTTCCACGACTTACAGGTATCAAGCCACCCAAAGACTTGTTTGGGGTGCCCAGTTACAGCACTCGGAGTGCTCTTGCTGTAGGACTCGCCGAGTTGCTGTTTTTTGGCTTGTTCGAGATCAGAGTCTTAGGCAAGAAAGCGCGCACATCGATTTCACAGCGAGCGTCGATATAGGGTGAACATGTAAATGTGGTGAAATTATTCCTCTTCTATATAAAGCCCTCAAGGCGTTTTCCGCTCATCATACTCCCCATATTGCCAGCGTTTGTGGTTTTCCTCCGCCCACCACCTCGCTATGAAAGCCCCTTCTTCAACCCATTGCGCAACATCATTGCCAAATCTCCGTGAAACGACATCTGTAAAAGAAGTGAAGTCGAAACTTTGTACAGAGTCATGCTCCATAGGATCTTCGTTCACATCGCTTAATCGCCATTCGACATTGTCGATGAGAGGAATGGCAAGATGGCGCTCTGGGTAACGTGCATCTCGGGCAGTTACTACAGCGCGACCGGGATTTACCACGACGAACTGCCAGTTGCCTTGGCCGGTGGTCTCATTCTTTGTGAGGAGTGGTCGAATTAAGGATTGGCCTTCGTAATTGCGGACGAGGTCGGATGCAGCTTGTCGGCTGGCGTTGTTTAGTGAGCCTGTCTCGAGGAGAAGATCGAGGATGGTTGGTAGGATTTGGGACGAATGGACTGCATCGTGGATATCGAACGCAGGCAGGAGAGGGTGAGACAGGACTAAAGGAACGTGGTCGATGCCGATGCTAGGGTTGTAGTAAGGCGACACGGCACCGTTCTCGGGCATGGAAATTCCATGGTCTCCAACGAAGACAATCAGAGTCTCATTCGCGACTCCCTGTTCGTCTAGCAGGTCTAAGATCTTGCGCAGCCATCGATCGTCATACCCTTCTGTATTGAGATAATGCGAAAGCATATCATGGCCGTTAGCAAGTGGGACGTACTCCTCCCTCTCCGGCAATTTGTAGGCATGGTGACTTGTCGATGTTATGTGCGACAAGAAAACTCGCTCATCCTTCTCCTTGGCCTGAACAAACACATCGCGGAAGTAATCCTCAAGGGGGTCCTCTTCGAAAGCAAAGCCGTTGATTCGCGGTAGTGTCACCGGCCCATGTGTCGCATTTTCAGATCGTAGCCACTCAAGTCCAATGAGGTGCTGCTCGGGGAAGCCAGTTGCCTCCATCAACTCTTGCTGGTTGTTGTATCCCAAAGTCGCAGCTGAGTAGAAATACGACTGCCACTTGAAGTCTTCGAAAGGGCGCGACCCTGTGCCAGTAGCGTTTGACACTTGGTTCAAAGCTTCAAAGATATGAGCCAAACAAGGCTGGTAGACATGGTGGGCGTAGTCGAGATTGAAGTCGGCTAGCAGTGGGCCGATACCGCACAAAGTACCGACCAAGCTCTTAAAGGTAAAGGTGCCGGTGGTATGAGCATTAGTAAAGTGAACGCCGCCGCGCTTGGGCTTTGACCCTTCATCGTGGCCGAACCCATCGTCGTAGTCGCCTGTGATATAGTTGGCGGTAGGTGTGAGATTGGCCAATTTCTCATGGGCCTCTTGGGGAATAATGCGGTCGGGGAATGTTGATGCTAATAGCTCCCAAATGTGTCCGTCTTTCTTGATAGGGAAAACGTCATTTCGCGTGCTTTCGAGGAAGCACAAAACAACATGTCGGATGGGAACGTCTTGCAGCTTGTCCTTCAATGTGGGAACAAGGTCTTGCCCGAGATTAGATATCTTCAATGGGTCGACATCAGCATTGTAATGCGGGCGCTTCAAGTGCCAATCCTCAAACCCAGCCAATACTTGATCATTTGGCAGCCAATCGAATGGCTCGGTCGTCGCGAGCGCAGTGAGATTATCCCAGCTATGCTGAATGCCAGTGCCGAAAACAGTGGGCAAGTCTTGTAATGTCGGTCCAGAAGTAAAGTCTACGAATGGTGCCAATGCTGCAGTATAGGAGAGGAAGATGAGGGATCGGTCGGAGGGTCGTGCGACGGCTGCGTAAAGGAGTGTGAGCAAGAAGATGGCAGCCAAAGCGAATGGCACGGATCTCAAAGCGGTTTTTAACCGGAATTGAAACGGGCTGAGTTGTTGGTTCTTTTGTTCTTGGAGGTCGTCGTCGGAACTTTCGTCTTCAAAGGATTCGGTTTGGCCCTCGAGATCGGATTTCGGAACGGGAACGTAGCGATCTTGGCGGGGAAGAATGCGACGAAGGAATTGCCAAGCATTGGCGATCGCTCGATGTACAACCTCAGCAACCAAGCCATGGATTTTGTAGCAAGGTGTTTTGAGGAGCCAGCTCAACAAGATGTTGGCGCAAAGGACACTTGTAAATGCGACGCTGCCCGACAGCATCAACGATTTGGAGGAGGGATCGTTTGGAAGAGATATGTTGCTATAATGTATTTCGGAGCCGGCGACGAGGTAGAAGGATATCGAGACGACGCTAAGCAATGCGTTGATGAACATGAAAAGCGCGGTGAAAACGAGGACGACGATTTGCGACCGCGCGGGTAGATTCGTGGACCATTGGTCAA
Organism: Fusarium redolens; assembly: GCF_020744475.1. NCBI lineage: Eukaryota > Fungi > Ascomycota > Sordariomycetes > Hypocreales > Nectriaceae > Fusarium > Fusarium redolens. The sequence goes on along the minus strand of NW_025763679.1, from coordinate 788,097 downwards.
GGAGGAGTCGAATGAGAGTGAGGACGACGACATCTTGTGTAACGAATGAATAGCCCCATCGCTGCAATAGGTTTTGGTGTACGGCGTTGATGTGTGCGTAGATATGTATTATCTTGGCGCCCCAAACTGCGAGGGCGGTAAAGGTGAAGAAGAATTGTCGGTTGGGTACTCGTTTTAGAAGAGCGCGTGCGAGCGCCAAGACCGCCTGAGACGGTGTCGTATTCTGCATCATGGTTGTCTAAAAAGAGAGGAAGAAGGAAAGAAACACGCTCCAGAAAAAAAGATGCCACGCTATTGAGCTTCCAAATAAGCTCTCATAGAAAAAAGTCTGTTATTACAGTGATGCATCGCATGGCAAAAGACACAACAGCAAAGGCAAAAGCTTGAAACAAAAGTGCACCAAGCTGGGACCACGGGTAAGACCATTATTAAGGGGTTTTCTCACTGCCTGGACTGCCTGTACCTGTACTAAAATGTGGAGGGAGCCTCAGCCTCAGCCCTTTTGCCCTTGGGGCCCAGCTTCTCGCAGTGCTGACATTTGCATGTGTCTGGCTCCAATCAGGGCTCCCGTCGGTGATCAAAATAGTCACAACGGGTCACGGAAAAGGAGATGACTCGTGTGACTTAGGCTTTTGGGGCGGCTGGCCCCGGATCTTCGGCACGTACCAGAACGGGCTGAGTGTGCCGTTGTCGGCGTCGAAACAAAGATCGTGCTGGGGGGCGTCAATCTAGCCCGAATATAGAGTTCAAGGGATACAATTTGCATTTCCCATAAATTGCATCCATCATGGCAATCTGAAGGTGCAACATGGTGATAATAGCGGCCAGATTCAGCGAGTGACCAACAAGTTGCAAACAAGAATTTGACGTTTGAAATGGACGTCAAGACCCATGCAAACAGATTTCAGAAGATGGATCACCAAAACACAGGGGCCATTCCAGGGCTCGGATCCACTAACGGTAGTGGATTGGTTGGCCCTCGCCTGTAATTTCCTCTGAAGCTTAGCTACAAAGGGGTGAAGAGACCCAATAACACGGTTCAGAATCCACGCGTGTCGGTTCCTTCAGATCCAATCTGTTGTTGGTTCAGTCAAGATTTACCGATGCAAGTCCTGATCCTACAAAACAATTGCAATGGCGTCTGAAACCTTCATATCCAATAGCAACAAAATCATGCATTTGCGACATTTACAGCAGACATTGAGTGGCCATAACAGGTATGCGCCGAATTGAATGTTGGTAGGTAGTACGAGGCATACTGTTTGTGTCCTGTGCATCTGTGGTTTTACGGGCCAGCCAGTAACTCCAAAACACAGCCCCATTTGTCGCCAATCAACGTGGATCAAATCCTGCTGATCTGTGCCCCCTTGTGCAGGGAAAACAACCGGGTTAGTCGCGTGTTAAATTTGGAGGGGCTTGGTCCAGGCTGATGTCCTGCTTTTGATTGGCATGTGTGACTGATCCTCAAAGGGGGAGGAAAAGTCTAGAAGAGCAGTCATTCTGCCTTGGCTGGACCGACTCTGCCACCCTCTTCAGCCCTATTTCTTGGAAGTGAAGTCATTCCTGTTAATTGTAATTGTGAATTTGTGATTCAGCTTCGCACGTGTTATGACGGGGACTACCATAATTTCTTGCACGTCAATCCAAGACCATTTAGCCTGGTTAATTACGCCACTGCCCAAAACGTCGATTTTCGGGAGTCCGCGGCCGTCACTTTGGCCCCCAACAGAAGGATTTGATGCTAAAAGTTGATCACGATTCGCTACCAATCTGATAGCCGGAGGATTCAATGCGAAACAGGGTAGAGCCTCGAGCTAGGGGCCCGAAGGATGCGGGAAACCCACTACAAGAATTACATCAGCTGCAAAAACCCACTCACAGCCACGAAACATGCATCTTTCATCAAATGAAACGCCATCGAGTATGTCATCCTAATGCTTATTCGAGAAATTATATCGTAAGATTAAGGATTCAATGCTAAAGCCAGACATTTCGAAAGCTCACCTGTAACGAACCACCCCATAACGTCCAAACTGGGAGCTTCTACATGATTTTCGTGTACCCAGAATAGGGTAGGTCGTTTGACGGTAGGGACCAACACCCATGGTGACGAATGAACACCCCGCGGAGTCCGAAAACTGTTGTTGGTCACTAACTTTACATGTAGCCTGCGAAATAATAGTATTATTAGAGTTCAAAGAGTTGCTGCACCTTGCTAATAAGAATTACGTATCATGGGATGAGATTGGGTTCTGATTTGTAAACTTTATACGCACGTGGTGATTCTTCTGGTTCAACTTGAAGCTGTTCTGAACTCTCATATTTCCATGACGAAGGTGATTGCGACAACGACATCACCTGTGAACAACTGATCATGTTGTCATGAATTGTTATCTTGTGAGCGATAGAAAGCTATGCTCACAAAACCTGGTAGATCGTGGCCATATCGGCAGTATCCTTGTTTCTCCCTCCCCTGAGCATAAGCTGATTGTGCGGTTTTGCTTGTAACCAATTCCTTCCAGCAATATTCAGAAGGAGGTCTGCGAGGCTGCTTCGTTTCCTTTAGATGCTAGAGTACATGGCCACCCAACAGTAATTCTAGAGAGATGAGCTCGATGCTCACATGAGCACATGCACAAAGACTACTCCGTAGGTCATAGGAAGTCAGTTATTGTAAGCTTGTCAAGCGACACTCGGGAGATTCTTCTTACTTATCTTCCTCTCGATACTGGATGAAATCAGAGTGACACTGTTTCTAGTAACGACGCTAGCATTTTCTCATTCTATAAATGTCTCGCAAAACGCAACCTTGGCTAAGAGCTGGAGCTGGCTGAAGACGATGGATCTTGGAGGTAAGTAGCCAAGTTCAACTTCATATCGATGAAAATAATTCTTCTGACTAACTTAATACAATAAGACTGCGCTTCTCAAAGTAAGGCATTGAAATTTCGACTCTGGGCTCCATTGGTCGAAATTTGTCGCATTATTTGCACGTCATGTAGAGCCGCAAACACCACTACAGGTCTTGGACCCGCCGTCCCTTTCGCGATATCGCTGAACCGTTTCAAGGGGTTTTTGGTTGATTTCTTAGATTCTGAAGCCGAATGAATCTTCGTCTCCTAATAAAAATGACGCAAAAGTACACCGTTTCAATACCAAGCCCAGGAATGCCAAGCATCCATGACGACCAACAACCAACAACCAACGGCATCGCGGAATAATAATCGGCGCGCTTCGGGCTTTAGCCGGACCCCGCGAAATGCAATACCAACATGTCAGCATGGCTATCTTCAATGCACCTCATCTCTCCACCAGACAGCCATGGATCCTATGACAGATCGGCTTCCCATATCTTTTGAACTTTCTTCAACGTAAGAACACAGTTGCCAACTCTTTGAACTGTGCCAACAAGCTGACAATTGATCTAGATCCTTCAGGCCAAAGCTAACTCGCACGAGTGCAAGCAAAGTCAGAACTGGCTGTGTCACCTGCAAAAAACGCCATGTCAAATGTGATGAAGCAAAACCTCAGTGTCGAAATTGTGTGAGGAACAATCGGCAATGTGAAGGTTACGCCATCCCGGATAGAAAGCGGAACAAGGGGCCAGGTCAATTTCAATGGGACTCGAAACAAATTACCTGGGCAGCCCCCCCGAGGACTCAACTTCATCTTGTTCAAGATTCTCTCGACTTTCGAGACGCCCAGAGTGTTCTTTATTTTGATGAGTTTGTGCAAGTTGTGCAGAGTCCGTGGATCTCTGCTGGGTTCAACAGTGATTTATGGTCTATGACATTACCCCAAGTGGCACGTACCAACGATATTGTACGGCATGCTGCGATAGCGATCGGCGCATTGAGCAAATGGCTTACTAAGTCGAAATATGATTCACTTGGTTCGTTGCTGTCGGCAGACAATGAAGCCGCGCAGGAGGATCCGGACTATTTGAATGCGGTGTCGCACTACTGTCATGCGCTGAAACTACAGAGCCAGCAGGCTTCGATACTAGACGCCGTGTTTCTTTCAGTCCTATTTCTCTGTTTTGAGACCTTACGAGGGAACAGGAAAGCTGCGCTGGATCACATCAACCATGGGCTGGCAATGTTGCTTGCGCTCTTGACCGATCCAGATTCTTCTTTGATGTCATCAGTGGCCCCGAATCCAAAACCACTCATCGCAGTGGTCGCAGATATCTTCTCCCAACTACTACCACAAACAAGACTTATACTACGCGGAAATATCGGTCGCAGTCCCGCAGTACCAAACTTCACCAGAGGTCTACGCGCCAAGAAGCAGACAGTCGAGTCTTTCATGTCTTTGGTTAACCAAATACCTCGAGATTACCCGCCGACTGAAGAGCTACCGCCTGTTCTTGACAACCTGGACGACTTTGAGAAATATTGGCTGACTGGTCGGAACGCCAAACTTGCTGTCGTTCCTCTACTTATGGAAGCTGTTCAGAACACCGGCGTTTTGGTCTCATCGGATCCTGATATTATTTCCAAAGTTTGGAAGGAAATCACAGCTGATCCACGCATCAAGGAAATATGTGAAGCTTCTACGAAGGAGTTAAAGGCTCTCGAAGCTGCTTTCATGCCCCTTTTCAACCGTGCAATTATGTCGGATGCGAAATCAACGGACTACATCAGAGCTATTCATCTTCGCTTGCATTACCTTGGTACATGCACGTTCGATGATCTCACGCATTTCTACGATGTAGAACCAATCCAAGCCAAGACCCCCCTGTTTCGCGAGTTCCTCTCTCTAGCCGAGATAAGTATCCGCATTGCGAAACGGGACTTAAAGAACCCGGCACAACAGCTCTCTTTACAATGCAATATGGCATCACATTTATTCCTCATCGCATTATTCTGTCGCGACGCGCTTCTTCGCGACGAAGCTACATGGTTGCTGAAAGACTACCCTGGCCAAGACGGGATCTGGAACGCCCGCTCGCTGTACCTACTAGCGCACAGAAACAAGATCGTGGAGCGGATAAATGCATCCGAGGGCACGGCCGTAGAGCAGTGGCATAGGCTACTACGCAGGGAATATCTGTTTGAAGAAGGCGGTGACCGGGTTATTTGGTGCTATTTGGATAAGGATGAGACTACGGGCGAGTGGCAGCTTGTGGAGGAGACGGCCGTAGTGAAGGGAGAGCTTGATGCTATCGAGTGGAAGAGAAGACCGCCTTCAGCAGCTGGCAGACCGCTACTGGGAGATGTAATTACCCTCTGGCCTGAGTTGGTGGAATGACAGAGAAACTTCAAAGCAGGCCACGGAAAACGAGAGGCTGGCCTCATGCGATGTAATTAGTGGAGAGACCTGTATAAGCTATGTATACTATGAACATCTAGTTCTTCGAGCTATGTTTACAAGAAACCTCGATTTATGCGAAGGCAATGATCCTGCAAATGAAGTCTAGTGGAGAAAGAAGAAACAAGCACAACACGCTGTATGTGAGAAGAGAAGTTTACAGAGAATTAATGATAAAGACAGAAAATGAAGCAGAGAATGGGGAAAGAAAGGAAAAAAGCTATTGGTCTAGAGCTTGGTTCTGCACCATTTCCCAGTAGATGCCCTGTTTGTTGACGAGTTCGGTATGTGAACCCTTCTCAACGACCTTTCCGTCATCAAACACAAATATAACATCTGCATTCTGAATCGTCGAAAGTCGGTGAGCTACAGAGATAACGGTTCGTCCGCTGCGAGCTGTGTCGATCGCAGCTGCAACGACCTTCTCAGACTCCGAGTCAAGGGCTGATGTCGCTTCGTCGAGAAGAAGAATCTTCGGATCTCGGATCAATGCGCGGGCAATTGCAATTCTTTGCTTCTGTCCTCCTGACATGGATATTCCTTTGTGACCCATGTCTGTGTTGTAGCCTTCGGGAAGTGAGACGATGAAGTCGTGGATGAAGGCATCGCGGCAGACTTCGTGGATCCTGTCGTCGGTCACAGATTCTGGATTGTCGACTCCGAAGAGAATATTGTCGCGAATGGATCCTCTAAACATGGCGGGTTCTTGAGACACGAGAGACAGGACTTGACGGTAATCGTAGACATTCGTGTCTTTAATGTCTTGGCCATTGCACAGAATTGCACCATTGCTAGGTTCCAAGTCATAGAAACGCTCGAGAAGCGAGATGACAGTTGTCTTGCCACAGCCCGATGCCCCGACAAAAGCGGCGTATTGGCCCTTCTCAATAGTGAGGTTGAGTCTGTCAAAGACGGGAACGTCTCTCGTGGGGTATCTGAAGGAGACGTCACGCAACTCGATCTTGACTCCGCCTTCAGTGTCCTTGATACCCTCTCCATCCTTGCCATGTGTCTGTCGATCGGGATGAACAGACTGCCGCACGTCGAGAATGCGGTTCGCGGAAGCAGTCACTTGTGCAGCGCTTGGCGCCAATCCGAATCCTTGGCTGCCAGCTTCAGCTCCTTGGATGACAGCCATGAAGCAGACAAAGAACGCCTCCATTGAGTATTCTCCGCTAATTAGGAGACCACCGCCGTACCAGAACAGCAAAGCCTGACATCCGAGACCGACACTGTCTGCAAAGCCAAAGATCGCTGATGTCCACTGTGCCTTTCGGTTCGCTGCCTTCACATGTCCATCCAAGAGATCGCGGTACCGACTGTTGATCGAGTCCTCCATGGTCAGCGAAGAGACTGTTCTGATAGCCTCAATGGCTTCGGTCGCGAATGCGGAGCTTTCTTGGAAGACCGCCGCGTTCATCTTGTCGAAGTGAACTTCATGCTTGTACTTCCAGCATCCGCCCGCAATCATGAGTGGCAAGGCAACAGACATAGAGATCAAGCCGAGCTTCCAACCGAAGACGAGTGAGATGATGACACAACCAGTGATGTTAAAGATGGCGGAGAGCATGAGTGCGAGGTTGATACCGAGAAGTTCCTCCAGCTGCTTTGCGTCGCTTGAGACGCGAGAGCTCAGAGACCCGTGAGAGTTGTCCTCCTGATCGAAGAAGGATAGTTGTTGATACAACATGTCATTGAGGTACTGAGACTTATACACTCCGCTGACGTAGTACTGAACTCGCAGACCAATCCAGCCCTCGCAAAGATACGCAAGACCAACCCCTCCGGCAAGGGCAAACCACATGAAGCCCCAAAATTGGCTCTCACTCTTCAGGTCACTGCCTTGAAGAAGAAAGACCCCGAGGGCCTTCGCAAAGAGCCAAGCTTGGACAGGTGTTCCAGCTGCGACGGCCATAGACGAGAGGAGAATACCAAGGAAGTTGGGCCACTTTTGTCTTCGTTCGTATAGTAGCTTTCCGAAACTCTTGAAGAGACCTCGAGGCTTCTTGGGGGCTTCTTCTTGGGTAGAAGTTGTAGTGACGTCGGCAAGTTTGGCATCAGGATGGTGTTTGTGCGACTCATCATCTGACACAAGAGCGCCCTTCTCTTCTTGATCATCAGCAACCTTGAGAGCCTGCGCCCTGACGAGAGAAGCATAGACTCCATGAGTCTTTGTCATAAGATCCGCATGAGTGCCTTGCTCAACCGCCTTTCCGCTCTGCAGCACGATGATGTTGTCGGCCTTCTTGATGGTGGATAGTCGATGTGCGATGGTGATGGTCGTACGGTTATGCGTGGCCCTATCGAGTGCAGCTTGGACGATCTTCTCGCTTTTCGCATCAATGGCACTGGTGGCTTCGTCGAGGATGATGATGTTGGGCTTCTTGATGATGCTTCTCGCGATTGCTAGGCGTTGTTTCTGGCCGCCCGACAGCTTTGCGCCGCCGTCGCCGACACGCGTATCGTAGCCCTATAAACATTGGTTAGATGGGAATGTCTGCGAAGGTGAGGAGATTGAGAAACTTACATCAGGTAGACGGCTGATGAACTCATCTGCATAAGATTCTTGGCAGGCATCTCGAACCATCTGGCGCTTCTTTTCTTCTGGCTGATCTTGCCATTCAGAACCGATAAGGCCGTGCGCAACGTTGTTGAAGATTGTATCATTGAAGAGAAAGGGTTCCTGTTGCACCAAACCAATATTTGAACGCCACCATTTGAGGTCAAGGTCTTCGAGGTTGTTCCCGCCAATGGAAACTGAGCCAGCCAGGGTAGGGTTGACTACAGGGGGCTCATCCTCAGACGCATCTTCGGTCTCCTCGCTAGCCTTCGTCTGAGGCTTGGGTTCAACGACTTGAGGCAGTACGTGGTGTTCCCTCAATGAGTACCAACGCTCGAGTAAACCAACGATGGTGCTCTTCCCTGAGCCTGAGGGGCCGACTATCGCTGTGTTCTGTCCAGAGCGAATGGAGAAGCTCAGTCCGTCTAAGATACGAACTCCAGGGCGGCTGGGATACTCGAAGGTCACATCGCCAAAGACAATGTCGCAAGAGGTAATGTCAGGCTTGAGCGACCCAGAGGAAGGGATGGGAGCATCGATGACAGTGAAGAACTCGCATGCAGCGACCATGGCTTTGCTGACAGCCATGAGAGGAGTGGCGATGCGTTCGAGAGAGGTGAGGATCAACATGACAGACATGAGGACAATGACGATGACTCCGGGACTGTCAATGGCGCCGGCGATGTATCTTCGAGTCCCATACCAGAAGGCAAGACCGAAAGTGCCGAATACTCCAAAGAACTAGGAAACAGTTAGCATCAGGTTACCAAGGGGCACTTGCAGACGTACGATCATGCCAAGATGCAGGCCCATGAAAGGCGCCATCTTTTGGCCTTCCTCAATTGCCTTTTCGACCCATACTCTGTATCTAGCCATCACACGAGACTGGGCACCAAAGGCAGTGACCAGTCGGATACCTTGGAGTGCTTCGCTGGCAATAGCGGTACCTTGAGCGTCTGCCTGGCCAGTCGCGGTTTGGCCCTTGACGAGAATTGGCATGGAGATGGAGAGAATGACGACCATGTAAAGGATCAAGGATGCAGTGACCAAGGTAATGTCCCAACTCCATACGAACGCGACAATGATAGCTGCCCAGATGGTGCCGTTGAACTCCAAGAACGTGCCCAGTCGCTCCGAGATACCGACTTGAAGGGTATTAGACGTCGCAGTGATTGCAGTAGCAGGTGCGCCGGCAGGCATCGAGTCGATGACATGAATAGACTGTGAAAAGAGAGATTGAAGGTAATGAAGACGAATGGCGGACGATAGTCGGATTCCAATCATTCGGAAACAGTATTTGTTGATAGTGTTGAGTCCCCATCGTCCCAAGAACAGGGCCATGATGTAAAGCGCTTGTCGGTTGAGGATCTCTTGAAATCTATCGGTCGGAAAACTAGACGTATCTCTGAAGTAGTCTGTGAACTGATTGACGAGTTGGCCGAAGATGATGTTCATCAGAGGCATGGTTATTCCAGCGCCAATGGATGCGAAAGAGGCAAGGGCGTAGATGAAGAAGTCCCATTTTGTAGCGTAGCTGAAGACTCGAATGTAGTCGGCAACCTTTGGCGTTCTTTGGGGTCGTTGGGTATCTTGAGTCGTGGAAGGGGACTTTTCGTCATCGTGCTCGGCGTCGTTGGGGGGTTTGGCGTCGGCGGCCATGATGGAGGAAGGGGGTGTTGTAAAAAGAGTTGATAAAGGATAGACTTGGAAAGAAAGGCGTCAATTGCAAGTGCAGGGCTGAGAAGAAATAAAATAAAGTTGAAGATAAGAATAAGATGGAACAGAAACTAACGCAGAAATCTCGAGTCATCCTCCGTCAGCCCGTAATATCTTATGTGGCACATCTCGTCTCGAAGAACCCCTGTCTCGTTGAGTTCTGCGCATGCTCGTAAAAGATGATTTCCTTTTTGGGACGTTTACGAGCTCCACCTTTTTCTCGCAACGGTTGAAGTGGGTCCGTATAACTCGTACCAAACTAATTCTTGGGAGTGATCCTCAGTTTGACGTTTCACATAATTCAGGCATCTCGGGGTCAATAGCTCCCCGAAACTGAACCCGTAAACTTCCCGATATGTGATTCCTTTTACGACGCAGCTGGCCATCACTATTGAGTCGTGGCTAGGATCAGCAAATTTCATGTCATCTGTAAGCGGGTGGATGTTAGGGTTATCAGGAGACGAAAGAAATCGTGAGACGGTGTTTAGACCCCAATTAAGGTCTAAAGTCCTAATTCAATCCCAGAGCTTAGTATGGTTTGGCTGTTGAGAAACAATCCTGAGTGGCGATTAACTCAAACAAGAAATCACCGAGTTTTGGGACTGAGTTAGGAGAAAGGGGGCTGTATTTTTAAGATCGCTGATTTATACGGTTGCATTTCTTGAGGTGATCAGCAGGAGTTCTTCTGGGAAGGTACTGAATAATTCATCGAGTATCTTCGAGAACTTTGGGCACGAAGTCTTGCCGCCGCTTGAAGAGCTTTCCTAACCGAGATACCCTGGTACGGTGCAACATTGGTGTGCTTTGGTGGAACTGTGGCTTATTGTCTTCCCGTCGGGGTAGGGAGTAGCGTCACAGCTGCATCCTTAGACAGTCGCGTCTGGACTTGTCTCTTGCTTGGTGGACTCTACACCAACTGCTGGGCAGTGACCTCTTCATGATGAGATATTTGGGCCGCGGTCAACTCCCGCACCTGGACAGCCGTTTCAACAACAGAGCGATCTGATCCTTTCAAGGAAAACAGCGGGAGAAAGGGCATGGCGGCAGATGAAGGACGCTATCTGCCTCGTGAGAAGGTCGGTTGAACAAAACAAGGTTATAGGAGACCTTGGTCCGTAGTTCGTGTAGTAGCGCTGTTGGTAGATCACCGGTAGTTTCGAGACGTCTGACGCGTTATAGGAAAGAGGAACTCGGTTAATTCCTCGCCTTAACTGTGGTGAGCTGAAGCGGTAGATCCAACAGCCCTCAGTTAGGGGGTCGTTTCTGAAAGAGCAGTTTAAGCCCGAGCACGAGCACGTTCAGTGAACTTGGCAGTATCGTACATCGCGGTGTCTGAGTCTCGGAATAGTAACAGGTTAGCTGAATGATCTTGAGAATGTCCACCTGCCTTCATACCTCATGCACAGGGGACTCAGCGTGACGTGCAGCACTTGCCAACGTATCCACGATCCCTGAGATGTCATGAAGTACGGATTCTGCCTTGGGCGTTTTCGAGTACTTACAAAGGCCCTTGCGGAAGCCTAGTATCTTGTGATTGCGCAAATGCGCCCGAAGAGGGGCCAAGGGGGTTGCTATCCCTGTCTCCACGTTGGTGACCAGTAGTTGCTTGGCGAAAGTAAGTTATGCGCAAATGCGCAAGATCGGTAGAAGTCTAGCTTCGCTCATTCGCCACAGGCACTTTGAAATGATAAATTTCGTACTCTCTGAGCGGGTTGTAAAGGTGGAGCACATGGTTACACGGCGACTGAGGGAGGGGAAGCTTTGTGCCACCGTCATTGGTGGATATTGGAAGCCTGGGAGGGCTGTTTGCTACTCCTTTAGGGGGCCAGGCAACAGTTTGTGCCGAATCAAGCATAACACAAACTTCAAATGTCATACAGAGAGCCATACACAAAAAGTCAACCTGACACAACGCTCAATTAATGTTATCATGACAATGTGAGTCGGTTTATAAAATCTCTCTCTTGATACATTACAAAAAGCACAGGCAGACATGAGGACTCAACAGAAATGACAGTTCTACGATGATCCGACATTATGGTATCTCCAACAAAATCAAAACGAACAGCAGAAACCAGATCCTCCACTCACTCATTGTTTTAGCGTCTTCGACTTCCGACTCAACTTCCACGATGACAGCTTATTCGACCATCGAGACCCAGAGGAGTCGGATTTACTTCTTGTCGCCGGCGGGGGTACTTCTAACGAGTCTTGTCTCGCTTCACCCGGCGCATTGCCCTCGAGTTCAGGCGGCTGAACGTGAAGCTCGACAAGTTTATTTGCAAGCGAAGGACCAGTCTGGGCGGTTGTTCCCGAAATATTCGATGTCATTGAAAGATGTCCTTCTTTTGCGCCGACTTCAGTTGAGTCAAGCTCGAGAACTGGTAGCTTCTCATCAGACTTCTCGTCTGACTTCGATAACTGCGAGTAGTCGACTTCATCGCCAGGCAACTCTGAGATGGTAGGCGCGGCATCCATCTCGACAGGTCCTCCTGGCTGTAAGTCCAGACCTACGCTGGAAGGGCTTCGCAGAGAAGTGTAGTCTGGAGGATTGCCAAAACGATTGCTATAGATAATCTCTTCAATAGATGATCTCAATTTGTTGAACTTGAAGCCAATGTTGACCTTCTTCAGTGGAATGAGCTGGTCCAGTTCATCGTGGACTTGCTGTTGCAACCGCTTCTCCTTTCCATTGAACGTCGTGATTGTCGTTTTCGAGTAGTACTTCGCTGCATCTTCGATCTGCTTGATAGAAACATACTTTCCATCATATCGAAACGACCGCTCGAGAATGAGAATCATATCGCACGAGCACTTGAGCAACATCCTCGCGGTAGGAGGAAGTCCCAACAGACAACCCGCAGCACCAACAATGATACCAATTCCCAGAGTCGGCACCGCAACACCCACCGAAATAGCACTAACAGCCGCAAATTGCGACAGAGAAACTCTAAGGTACTGTTTAAAGTTGCTCATGACGATATCTGACATGATCTGCTCGATCTCTGCTGGCGCAGCTTTGGGGAAACCGAAGCATTGGAGTACATGCTCGCAGATGAGCCGTGAGACGGTAGGTGTTCCGACCAAGCCTGTGCAGGGGAGGGGAACGGCGGCGGTGCGGATTGCGTGTGTCCCTAGTCTCATGCACTCTGTTATCGCTGAGTTGATCTTCTGTTCAACATCAACGACTTGAGCGGCAACACAAAAGAGACGTACGCGTTCGTCGACGATGAGGCCGAGGGTTTGGGAGAGGAGGTCTTTTACTCCGGCGTCATCATCTGTTACAGTTAGCGTCCACTTGTCATTCTACAACTGGATGTTACTTACTCTTTGAGAGACAGCAGAAGCCATCGGCTTTGTAGTGCTCGATCTGCGAGAGCTGATTTCTCAGCTCAGCGAACTGTTCCTCGGCAACAGCATTGGCTTTCTCTTCAGCGAGCCGCTTGGCTTCTTTGTAATCATCTGTTTTCTCCATGAGTTCCTCTAGGTACTGCATCTTGCGATAGCCCGTGAGTTTATCCTTCTTTGTTCCAACAACGAAAACGGGGACTTGGTGGGAGTATTGGGCGATGGTGGCAAAGGTTCGCTTGTCGGCTTCTTCAATACGTGCAACGTCGGCGTCAACACAGAACCTGAAATCGCGTTAGCTTAGTGTTGCTTGAAAATGGTAAATAACTCACCAAATGACGTGAAGAGCTTCGGCGGGGTCTTCCTGAAAAGCTCTGTGCCGAAGGAACTTCGCGATCAACTCAAGCTCAGTGTCACTACCAGCCTGCCAACCCCTTGAGTCATGAATCAAGAGTCCCGGATGCTTGGGTGACTCGAACGCAACGTTAATGTCATGAACGCCCTGATCATACGAAAGAGACTCGTCGGTCATCTCAACACCAAACACTTTGTTGATCAATGTCGATTTGCCGACTCCAGTCTTGCCACAAACAAGGATTCGGAAGGCTTTGACGCCACTTGCCTCAAGCTGCATGTCCTGAAGCCATGGAGCTAGCCCGTTTTCCTCAGCAACGAGATACGAGTCTTGGAAGTCGGAGATTGGTTTCTTGAGCAGTTGGAAATTCTTCAGGTCGTTGTATCGGGGGTATCTATCGAGAATGCAGAATAGTGAGGGGTGTATCATGTTTCCATACGGTCCTAGAGTTTGTTAGCAATGGCCAAACTGACAAAAAGATTCCACTTACCAACGTCACACCATCCTTTCAAGCTTCCATCTGCAGCAAAGACTTTCCGGTTTGCTGCATGTTTGTAGCAATCCGTATCAAGTTTGATAGAGTGAATCTCAACACCGGCTGCCGGTTTCTTTGCATGCGTGCTCTGGAGGTCGAACATGCTTGTCCGAAGTCCGTTGGTGTATTGAATGCGCCATTCAATCTCTTCCGATCCGTCCAGGGGCGGGAGGTTGCCAGCGTACTGAGGGAAGATCAGAGCCATGGGATTATCGCTGGCTTTTGAATCGCCCATGTTGTTAACACGCAGACCAGAGTATATACTCTCCAAAACCATCCACTGGAGCGGATAGAGTGAAAGGCCGTCGTGGGCTGTACCACCAATCATATCTTCATGAGTGCCTAAGAACCATGCTTGAATAAGTGAACGATGTGTCATGTCTGCGTCGTCTGGAATATTAACCACTTCTGGTGTCTTGTTCGATCTGTTGTCGTTGATAGCCAGCGCGTGGCGAAGAGTTTCGATAGAAGGGTTGAATGAGATGTCGTAAGATGTCTTTGAGTTATGAATGATGGTGTCGAAAAGACCAACAAACGGTATCCGGGGAGGCTCTTGCGCTTCACTTTTGATCTTCTGCAGTAGCTGAGGTCCTCGCTTGAAATCATCCTCAAGTTGAGCCTTGATCAGGCCAAGAGCCGTATCAAACAGCTCATCGAAGGCCTGCGTTCTTGGTAAGCCCATTCGATGCACGATGCCAGCAACTGCGCGAGCGATGAAGGCCCCGTGTCCAGATCCGTATAACCAGAGCTCATCTTCTGGCCGCTCAAGTGTAAGACAGACATCCTTGACAATGGTCTTGATGAGGTTTGTCGAGTCATCAGTTGTAGTGCTCCGTGATCGGAACCTGTCGCTCAACTTGACAACACTGCTAGGTGCAACATAATACTTGGGAATCTGTGCAACAGAAACTCCATTCGACTCAACCAGCCCATTGTGTACCAATTGGTTGATCCTTTGAATCGTTGAAGGGTTCGTCTCCTCTGTCATCAATGAGCAACAATCCTTGACGCCAAGATAAATACTCACTCTTGGTTTCCCGAGCTTCAACTCCATCTACTAACACCACAAGTCGCTTAATAGGTCTCTTTTCCGACATTTTCGTAAATCAGCGTCTACGCGCGCGCCTGCATCTGAGAAGAAGGGAATAAAGTTATTATAATAACGCCAGGTCAGCCAAAAAGAGAGAAATTGGTAGTGAAATTAAATTGGGCGGGGAAACGCCTGCTTACATCGACATGGGCGCTCCATTGGACTCTTTCGGGCCATAAGCGCGATTTCCAAAAGTGTATAAGATAGCTGGGCGTAAGCAAGGCTGCATATCAGCCTTGAAGGATCAGTGGATCTTGAAGTTAGTGAAACCAGTCAAACACGCTGGATAATCAGTTGCGGACCTCCGCTCCCGACGGAGTTGCCTTGGCTGGGGGGCTAAGCCTGCCATATTTCCGAACGAGATGGTCTGCTTTTGTTGATCTTTTTTTCTGGTGTGGTGTAGCCTAGGGCTGAGCAGTTGCTGTGTTGTGCATCGCCACGCAAAGGGGGGAAGCAGATTGACGACATGACAGGGGTCATGCCAGGTTTGGGGATACAGCCACATACGTCGATATTGTTTGGGGGCAATCAGCAGAGCCGCATGATTTGAAATCTCAAGTTTCCTGGAACCAATCAATTGGTGTCGATATGGCAAAGGCGCTTAGATATCCAAGTGCGCCATTTGAGCAATCGACTCAATCCCAGAGCCATGCCTGGCGGATAATTGTATCAGCTCAGCGGAGCAATACGCAACAATCTTCGCATTTCTTATCATCACAATGTTTCAAAGGGTATTTCTTCATCTCTTCATCAATACCATCATCATTAATACAAAAAGCCATATCGGCCTTGATCCAGGCTAGTCTCATCCCAATGCCTCATCCTCCCCAACTCAAATCCATATGAATCCGCAACAACCGAGTTCATTATGACCCTGACATTGCGGAGATCCTCTTCGCTATTCTGCACGCAGAACCACGCTATTTGAAGCGGATATACCAATAACAGAGCGTAGCTGGCGGAGCATTCACCGCGAAGTGCCCAGTTTGCGAAGCGACAGATCTCCAGGGCCAAGAACTTGTTTCTTGAGTTTTGATCGATGTTGCTTGTCGCCTCTCCACTGTCCTCCGGAAAGAGTGGAATACCCAAGTATTCGCAAGGTTGGACAAGACATAACAGCATGGCGTAACTGATTGCAAGAGCGACGCATTCCATAGGGTCATCCGGAAGGGGGATACCACTGTTTTCTCTCATGGCTGGATCAGTGGTACATACCCATGGCATGCCTCGGTACCATTCATGTAATTTGTCGATGAGTGATTGTGTCCTGTTTCGCAAAACTTCAACTGCAGCAGGGTCCGTAACACTTGCTTTGCGTATGTTGTCATAGTCCTCAATGATACCGGGCGGCTGGGCGAAGATGTCGTACAGGATATCGATCTTGTCTGGAGTTTCACCTTCCGGAAGACATCTTGTGCTCTCCCATTGCGGCTGGTCGAGGAAACAGTGGCGGCGTTGATGACCAGCGGAGAGAGTCTGTATCCAGTTAACAACTCCTCGCCATTGCTAGCGGCAGTGATAAGAACTCACAATATAGTATCGTGCCGCCTGCAGTATCTGCCTTTCTGCTGGCGTTCTCCACGGCTTAGGGCCTCGTGCTTGCAGCTGGGAGTCTAGATGAGTAGAGGGTCAAAGATCCGAAGTGAGGAGACATACCAATCTCCCTAGCCCGTCATAATGAAGGAGCCAAGCAGTCGGTTGAGAAAACACGACGTTTTCGTATACACAAAGACACATGATACTCATCAGGGTGCCGATTTCGGTATTTGAGTTGCTGATGTCCGTCCGGAGCTGAGTGAGTGCATGAGAGTATAGCCGCAGCCCTTGCTCGCAAGCATTTCTATCACGGTTGGTTCTTCCAAAGTACATCGCGGCCAATGCCTGTACGCATGATTGATGTAGTTCAGAGTGGTGGCCCGTCAGTAGTTCTGAAAGTATTCCTGGACCCAATCCTGGCCCGCGGCGCAAGTCTTCTGGTGACAGCTTTGACAAAGTGTAGGGGAAGAATAGAGTGTTCTTCTGCGGTACTAGGCTGACTATTTGGGGTTTAGGGTTCCTTGCGCACTTTGTTGAAGCTCTGCTATTGGCGAGACGACTGCATTGTGATGTCGCAGATTTAGAAACAGCTTGAGATGGAGGAGTAGTGGCCGAAAAGAACCGAGTCCCTTCATCAACAAACTTTAGTTGACTGTGATACCCTGAACAAGTAAGACCTGCATTTCTACACCGTTGGCAATAAGGTTGCTGCTCATCTATCAATAGTCAGTTCCATCGAACCACTCAAATCTCGACACGAACATACCGCATTTAACCTTGCGCTCAACACAAGTACCGCACCGTTTTATACGTCTTCCGTGTCGGGTCATGTGGAGACGCGTAGAAAATGAAACAGAGAGTAAAGATATTAATAAACAAGAGGAAAAAACAGGTTAGATCAAAAACCAAAACCCCAGAGTCGGGTTCGTAGGGCTGTGAAAGACAAAGCTTGGCTGCAGGAAGGGTAAAGGTTGGACGGGGGCAAGGTGTTGAAATACCCCGTAGGGAAAGCGACCAGACGCTGGGACGCCATGCTACGGATGTAGTTAGTTTGGGGGGCAAGTGGCTTCTGAACGCGTGGAGCTGTCGAGGGATTCGCTTGGCGATGTGGAGGTTCTAGAACTGTACGGGCAGACAGCCATTGACAAATCTCAATTGGCACTTCGTTTTCTCAGCTGAATCCTCGTAGGGTGTCCGGGAGTGCCGACATCCCAGTAAAGATCTTGTTGCAATGTCGATCAACAACCACAACGTCGGGGCAATCAAGACCCTTTATTACTCTTCAGGGCCTTTTGACAATCAACCAGCCCCCAAGAGTTTGAGACATTTACGTCACGATACCTGTCACTTACCCTTCTGAGCATGCCGAGCTGGCCCTGTTACGGTTTGCTCCATTGAAGGATTGCAGGGGTATCTCTCTGAAATACCAAACATGGCTAGATTCATCGCTGGGGGGATATCGGCTGGCAGATGCCGGGACTTGTCTCAGCCTTGGTGTCCAAAAATGTCAATTCGTCTGTAGCGTTGACTTGGACGAAGTAAAAGCGTTACATCATAAGATTTTAGAACGAGAATCATCATTAAAAGTGTAAATACGAATTCCTTGGTTCAGGTAAATCCACGATATGCGGGGCAACGACACTGGGTTCCTCTGATTGGGACGTTGCTGACAAGATGGCCTCAAGCCACAAGCCTCAAACCTGGGCCCAGACGTATATAAATGACGATGGCTTCCGCAGTTTGAGGATGACAAATTGGGCCATCCTCAGATCCTTTTACAGCGTTAAGCATTCCATCCTGAGTCGAATTGAAGCACCATTTGTCACCACCTTATCGAAATCCACCATGCTTCTCTCTTCCATTAGCCTCGCATGCTTGATCCAAGGCATTCTAGCACAGACAACAATCATCACCGGTGAAAACAACAAGAACTGCCCTGGCGTTCTGAACAACCCCCCTGATAACAAAGCCTACTGCTGCATTGGCGGAGAGCTCGACCTGAGCACCTGTGAAGGATGGCCTATCTGCACAGGCAGTTCTTGGGAACCCAAGTCGATGAGCTGCTACACCACTATTCCTGTCTCAGCCTCAGACTATGACTCGCGCGTCAAGAGTGCAAGCTCGAAGTACCTGAATGGTGCAGAGGCATCGGCTACTGACGACGCGTCGTCGGCAACTTCAACTGGTGGTAACGCCAAACACACGGTTTCGAAGACAACCGCCAGGGGAAGTGCTGAACAGACAGCTTCGGAGACAGGCTCTGCACCAAGCTCCTCTCAGACCGGTAACGATTCGAATATGAAGACGCCGGGTTCGGTCGGTGGAATGTTGGGAGGTATCATGGCAATGTGGATCGTCCTGTGAAGCGGTTCAGCTAGCAAGAAGTCTGATATATCTGAAATAGCAAGTTGCAAAGAGAATCAGAGTTCAGTGACCGTTGAAGAGTTCTTGGGCAATCTCATTTTAAATTCACGTTGCTAAGTCTCACCGATTGTTGAGCTTCCGTGGCCAGACCAGGCAGATGCAAGTGTCTCGATTGTGTATCAAATCAACTGATTGTATGCAAAAAATCCTGGCTTTTTTCCAGCGTATATTCCAACCTCGCTTTGCCTGGCGAACATGAAAAGGCTTTTCTTCGTGTTGATGCTGTTTGGTAGTTGGTTACCCAGTGAGGCCCCACCTTCTTGTCCTCCTCTCCGCCGTCTTCAGCAAACAAACACCAGGCATCAACTTAACCCCCATTCACGATACCTTCAACCACATACGACCATACCTGCGGTAAAGTACGGGATCCCGTCTGCTCTCCCTTAGTCAAGCCCGCAAGGGGTAGATTAGTAGTTGGGTCGGAGACGACCAGCGAATACCTGCTGTTGTATGTTTTTTGTCTTGTAAATAGAGAGCCGAGGACATGCAGTTCTTTTGGATCTCCTCTTGCTCGACTCGATTCATTCATTATTCGTCATTCTTGTCACGGAAAGGTCAAATTGTGTTGGGAGAGTCTATTACGGTCTCAATTCTTCTTTGCAAGATGATATGCAACAAGATCCATCCATTACCAAAGATTCATTCCAACCTGTATCCATTTTATCGTTCCAATGAGCCATCTTGACGGCGGCTCGGTTCCAGCAAACCGCCTTCTAATTCCACTTAGACGCGGACGCGGAGCTCGTAAGGAGTCTCGCCCTGAGTCTGTCTATGGACTCTGTCCACAACGATCGACCACATCAGCTCAATCTCCCCGGTGTATCGAGGATCTCCAGCCTCAGCGCTCTTGACCTTGACCCATCTATGGTGGGGTTTGGTGGGAGGCGGGTTCTGGCCGGCGCGAATGATCCAGACACGAGCGACAAAGTCGGAATGAGTGCCTTCAAAAAGCTTACGCTCAGACTTGTCGGCAACCGGGACAGTCATTGCGTCACGGACCTCGAAGGCGGAAAGAGGCGAGAACCATACTTCCTTTCTCTGCTGGAAGTAGAGGAAGCCGGCCCAGAACCCGCCCCGGGTCGTTTCAGTCTTGTCGTAGCCGTATAGGCCAACCAGGGGCCTAGAGGGAGGCTCAAAAGGCACTACCACGCCGCTGAGAGGGCAATGATACTCGTTCGGGCCGGGAGGAGGGGAGGTGGCGCCGTTGTTCCAGACCTCACTGATATGCTGTCCAGGAGCAATGTCGTTGGTGGGCGGATCTCCATCCAGTCGGAAGCGCTCATCGAAGCAAAAGCCTGGAATCCACTAGTCACTTGGGACTTTCTTGGCAACGATGTAGAGCTCTTGGACATAGAAAAGCTTGCTGAGGCGGAGGTCGTCGAGAAGGGGGTCCTAGTTTGACAACTGCACAAAAGGTGTAAGAGTGCGAGGTTGCTCAGGACTGGCTCGGCCCTGGAACTTCTGCCTCCATAGCTGCAGAGAGTCCCCGGGATAGTTTGGTTCATATCGCTCATCGTAAGAGAGGTTCACCTGATGGAGGGGCTTGTCGAGCCAGACAGAGAGGAGTCTGGACAGGAAGGTTGGCGAACATGGTGCCTTGAACGTAAGGAAGCTTCATGTCCCAGACTCGCAGCATGTATTGGGAGGTATCGATGGCGAAAGCCTTATGAGAGGGTGGAAAGATGACAGCGCCTTGCATGGTATCCCAGTCACCCCAGCTGAGCTTACGCTGAGGGATCGTGAAAGCTTCAACATCTCGCTTCTCTTTTATGGCATTGTAGATCATGCGGTACGAGAGCTTGAGGGGTAGAAGACTTCGTTCACCAGCAGAAATGATAGGTTGGTACTTCGCCTTTGCATCGCAGGGAATGGTGAGGGGGGGATAGCAAGAATAGTGAAGTCGATGATCATTCCCTGCACTTCCAGAGAGAGATCCAAGATTGACTTCTCCCCCGGCATCAGCTAAATAAGACGTGTTAGTAAGATGTAATCAGTTGAAGGGGTGATGGAACTTACCCGCTGTCCTCTGATATGGGTGGCCATGATGAGATGGACACTGGGGGATGGAGGTGAAGAAGGAAGAGATCGGAGGGGAATTTTGGAATACACAGATAAAATATTTAAACGACAGAGATTCGACCACAGAAGTGGGCCTTGCTACAGCCACCAAATTCAGTGACGTCTACTGATGCAGCTGTAGAGCATTCAGGAACGTGCACATTACGAATAGTCGATTTCAACATATTATGAGCACACCATGAGCTCTACAAAAGACACTATCTACAATTAGAGATAACTTGGATCCTTTTTACTTATGTAGCCTTCGTGCGTGAAAGCTATACTTCAAGATTACTGCCAGTGTTGATGAAGTTGTGAATAACCCTCGGCCACTTCATTTTCTGGGAGCAAAGTCGCCCACACATGCCCCCACTAGACCCATCTTACAGATCCTCTTGCTTTAGAGTGGGAATTCGGACACGAATTGGAATAACCTATCGCTAGTGCTTGTGCCGTAAGAGACACACCTCTAGAGCTATGCAACTGTGGGCCTGTGCCGTGGGCGAAGCACATAATTATTGGCGTAGTTATTGGGAATATCTACCGGATACCGACGAGTGTTTATGCGGCCTGAAACTGCGTATAAAACAAAGTGTTGTTTATTATGTGCTGTCGTGATCTATCCTTGTCTTGATGAGATATTGTCAATCATCAAGTAGAACACAAAGTTAGTTACCTATGGACCTGCAGCAGATCCCAGGCCCACCAGTGTGAGCAACGGAATCTAGATGTGAGTTGGACAAACAAGGGCATCCATTCGGGCGAATGGTTTAGTGGTATAATACTCCCTTAGCATGTTCTCCACGAGCGTTATTTGGGAGTGGTCCAGGGTTCGATTCCCTGTTCGTCCATCGTTGGTGGTTTAATTCCACTATTATCCACATTTTTTGGCGTTTCGATGGTTCGTGGCTGGTTTCTTTGCGCATCAATCTGTTGTCCCACCTACCCGGGACATCAACTGATGGCCAGAGAGATAACCAGGGTGCTAGATGCTCTTGGCAGTTTGTAATATTGTTTGTTAACAGTTTTAGTCTTTATTTTCTTTTTGTAATATTTCTGCTGTTTTAGATTGATTGAATAGTGACCTCCATAGTGTCAGCTCGTTTCATCTACAAATTCATGTGTTATCAATTGACATTTTAAGCGCATTTCACAGTTGGCGGGGCGTTCCCCTCTCAACCATCAGCCTTGGACCCCGCTGAAGCAGAATCACGAAGTTGTCATGGAATTTATCGATGCCAAGCGCGCAAATGTTTCAGCTGCACGAATTGATCGAGTATTTGTCTTAAATATGCCGTGCAACCCCAAGGAACGAAGATAATACCAGTCCCCTTCATTCTCAGCCCCCGCCGAAATTGATTGCTACGTGACCCACAAAAGGGACAGCTGTTCTCATTCGTCAAATTTCAGGGGGATACCTTGCACAAGCCAGGCTGTCACTAATCATCTTTGGTCATCTCTCTTCTCCAGATCCAATCCAGTACACACATCAACATCCACCACCATCAGCCTTGTCCCTGTACCCGCCTCACTTTTCATTCACTCGTTTATCCCTCTCTCTCTCTCTCTCTCTCATGACTACGTAATAAGCCCCCTTTCTTTGTCCCCAGGGTCATCGCACCATGGTCCGCGCCCTCAATCTCCGCCTCGCCCTTCAGGCAACAGCTATCAAGGTCTCTGCAAACCTGGTCACCCAGATCATTATTCACTACAGAACACCAGGTGTATCGACTTTTGATGCTCAGCAGGTACTGGAGTTTGCCATCTATGGGTTCATAGGCTCTCAGGTCGGCAATATCATCCAATTCATTCTGGAGGACTGCTTCCCCACTGGACACGCAATCAGGGCGAACGAGATCTTGCCTCAGGTTCAGACGGATGTTAAGCAGGTTGAGGAGAAGAAGGATGATGATACGAGAGGAACGACGAGGAGATGGTTCAACATTAGTCCGGATCTCATTTGGCGCAACGTTTTGGCGAAGCTGATTCTTGATCAAACAATTGGTCTTGCCATCAGCGGTTCGGTCTTTCTCATCTGCACAAACATCGCACGTGTTTCACACCCCTTCCTCGTTTTGGAAGTAATTCGCAATCGACTTTGGCCACTTATCAAAGCTGGCTGGCATATCTGGCCATTAGTCGCCATCTGCAACTTCTTATGGGTTCCCGTGCGCTCTCGAGTTTTGGTGGCAGTTTGTGTTGGGTTCGGCTGGAGCATTTTCTTGAGCGTCTTTGCCATGCGGACGGGGCATTGATGGGCATAGACAAGACTGGGTATCTTTGGTCTTTGCGCTGATGAATGGGCGTGGTTTAGAGGGTTTCCCCTACGGAGCACTTTTCTTTGTGTCTTGGGGTTGGAGTCGTGGAGTCATGGGATCAATGTATGTGCCTCGGGCTTCTTGTATTGTAGGTTTCAAATGATAAAAACTTTCCCTCCAAGAAACATGACGAGAAGTGAAATACATGGTAAGCAAAACGCCAAAGCAAGCAACAAAGGACGCAAGAAAAACAACGCTATCCGTTTCCCAAGCTCAAACACCTCAATTGTGTCCGTGTATACAGAATAATGATACAAAATCCCTTGGCATTAGTACGGTAGAAACTGACTGATCTTAGGCCATGACCGATCAGCCAGATCATCATCAATACCCGGATCAGCTTCCCAATACTGTTCGAGTATTTCCAATGCTCGTTGCGTATTCAAAAGTCCAAGCGCAGTGGAAACGCCCTGCAGCGAAGTCTTTATCCGCGGCCTATCATCACCAAGTGCGTCGCATCCTGCAAAGAACAAGGGCGGAGTAAGCAGAGTGACTGGTGTGAGGCCATCTCGTAGTGTCATACGCTCTGCGCACCCGAGAATCTGATTAACGAGGTTTTGCACGAGAGGTGACGATCTTCTTTCATGGCGTAAACGTCGATGGATGAGAAGAAGGCCTGTGAGCTGCCAAATCTGATTTGAGAGTCGGTATTCTTGGACTTCGGCAACAGACAAGACGCGGCCACGTATTGACATGACCGGCGGCGGAGTCGCTTGATCTCGGTCGATTATGGATTGTAGATAGTTGAGTAGCCACCAGACCTCGGCATCATCTTGGCCGCCCTGTGATGATGAAGTCTCGGATGCCGTCCCATCGTTGTTGATCCGGTATAGTCGTGCAATCTCTTTGAACACCCCAAGAAGGTCCTTTGTACGCGCGAGATACATATCGATATATACAGGCTCGTCATCTGTTTCTGATGCGAGCGTTGTCGGTGAGGGGATAGCCGATTGTTGCGGGGCAAGATCACTCATTGAGTGACAAACCAACGATTCGGTCATGTCGAACCATCGTAGTAAAAATCGTAATTCGTCCGTCGGGTTTTGTGAAAGACCCTTATCCTGGATCCGAGATATGAGTCCACGAGCTCCGCGGAAGTGAACACTCCATCGATCCGGGCTGGGCTCACTGGCGAAGACTTCGCATACAAACAACGCTCTCGATGCGGCTAATAGTGGAATGAGTTGTTGGTCTTCATCACACTCTGAGAGCTTTTGGCAAAGGGATCTGGAACTAAGAGCTTGAAAGCCAGCAACGATAAGCGCCTGCGAGGACCGCTCCTCGCTTGTTTTGCAGGTCGCAAGTCGGTGAGTGGCCGCAAGCGCAACAATGCCCTGCAGTAAAGGTTCATTGAAGACTGCCATTGGCAAGATGAGTTCGCATAACTCATCAAAAATCTGTGGATGTGGCGCAAGAACTTTGACGGTCCTCTCGGTGAAGTACTGTAGACCTGATCTGTGCAGGGGAGATAGATGACCGAAGAATTCGACTGAGGGGGTTAGAGGAGGCATTGACATTTGCCGTTGACTGACGACAAGTTGTAAAGACTCAGAGTCCTCTGATGACGAAGTTGGTATCCATTCTGCTTCATCGACATTCTGGTCTGGAGGAGGCGACGTAACCTTTGATGGGCCTGGTCTAGGAGTAGAAGGGGACACATATATGAAGTTTTTCTTGTTTAAATCTGATATTATTAGCACGCATCTTTTAGCAGCAAATACAAGACAAACCTAGTCTTTGAACATTGCCCTCATTCTGAGACAAACAATCCCCAAAAGGAGATCGATTAAACGGCCTCCCTCCCCATCGAAGCTTCACCCCGTATTCGCATTTCACCCCAGCAGTCTGACATCTCTGACACGAGGGTCTTTCTTCACTGCACTTCTTTTTAAAGCTCTTACACCTCGCACAACCAACCCATGATCGACGCTGCGGTGGCATCACAGGGGCTTTGAGTTTGGGGGACAAAGCAAAACATGCTGCTTTGGGGTTATGTCATTTGCTAACAAATGAGGCGGGGGAAGTTAAGTTGGCGATGAACGGTTGGAGGCGGCGAATGGAGATAAGGCTAGAGACTGCACTAGTATCAATTCGGAAGGATCAGGCGACTGATTGCTTATCTGTGTCACCTGCACTGATTGTCTTGAACCTGAGTGGCTGGTCTTATCAGTATTGATAAGAAATGGCTGGATACATTCGACATCCTCAACTTTTTGAATATCATGAACTTGACTGCGCATTATCCATATAAATCAATTGAACGGCTCTTAGTATAATTTAACTCTCCTTTCAGCGCTGGACTAATTGAACTGACGCAAACTCGCTCGTGTTGTCACAACATCAGAACCATGGCGTACTGCCCTCTGTTTGTCTGAGCCACCAGAAAACTTTGACCAGCTAGTAGGCAAATCGAAAGTCCAGTCGCTTATTGCCCTCATCTTTGGTGGTGTCAAGATAATGCTTCTTTTGTTCATCATCCATGGCGTCCCAAATCTTGTCTCGGCTCTTGTTTCTCCAGATGTAGTAGGTCCTGGTCAACAGATACAACGTGATGTTGAGCGCAATGATAGCTAGAAGATTCTTGTTTCCTTCCCGGTACCTCGGTGCGTCGTCCTTGCGGTAGACGTTGGATGCGATGATACCAGCAGATTGAACGGACATGTTGTAAACAGCTGCGGAGACTGTCCTCAGACGAACAGTATTGGAGTTACGAGAGTTCCAACTGACCTGAATCGGATGAGCTGGGTGAGGAAATATTAGTTGATGCCACTAGAAATGTTGGGTTGATACTCACCAGTAGGCGAACCAAGTAACAGTGTCAGCACTGCAAACGAGACCCATCTATTGACTGTGCTCATGTCTACTACGTATAGATAGATCATGAACGGAAGCTTCCAGATCTGAACTGCCAGACCAAGCAGAGACCTCTCGTGCCATTTCTCAGCCAGGTAGGAAATAAGCAGCAGGCCACCGATAGACAGGATCGTATGGGGAATGGTCAGAAGATTGGTAACGAGTACATTAAAACCGAGGCCACGGAGGGTCAAGGTGAAGTACTGGGCGGGCGGTGTGGCTGGGATCAAGAAGGTCAAACCAATGGCATAGATCGGCCAGAGGTCGTAATCCTTGAGCGACGCCCATAGGAGCTTCGGAGTGATGGGCTGGCGGTTATGCATGTCGCCCTTGCTGGGATCGTCACGAATAACTCGGTTCACCATAATCCGTTCCTCTCTGTACACCAGTCAGTCTCGAATGCATATGCATCCATCTATGGGGCAACTTACCGCTCAGTGAACCAACCGTTCTTACCGCGGAGTATGCCTGAAGTTTGAGTGGGTCCAGCGGGCATCAGAAACCAGGCGGAAATGCCAACCGCGAGCGTCAGCAGGCCCTATTTGGCACCAGTCGTCAGTACAGTCGATAAGGCGAAGAGATTGAGTAACAAACCTCAAACAAGAACAGCCATCTCCAGCCCTCGTACCCATGCCAGCCACGCAACTGGAGGAAACCTGCTCCTAGAAAACCACTGATGATATCGGCGACGTTGTACGCCGTCCAGAAGAAGGCCAGTCGGACAGTGAGCTCACTTGCGGTATAGAAATAACTTAGGTAGAGGATCGTCTGCAAGCATTCCAGAACAATGATTAGTTGAGGCCATTAACACTTAGACAGGACGGCAGCACAGACTACTCACATCCGGGATAAATCCGCCCTGGAAGATGGCCAGAAGCGCACGACAGGCGAGGAACGAGGCCCTACCATCCAACCAAAACTGGCCCTGATCATATCATCAGCTTTTTCCGTTAACGATAAGCTACCAGTGACGTACCGCAGATACAAGACTCCAGAGACACAATTGCATCGGGATCCAACGGTCAGGTCCGAGGAACTTGCTGACAAGCTGGGAGGGAAGTTCGGCACACAAGAAAGACAACTTGAAGACGGTATTGCCAAGATTATAATCTAACCAAGTTAAAACAATTTGCCAATCACAGATAAAGGAGACTAACCATTGGTGTCCATCTTCAGGTCTGGCAGGAAGTTATCCGAAACAGCTTGAGACAGATTGGATCGATCCAGCTCAAGAGCCATAAACATGACGCAAGTGAAGATCATAATTCGCTTATCGATCTTTCGAATGACCTTGCGCTCCTCATTGAAAGTCCATCTCTCGGAAGGGTCAAACCGATGGAGATTCTCCCAGTCGGATCGTGGCTGGTAGCGCTTCGCCATGTCTGGGTCGTCAAAGACGGACCGACGAGTTGCAACGGCATCGCCATCTTGTTTCGGTCGTCGCTGCCACCAGCTTCGAGGTTCCTCTGGTGCAGCGAGGGGAAGTGTAGAGATGAGAGGGGTCACCTTTGTGGGAGGAGATGACTTGGAGGAATCTGAATCGGTTGGGTCGATATGAAGGTCAACATTATTCTTGACTTCTGACGGACCAAGAACGCCAGACTGTACCATTCTGAACTTCACTCTGATTCTGTATTGTGGGGCCCTGTTCAACTGTTTTTTCTCAGTTATGTTGGATATACCAACGCCTTTTGTATGCACCGACATTGGGACTTACTTTACCCCTCGGGGAACCATGCGATGGCGAAATCCATGTTGCTAAATTCGAAAGAGTTTACTTCGTGGGGTTTCTGATGTATTGATGGCGTCAGGCATGGTTGTGATAGCGAGATGTAGGGGTTAATTCCGAAGACATCTTGGTACCTACCATGAGATCTTTGTACAGAGAACTTTAACGTTCATCCTGAATAACTTTACATTCACCTTACGATATGAAGTAAGCGACTTTTAATAACTCTGAAGTCCTATTACTAGAGATATTGTCGTAGGAGATGATTCTGCCTTGTCTAGGACCCTGAGTATTGGAACCAGCAGTCTCCAGACTTCGACAGGAAGCACGCCATCCTGTCGATGAAGTGCAAATAGAGTTGTCCGCGGAGATAAACTTAAACGGGTTATCAGATAGTCACATCCTTAATTTATAATGTCCCGATTCGTTTGCAGCAGTTTCGGAGCTCGTGGGGGGCGAGATCCGACCCGAGATGCGAGGCGACGAAGCGCCAGAGATAGGCCAACTGTCGAGCTATCATAGTTTCGGTGAGTATAAAGTGGAGCAACAACTATCAAATTATGCCGTTTTCAGTGAATAGAGCATGGCGTAATGTTGAGCAATTGCCTTGGCAGTGAAATGTCAAGCTGTTGAGTGGTTGTTGGAGCAATGGTGCAATCCGCTTCAGTTCTGTCGCGAACTACAGAATCGTTGCCGAGATGACCACTAAAATTTAGTTGAGACCGAGTGCCGAGGAAGTGGAGCTGATTTGAAAAGGTCTCGCCAACCAATTAATCAATCTTGTGCATTATCTGGTTACTTGGAAGCTATGAGTAGTTACCATCAAGACAAGACGTCCCAGCAACTATTCCAGGATAGTTTGCCGAGGAAGTATCGAAAACAAAACCAAATGATTCAGCAGTACGTGTAAAGCGCCAGAGGAATCGCGTATCACATATCATGGCATAGACTCACAAAACCCAAAGGTACAGAGAAATTTGTTCCATGGTACCAGGAGATCAAAGAACCACCCATCAAGACGTTCACTAGAGAGCATTACTAGATAATACATATAGAGTTGATTAATTAATAAAATGAAGGGAACCCCGATAAATCTGTTCTGGGTTAAAGAGAAGAGAAATACTATCTGTGGTACAGAAGAAACCATTGAAAGCTTAAGCTTTCTGAACATTGTACTCGGAGACACCAAAGTTGTGGATCTTCTTGTCCTTGGTTCCGACGGCAATAAACTCACTGCCAGTGTTGAAGATATAGAAAGGCTGATCGTCTCCAGGATAGAGAGGTTGGCGCAGAGTAACTGCGTAAATGGCCTGCTTGTATCCTGCCTTTCGGAGGATAGTGAAAGCATCATGGATATCGAGAGCGACAGGCCAGGGGATGACCTGATCACCCAAGAAGGGAGAGTTGATGGTCTGGACCTTTCCAAACTCGCCCCATCCAGTGGACTGAATGATAGCGGTTTTGTTGCCGGCGAGACCGCAGACAATACGGTTGTTGACAAGACCCCACTCGTTCTCGACAGGCTTG
The DNA here is from genome assembly GCF_020744475.1 of Fusarium redolens. Taxonomy (NCBI): domain Eukaryota; kingdom Fungi; phylum Ascomycota; class Sordariomycetes; order Hypocreales; family Nectriaceae; genus Fusarium; species Fusarium redolens. Next base: position 758,735 of record NW_025763679.1, on the reverse strand, counting down.
CGAGTCAATGGAGTGGCATCAACTTCGAGAAGATTGGCATTGGGATACTGCTTCTTGATGAGGTTGAGACCGACGTTGATGAACCCATCCCAGGAAAGAGGGAGGCCAACTTTTCCAGCGCTGTTCTTATGTCCGTTAGACGTAGCGCCGTATGTTCCGCTACTGCCTTGCCCGTTATTGCTCACGCTGAAAGAGGCATTAGTCTTGGGTGGGACAGACTTGTCATCAAGGACGACACTCTCCACGTCGTAGACGACTCGATACAAGAATGGGGGCTGTGTCTGGCCGACATAGACAATAACTTGGGTATTTCCTGTCTGTTGAGCATTGAAAGTCCATTCGATCTTGCCATCGTCAATACGGGCGTCAGTCAAAGTGACGAAGCTCTTGTCGAAATCAACGTTGATCGAACCACCCTTGCCCTTAAAAGAGTCACTCTGCTGGATGGTAAAGGGCGTGTCGTCAAGGACGACAATCTTCTGGTCTCCAGAGACCTGCTTGATCTCAGGCAGCTCAACCTCCGCCTTGCCATTTGTGGCAGCCTGTTGAGTTGTCTTGTTGTACTGAATAGGGACAACCCAATGCTTCTTGTTCTCAGTGTTGACAACAACAGTGTTGGATGGGAAAACGATGCTGGGAAGCTCGATGTTGAAGCTATCCGTAATTTCATAGGGTGACTCCCCGAGAACGACTGGGCCTACCCAGGCGCTCAGCTCAAAGAGAAGACCACCGTCGAAAGGAAGACGATGGAAAGCGATGTCTCTAGCAATATTGACATGGTTGCCAGATGCCTTGAGAATCAGAAGCTTAGCTTCGTTATCGTAGGAGGCAGTGATGCTGTCTGCAGGGATGAGTTGTTGATGGACAAGGCCTCCGTTCTGTGAAGCAGCCATTTTGGAAGATTTAGTTGAAGGATAGATTGAAGGGATGAATGAAGTGAGTGAAATTAAAGAGTTCGAAAGCTGAGCGATTGATGAGTGTCTGGAGATGAGAAGAACAACCCGGGGGCACTTCCCTTCTTATAGATGTCCTGGTCGCGGACTAATCTATTATCTCTTGCTCTCCCTTCATAGAATAACTTCGTGTCTCTCGCATTAAAGAAATGAATTTCCTAATCCATCTAACCTTTACTCATTTCGCGACAACTTCATCAACATCTTTTCAGCTTGGCTTGTCACATTCCTCGGTTGGCTGGCCATCAAAGCACAATAATTCCTGCTTGCATGAGTTTCATCACATAGGCTGAGATTTCTCGTGGTAATTGGCGAAATGAAGTTTTCGAATTCAAGCCTCTTATCACACAATGGTGTTACCTGCTTACGCATCAGCATGTCGAATGTTCGTGGCGTCTCAGCCCTCAGCCGAGTCTTTGAACCCCGCGCAAGGACATGGCCTAGACTTGAGCCTCATTCCAGTACCTGCAGGACTTAAACTGTCACATTTGCTCTAGGCTGCATATTGTGGCTGTCCAATGGCACATAGTTGGTTACAGTGGATAGCTTAAGCGGCATGGACCGAGCCGGTGATGGAACGGGCAACGTTGTCACATGACTATGACCCTTAGGTCCGATCAACGTCGCTCTAATCGCCCACGTTGCTAACTCTTCCTCATTGAGAATATCAGGCATCAGTGTCGCCCGTGCCCAGCTCATCTCATGGCGTTAGATGTTGACCTCGGGCCATGGAGCGTAAATGAGTAGCGCTTCCTCAACTGCGAGTATCATTCTTATCCATTGGACTCAAAACAAACCCTTGGCAACCCTAAGATACTAGGTCTGTGTTTCCTTGAAAGTACCAGACCATCCGCCTGCAATTCTTCTCCTTTATTAATGCAGTAGTTATTTATTTTATACCTACTACAGAGTACTCAACCAATGATCATATGTGTATCGACTCCATGACCGCTTTTCTTGTTTTATTCCCCAAAGATCCTTACGGCAGTAAGCTCAAATAAAACTTTACTTGACGAAAGAGGTAATGAAGAATTCTATCAGCAAGAATTGTCATGGGTAGCCTGGAGTGCAGGGCGGGAGGGCTGACAAGACCCTCAACTATCTGGGTTCGTAATCACTCCTGAATGACTTATGCGAATACTACTGTATAAATTCTTGCGATGGTGATCGTTATAAAACACAAGGTTAAGCTTAGGTATGACTTGCACAAATCTCATCGCAATGCTGCACTGTACCAAGGGATATTTGATCTGCACGGATTCTATGGAGTAGTGATCTTAAATTGCAGGGATTGAGCGTTTAGATAAGACAATCTACACGCTTTGGTCCTAGTGCAGGCAATACGAAATGAGAACCTGAAAACATGACTAAATAAGGGCCACTCCCGACTCGCGCTGGCACGACGATCGCCAAATTCAACGCATTTCTTCAAACTTTAAAAACGTCACCAAAACAACAGCAAAACAATCATCGGTTGATTCGGACTGAGGGAATTATGAGGCTGAGACAGCCCAGAACGAAAGAGGAGAGCTCAATTGGGGATGAGGAGGCGTCTTTTCATGCTTTCAATAGCCCGAAGCGACTGCCGGCTTGGCTGGATCACTTTAATGCCAAGGACCTCAAGATTTTGTTCAAGTGCTCTTTGGCTGTTTGGATTCTCACCTTGTTTATCTACATCAGTGATACACTGAGAGTGCTCGGCCAGTCGGCATTCTTCGGATGGTAGGTCTGTCATGAATATTTCATGTCGCCAAGTATTAACACGTCTCCAGTGTTGTCCTATTCATCATGCCGCCATCCGGCGTCGTATTCATCCACTTCGCAGCCGGGGTTATGATCTGTGTTGGTCTTGCGCTCGGTTGGGCCTGGGGAGTCATCACGATGAAAGCTGCTTTGGCGACAAGACCTCTGGCTGACTTACAACAACGCTACGCGGAATTGCAACAATCAATGCCGCAAAACACGACCAATGTTGATCAAGCTTCTGGCCAGGCAACCTACCAACAAGTGGCCATCTATCAAGGCTTCATGCTGGATACTCGTGTATCGGTCACGTATTTCTGCATGATGGGTTTGTTTGTGTATCTGATGGTAGGTTGCTTTTGTAGTCAAGCATGTTTTCAACTGACAAACTCTGGCTAGGCGCGTCTACGAGTTTCTGCACCCAACTTGATGCTCGTATCAATGTTTTCCATGATTGTTGCCGACATCTATTTCACGACAGCGCCGCTGATTCCCACTTTTAACGGCACTATACCGAAAGTCTTGATTCTGCCAAGTGCCATTGCAGTCGGCGTTGGAGTTGTTTGCAATTTGTTGTTTTTCCCGCAATCAACCTCACAAATCACCCTGGGAAGCATGGCAGACCTTCTCCGCCCGATGAATGGCTACGTCAAGGCTTTGACCTGGCACTTCAAGACGAGAACTAGATTTGAGCCTGATCAGTTACAAGCATTGAAGGGTGCCTTGACCTTGTCTTTCAAGAGCGTCGAGAGTGCCATCAAGTTTCTGCCGTTGGACTTTTCTTATCGAAGATGGAGTCCCGAAGATATCAAGTCTTTCCAAGAACCGTTGCGGCAAGTACTGGTGTCTTTCGGAGAGTTACTGCAACTGTCTATCTCTCGCGAGGACCTCTTTGCGAAAGATGAAGCCCTAACGAAAGCTGCCGAGGAACTTGAGAAGTCTGACAACGAGAAGCACCCACTGGCTTATCACATTGCGAAAGCGGCCGATCTACGGGAGATTACAAGACACCCCGATACTGAAGATATGATTATCAAGAGCATTGATGCACTTTCCTCCTGCGCTACTCCCCTGCTGAAAACTCTGGAGCAAAGCGTCGATGCCATTATCGAAGCATTCTCAGGTGTTTCTCGAGATGATATAATCAGCCAACATGAACAGATTCTTGCATCGCTACAAGAAGCGCTTGAAGATTTCGAAGATACTGCTGCAGAGCAACTCATCGCCCCTCATGCTCATCTTTTCGACTCTAACGGCAAGGTTATCTACGATGATCGCCGCGCACCTCCTTTGCTTGGCTTGATGTCTGGTCTTCTATACCAAGAACGACTCATCAACCTGACCAAGAACATTGGAGGAGTTCTCGAAAGAGCTGTCGAGGTTGAAAGGGTTCGAACGTCGAAGCGGGTATGGCTACCCAAAGGTCTCCAGCACATTTTCAAGCTTGGTTTGTCCCAAGATGCACCGCCTTCCACGATTCCCAACTCTACTGATCTCACTCGAACGATGTCAGTCATTTCCAAGCCCGAAAAGAAGCCAGGTCTCTTCAGCAAGAAGCGAAAAGAAAAGGAGGATCCTGAAGGGGCAAGAAAAGCAGCCACCATCTTGGAAAGTATGCAGCAGCCCACGAGCCGTCGACGAAGCAAGTCGAGTCTCATCTTCTTGGCGCTTATCAACTTCTTCACGGGCGTTGAAGGTCTACACGCTCTTCGTGCTCTCGTTCTGACTATTGCTCTCGCCGTTCCCGCTGTCATACCGTCATCGGCTGGCTTCTACTATCGCGAAAAGGGACTGTGGGCTCTGATCATGGCTCAGATGGCTCTCGAACCTTACATGTCTGACTTCACATCTGGAATTCTCGTTCGTACTCTCGGTACTATCGCCGGAGGTATCCTGGGTCTTTTGTGCTGGTACATCGGATCCGGCAACGGTCCTGGAAATCCATACGGTCTAGCTGCCATCATGGCAGTCGCTATCATTGGCATGATGTGGTGGAGATTGTTTGCGCCGCCACAGCATATGGCTGCAAGTATCATGCTTACATCAACGATGTACATGGTTATGTCGTACAGTTGGGTCGATACGCATATCCCCAGCTATGGCAATCCTGGAGTCGGATACGAGGTCTTTTGGCGGCGAATCCTTCTTGTCCTCATTGGTTTTGGTGCAGCCGTTTTTGTTGCGCTTCTTCCGCGACCTCTTTCTGGAAACCGACATTATAGACAAATCTTATCAAGCCAGTTGTCGAGCATCAGAGACCGGTATGCCCTTCTGATTTCAGTCTGGCGCTCGCCTCCCGACGATTTCGTCGAGGTCGTCGAGAAGCAAGCTACCACGACCGAAGAGCTGCTTAACTCCATCGCTCTTCCAATTCTGAAGACCAAGTTTGAGTTCTCAACCTCAAACATCGATACTGAAACGCTCAGCCGCGCCAACCATCTTTGCAACAACCTCAATGTCTTCCTAGCGCAGTTCAGCTTGACTGCCACGAAGCTACCATCGCCAGTGCGCGAGAGATTCTTCTATCGCGTGAGTGCAGGTGACGAAAACCTGATCGCTGACCTGATGTCAACCATGACCCTCCTTCAGCATTCGTTGACATCCGGAGAGCCGCTTCCGGCCATCTTGCCAACACCTTTGGTAGGGCGGGCCATCCAGTTCAGGAGGTTAAGGGGAGACTTTCAGGACGAGGGCAACTCGAAAGAGTACTTGGCTAATCAAGAGGGAAGACAGTGGTCGGCAGCTGTTTATGCGTTTGTGCGATTTCTGGGCACGCTTGATGAGCTTGTAGTAGTCGTGAAGAAGTCTGTTGGTGAGAGATCACATATTAATGCGGAAGCTTTAGGAGGGAATATGTACTAGAGACATGAGCAAGATTGCTTTGCTTGAACATAAATACAAGCATGATTGTACGAATGACACTAAAGTCTCCTCCGTATCGTTATTACTACTAATAGTTTAATACCTAATTCTATTTCTTTCTCGATCCGATCAAAATACAGAGTGCCAAGCTTGTAAATCACTGGCTTCCTTCTTCCTCGTGGTGTCTCTTTGCTTCCACGTGTTCGTGATGCTTGAAGAGACCCAAGAATCCCAGGTCATAGCAAACCTTGAGAGATCCAGCCATGATGAAGGAGACCCAGAAATAGTTCGAATCCGCGAGCAGTCCTGTGATGAGTGGTCCAAGGCTCTGAGATGTCGTCTTCGCTACGTTGATAAGACCAATGACGACGGTTCGCTCCTTTGGTTTGATTATAGCGGCGAGGAATGCTGAGCGGGGTGCAACATCCATTGACTGAGTGCAAGATCGTAGAATGAGGAAGAGAACTGACAGGTGAACATCGTTGGGGATGGGGACCAGGGCCAAGAAGACCGCAGATGGAAGGTGAGTAAAGACCATTGTCTGCGAGTCAGGTTAATCACACAGTTCAGAGACGTTTGTCGGCATTGGATTCTTACTCGAACATTGCCGAATCGCTTGGCAAGGGAAGACGCTACCAGCATTGATGCAGCGGCGATGATGCTTGTGGTGAAAAAGATAGATCCTAGCTTCCCTTCTTCGATATGATAGTAAGATTTGAAGTAGAAAGTGATCCATGAGCTATCATGTCTATTAGCTTTCGCACAGAGATCAAGTATTGCGTCAAAGTACTTACAGAGGAGCGAGTCCTGAAGCAAAGCTATCCAAGGCCAACAGAGTACAAAGGGTCACGACAGTCGGGATACTCTCTCGAGAAATGCGAGCTCGAAGTTGCTTCTTAGACTGGGTCTGATCCGCGTTTTGAGCTTGAGTGTTGTCGGGAAGCAGAGGCGCTTGTTCGCCGTTGTCCGCTGGCGTTTCTTGGCCAGGCTCGTGGTGAACTTCGACTGCGGCGCTCAAGATGATGGCCGAGATCAACTTCAGCACGCCCATCGCAGAGTACCCATAGAATACGTTGCGATACACTTCAACGACATCCATGCCGAGGTTGACGCGCATATGGTGAATAATCCAACCGCAGGTCAAGAGACCAAAGGCGCCACCAGCCGTACCAGAGAGACTGTACCAAGCATATACATCGCCTCGTCTAGCTGCATCAGTGAGGTGAGCAATGATGCTCTCCTCAACACCACGGAAAGGTCCAATTTCGTTGCCACTATGCTTGTCAGCATCAACACCATCAAAGCGTTCTTGTTTGGCTTACCCAGGACTGATGACGCCCAAGATTGCAGCAGCAAGCAAGATCCAGTAATTGCCAGAGGTAGCAAATACAATTCCACTTGCAGTCATCAAGATTGCTCCCAACGCCAAGACCGCGCGTCGACCAACGCCATCAGCAAACAGCGCAAGCAGGAAGCTGATGACGATATCACCAACCAAGGTCAAGGTCATGAACAAGCCAACTCGAGTTGTCGATATACCAAGCTCCCGCAAATAGGCGACAAGGACGAGAGTCGACCCGCCGTATGCGAAAAGACGAATGAATCTCTGTGCGCAGAGGATCTTGACATCTTTGGTCGAGCGATAGAGTGAAACAAGACCAAGTTCTTCAAAGACTTTATGAGCGGGATGACGCCGTGATTCTGCTTCGGTAGGTTCCGACATGATGGCAATTGAGGAAAAAGACAATTGAACTGAATCTTAACTATACCAGTAGATTCAAAAAGAGAATTCCTAGTATTTGGGTTTCAGCATCGCCAAAAGTTTATATATATTTCTACCTCCGAAGTTCCGAGCCGATTTTGACCCAGTATAAAATCCAGGGTAGCTGAAGCGAGCATAAATCAGCTTGGTGTTGCGTCATCCCCAGTCCCGGAAGAGAGTTTACCAGAAAAGCTGCTGTGATTGGTGGATTGACTTTGTCAGCATCGGTTTTCCGAGCTTCGCGCTCCAAAATGGGTAGGATGCCAGAAATGGGTATATAGACTGCAAATTTCCACCACGTGACATCGAACTCACTACAGCAGGCTTTAGCCTGTTATGTCTTCCGTAGTATAGTGGTCAGTATGCAAGCTTGTCACGCTTGAGACCCGGGTTCAATTCCCGGCGGGAGAGTTCCAGCCAGCTGTTAAACACAGCATTTCTTTTTTTGGTCTCTTCATACATTGACCCTCTATTTGATGTTGCTGTCAATGCGCCCCTGGACGGGTTATGAGTGGGACTGTGGTATAATTCAGTGGTTGATAGACTCGTCTTGTCTGCACAGCAAATTTAATTTGATGACTTTCTGACTCCATATAAGACGCATACCAATCAACTTCCTATAATACAGCTTTCATAATGTACATAAAGTCCTGTCAATGCGTGTCCTTTCTGCTGGTATAATTTCGGCCGCCCTCACTTATACAATGGCTTCGATCGCTTTCTCAGCACAGAACAGTACTTCTCAACAGCTTCCTCGGCCGGTTTCGCTTTCGAATCCTCCTCGCAATTGACGTAGCAACTTTGGCGGAAATGTATCAGTAATATGGACTGTGCATCATCTGGTTGAACCTACTTGGCAATCTCCTTGTGTGTTCCACAAAGGCAACGCTCGTTGTCGCCGCAGGCATCGGTCTGAGGACAAACGTCAGCTTCCATCATAGCTTCGACAATTCTGCACGTACATTTTTGGGACCAGCTTTGAGGCACGCCTCTACTTCACTGCAGTTTGCTGCTTGAGCAGTGGCTCCAATAGCGGAAACGAGGAAAACACAAACAGAATATTTCATGTTTGCTTCAGTGTTATGCTTGCCGTGCTCTCTGCAAAAGGGAGTTGCGAGGGCGAAACGCAGGACTTAAGTAGTCAGGAACGAAAGCCTTACAACGCCATTGATCGCCAGAGGCTTGGGAACCCTGGCTTTAGCACCCGATAAAGAGACGATAACCTTCAGCCGCTGCTCTCATTTCGAGACGATTATTTGAGTAGCCATCCTATTGAATGAACGCAGTGGAAAGTCTGAAGTCACTACATTCCTGAGCCCCTGGAAGTCAACCAATTGGTGCGATGGCTGGCGGTCGAGCCCCAGGGGCTTGGCGTCTGGTCCGCATTTTTTTCAGGGAACCTTTCCGCATGCGTTCGGCCTCATCTATTGAGATACTGACGGATTCACCGCAAATCTGAATAGTATCATTTAAGGGGCAATCACTTGATGAAAGTAAAGGATGCTTGGGCTTCTTGGTTTTGGCTTTCGGCCCTCGTCGTACTGTGAAGCTCATGGCAGCGAATGGTGAATAACCGGTGACCAAAATAAAGAAAGGTGACTAATACATATATCTATAATAATTTTAATATTCGACGACGTCCGATTGCTGTTGTTGGTCAGGGGAAGAACAATGAAGCATGATGATATGCGGCTAATAATCGTGGCTGTGTGCTGCACGGCCACGTTTTTCTATGACGATGATGGATTTTCCACGTATACAGATACCAACACCAACAATGTCAATGTCCTCGAGGCTGTTACCTCATCGCCACAACCATGCGTCCCCTTATATCAATTCCGTCAGTCGCAACGACTTTAAATACACGACGATTTTTAATCCCTATCGCTCGCAAGGATCGGGCTTCCCTCACAATCGCACGACAATTTACCATGAATCGAAGCGCGACTTCGGCCCGCTTGAGCGAATCAAGTCCCAAGAAGTATCGCGCTGGGAAGCCCATATCTCCTGAAACTGATTATCACTTAGCTCGACCACGGAGGGATCGATGTGGAAAGATCATATGGCCTGCCCCCAAGGATCAGATTCAGGAAGCAAAGGATTTCATTCGCGAATGGTCAGCTGCCCTTACTTCTCACTATGCCAATCATCTAGATGAGAAGGATATCGTTTACCTAAGAGGATTTTCAACTAATCATCCTGTAGTGTCGCCGCTGGTAAACGGACTCTCATCGTCCCTGATAAAGACGCCGATGGCCTTGCTGCTGGAGCCATTATGAGAAAAACTCTCATCTTACTCGGCCTTAATCCCAAATTGATATTTGCCTACACGATGAAAAAAAACCGCAATGTCCACGATGAGGATTCTCGTAAAGACATGGCATCTTACAAGCCATCTTTCATCATTATCCTCGACCAAGGCTCAGGGAGATCACCGCCTGTAATCGACGGGCCCCATCGCGCGTTAGTAATTGACCACCATCTTGCAGATGACGATGATCACCCCGAGAGTGCGATATTAGTGACAGCGAATAAGTGTCCACCGATAGCTACAAGCTCGCTGCTGACTTATCTCATCTGTCGCGACTTACACGAAGGGGTCGAGGAAGCATGCGGCTGGTTATGCGTCTTGGGAACGCATGGCGATCTGGGCAATTCAATCACATGGAGCCGGCCATTTCCGGACATGAGAGCGACGTTCAGGACGCATACCAAGAGGTCGATAAATCTTAGTGCATCGTTTATCAATGCTCCTCGCCGAACCGAAGCCTACGACGTCCCCAGAGCTTGGAAAACATTGATCGAGGCCTCATCAACCAGAGACCTTGTCAAGAATAAGTTTTTACAGGCAGCAAGGGTTGAAGTGATGCGTGAAGTCAAGAGGGCCGGTCGCGTGGAGCCCAAGTTTTCTGCTGATAAAAGAATCGCAGTATTCCGCATCAAGTCGAAAGCGCAGATTCATGCTGTCATTGCGACACGCCAGGCTCGTCATTTGAGTAGGAAAAACCTTGAAGTTGTGATGGTAGCGAATGAAGGTTACGCGCCAGGCATTGTCAATTATTCGTGTCGCGTTCCATTGTGCGCCAGGGGCAGAGATCCGCCCGTCAACATCCCAGACATTCTTGGTAAAGCAGCAGATCGAGCAGAAGACAAAACGCTGAGAACACGAATGGGACCTAACTTTGCTCGTGGTCACACGAACGCAAGCGGCGGAAAGATTCCCGAAGCTGAATTCAAGGAATTCATGGAGCTGATCGGAGTCGGTAAAAAGCCATCGCGTTCGCCGAAGAAACCACCAAAGGGTCCTGAAAATCAGGATAAATTTTGCACACTGCAGAATTACTTCGACAAACAGAGCTAGGAACCCTTGTACCTGAGCATTGGCGCCCCGTCCTGCCAATTGAGCGCAATTTAATTCCAAGTACTCCGTATTTCCCCTGCGATAAGCAGAATTTGGAGTTCGAGTCTGGCAAGCTTAAACCTTGAAACCCCCTGTTAGCTGCCCGTTAGTGGTTTAGAAAACGCCCCGGTGTCCCTTTCAACGTTACATCATTGGAGTAAAAGGGTTCTTGGCTTGGGGTCTTGGACTAATGCCGAGTGCCGTTCTTCTGCCTCGTGTCAATGACGCAGATCTTAACTGTTTATTGAACTGTACAACCCTCCCCTGCTGTTGGAAACTTGGCCTAGACAGGAAAGTGGCTGACATCACCACCTTCAGCTGTGAGATTTGGGCATGGTTTAGATCGATCTGATGTCGAATAGAAGCCTCAATAGTATTAGATTGAACAGAGAGCCTGCAACATTAAATAATCGAGACCTTTATCGAACAGAAACAAGCTCACATGGCCGTTATCTCAACAGCGACTAAAACCCCTCAATAAACGTGTAAGCGGGGTAGCGTGACCAAATAGACCAAGATCGTCCAATTAGACCAACCACCGGATATTACCTCTTGTAACACTATCAGCGACTTCGTATGGAATAATTGTCGGGCCGTTAAACCTTGAGTGCCTTCGACTTCTTTAATTACTCTGTGAATCCCATCCCAGGCTCAAGCTGAAAAGCAGGTTAATCACGCTTTCTACTTCTCTCTTCACCTCAAGCCTTTCACCATGAGACTTAGCATCAATCTCGTTGTCAATGCCCTCTGGCTGACAAGCCTGAGCACTCCCTCTGCTGCCGCTCCCTCTAATGGCAACTATGGTCTCAAGGGTCCCGAGCTCAAGCATTGGCCTGCCCAAGCTGCCAAGGCTCTCAACAAGATGATTGCTCGCAATGCCAACAATGGTCGCTATGCCGTCTTCGACATGGACAATACCAGCTATCAATTCGATCTGGAGGAATCACTTCTTCCTTACCTTGAGAACAAGGGTGTTCTTACACGAGAGACCATGGACCCTGCTCTTAAGCTGGTCCCTTTCAAGGACACCAAGAAGCACAAGGAATCGCTGTACAGCTACTACTTGCGCCTCTGTGAGATCGAGGATGCTGTATGCTATCCTTGGGCTGCGCAAATCTTCAGCGGCTTCCCTCTTGGTGAGCTCAAGGGCTACGTTGATGAGTTGATGGCCTACAACAAGACCATCCCCACCACTTATTTCGAGGACGACAAGGTCACGGCCACCGAAGTCTCCCCTCCCAAGATCTTCGAGGGCCAGGTCGAGCTGTACAACCGTCTCATGGCCAACGGCATCAAGGTCTACGTCGTCAGCGCTGCTTCCGAAGAGCTTGTCCGCATGGTTGCTAGCGATCCCAAATACGGCTACAACGTCCCTCCCCAAAACGTCATTGGCGTATCTCTCTTCCTCAAGACCAAAAAGGGCGAGATCACTACTGCTCGCAAGCAGATTGAGGATGGTGTCTACACACAAAAGACACAGAAGCAGAACCTCGATGCTGAGATGACTCCCTGGCTCTGGGCCCCAGCTACTTGGAAGTCTGGAAAGTGGGCTGCTATTCTCACGTACATCGATGAGTGGAACAGGCCTATTCTTGCTGGTGGTGATACTCCTGATAGTGACGGTCCCATGATTTTCCAGGGTGTTGATGTTGCGCGTGGCGGTATTCACCTTTGGGTTGACCGTAAGCCTGCTTACAGGGAGCAGATTGACGGCATGATTAAGAATAACACAATTGCTCAGAAGAAGGAAGGACTACCGGTTACAGCAAACAAGAACTGGGTCTTCGTCAAGCCAGCCGAGCTTCACTAAATTATGGTCTAGCTAACATGACTAATGTCTTAATAACTCACTTTTTTGACTCTAACACCACTTCGTAACTCTACTAATTTCCTAAGCGTACTGCAGTCTCTCTTTGGTCCACTCTGGGCGGAGATACTTGCTGTCGAACTTAACATCGAAGCTGGATGCATGGGCATAATCAACTTCCCACTCGACCTTGACCTCACCACCCTCAGCACTCTGACTCCAGACCGTAACAGCGATGATGTTCCCCCCGTTGTAGTTCAGAACACCAGGAGGAACGGGGAAGGAGATCTGGTTGCCGATGTAAGGGTTGAATCGTCCGTACTGGTAGCCGTTGACAAACAGAAGAACTCTGACTTGGTTGCTGTAGCCCTTCTTGGTGGCGGAGAAGGTAGCGTTAGACGGCGCTGTGAGCTTGAATGAGATACCGACGTCCAGACCATCAGGGATGTCAAGGTCGACAGTGGTCCTGTAGGCGCGGACTCCAGCTGAAGGGTTGACGAGAGTTCCTTGCTTGGAAGAGTAGGACTTCCACTTCTTATCGGAGAAGCCAGGCAAGTGAGCGCCGATACGCTCAGCGTAGAGACCACCTTCATTGAGAGGACCGCGGATGGGATCAATGACCTCGCCCTCAACACTTCCAGCATGTCCAGCAATCTTCCACTCAGAGAACTTATAACCGCCCTTGGCAGGACCAATAAGAGTAGCGTTGGTGATACCTCGAGGGTCAAGAGCGCCATCACGTAGATCGTGGCCAGAGTTATCCATGAGAACCACCAGAACGTTCTCCTTCTTGGAGAGGGTGGCGTTCTTGAAAGAGAATTCTTGACCCGCATGACCAGTGGTGGCTTCACCGAGGTAGGAGCCAATGTAATCCGAGTTCAGCCAGACGGAGTAACCAAAGGCCATACCGCCAGTGAGATTCAGATAAACGCCGGTAGGGGCAGAGCTAGTGGCGGGGAAAGTAGCTCTGTAAATGTGGTTTCCGTAGTGGATCTTGTACTCATCGACGTAGAGCACGGGGTTCTTCAGATCGGGGACGAGAACCGCGTTGGTGGTGTTCTTCTTATCAGCAACTATTCAAGATCAGTATAACAAGTCGTCACAGGCGCCATTGTACTACATACCAACCCAGGCCGAGGATGAAGTCTTGTAGTCGGTCTTAATTTCGGGCAAGCTGTCGGCATACTTCCAGGACTCAAGCTTGGGCAGCGTGACCTTTGAAGGACCCTTGAGCTTGATGGTGTACTTGTGGCCTTCCTTCGACGAAACCTTGACCTTCTCACCGTTCCAAGCGATGGACTTGAGAGACTCGGGAGCAAAGACGGTGAGTTCGGTGGAGCTGTCGAGATCGCCCTGGATGCTGAGTTGTCCATTCTTGATGGTGGCGTGGCGGACGAGGTAGGGGCCGTGAACCAGAACTGTAAAAGTCAATATCCTTCTTAAAAGTGTCTTGTGTCATCCGTAGAACTCACCAGTCTTGTTGACAGGCGCAAAAGGATCGTTATCCAGTGTAGGAGCCCAGAACTTATAAGCAGTCTTTCGATCAGCCAGAGCAATGGTCGAGCCATCCTTCATGTTTAGAGTGAAAAGACCCTTCTGCTGAGTATAGTTGACAGTAACGCTCTTCTTGCCAGTCTTGACCTTAATGCCCTTTAGAGACTTGTCGTGCTTGAGTTCGGTGGGTCCCTTGAGGGTGAACTCTCCATGCTCGCCTTCAGGAAGCCAGAGGACAATGACTTCCTTCTTGTCGATGATCGAGTAAGTGAGGACTTCGGCGGTCGAGTAGAGGAGTGTCTTCTTGCCGAAGTGGAAGTCGGTTGGGATCACCTTGGATTGATGGCCGTTAATAGTGATCGAGCCCTCGTTCTGAGGGATGGTGACTAGAAGTTTTCAGTATATGAGGCATAAGGAAGAATATAAAAACATACGCTTGCCCTCTGAGGTCTTGACGTGAAGCTTAAAGGTCTCCTTGGTACCGGAAGGTGAGTGATCGTGTCGGGCAACGTAGAAAGCAGCATCGTTCTCCTCATGTCGAAGCTCAGAGATCAAGATGGCATCGTTCGTGGAAAGGGAAGTACTGTTGGTAACTCGGATGGTTTTGGTAAGATCGTGTGCAACCCGCGTAAACAGAGTCAGTGACTTCGTCTCGTAGTACTTATCCCAAATAGCGCGGTTCTCAGAAATAGGCGAAGAGTAATCGTAGCTAGTAGCAACAACAGGACAGGCAAACCAACCCCAGTTTGTCCCTCCGTACATCATGTACAGAGAAATGGCGGTGGCCTGTTGTGCGAGCAAGTCACGGTAGAAAATGTTGGCGAAGTCAGGGCCGATATCGCCGGGGCAGCCGCCCTCTGGGCCGCCCCATGGGTTGTAAGAGCCGCCCTGGAACTCGGGCAAAAAGTGAGGCTGACGGGGCGATTGCTTGTTGAAGTACGTGACGTAGTCTTGGATGTTGTAAGGGACGTATTCACCGTTGGTGCCGGTGCATTCGTCGAGGTTGCAGCTCCAGCAGGAGGGGTAGCTGTCGACACCGGTGACATCGACGTTGCCGGTTGCATTGCGCTCGAAGTCGTTGGACCAAGAAAAGGTGCGCTAAGGATCTGTCAATATCTATCTATGGTTGGATTTTGGGGAGAAAAAGCATACAGTGTTGGGCGCATTGTGGAATACGGGGACATCGATGCCGGCCTCTCTGGCAGACTCTTTTAAAAGCTGCATGTAGTTGGCGGTAGGCTCGTTCAAAATTCTCTTGTCGTCATTCTTCCACTGGCCGCCCAGTTCGTTTTCAATCTACAATCGTCAGCTTCCTCCCCATCTTCAACTCTGTGATCATACCTGGAACATGGCAACATTGCCGCCATTGGTAATGAGATGCGGCTCAATAATCTTGGAAATCTCAGTCCAATACTTGGACCAAGCCTTAGTGTATCTAGGATCATCGTTTCGAAGCTTGCCATACTCTCCGGTCGTGACCCACAGAGGAAACCCTCCGGCATTAGCCTCGGCATTGACGTAGGGACCAGGACGGATCAGGAGATAGAGGCCGAGCTCTTTGGCAAGGGTCATGATCGACACGAAATCGTGGGCGCCATTTTCGAAGTCGAGGACGCCGGGGGTTGCTTCGTGGTAGCCCCAGCTGTTGTAGATGCTGAAGGCTGTGAAGCCGGCGGCTTTGATCTTTTCTAGCAAATCTCGCCAGAGCTCGGGTCTGCAACATGTTAGATTTGGGATTACTGGAGGCAAGAGGTGAGGCATACACAGGTAGACGCCAGTAATGAAACTCTCCAGAGAAGACAAAGATTCTCTCGCCATTGATTAGGTAACTGTGATCATCCCTAAATTGTTTGTTAGGCAGTGAGTTGCAATGCGACAATCGAGTAAATTACCATTCAACGATGTTTGTAAGTCCATTGTTTTGAATCGGAACATCCTTTGTCTCTTGTCCAATCGACAAACCAGCCAAGGCAAGCAGCCCGACAGTTGAAAGCGAAAGCAATCTCATTGTGACTTGCTATGCCGATCAAACCCAAGCTCGCGTGCACAGCATCACCCAGAACTTATATATGTCCCGAACACCACCAAAAGTTATCTCGGTCACAAATGACCCGCATTACATGACATGACATAGCTCCCCCACGGCTCTCACTCCCGAATGTGTCGATCAAAAAGTCTGGGGCTCGGTGGTGCTCTTCACCGATGAATTGAATTGAGGGGTACGATGGATCAGCCGGAGCATAAAACGCGTCAATGGGAATTTCGCCATGGGTTGGTAGCGTTGCAATGTCAAGTCTTAGACGAGAGTTTATTACGTCTGATGACATTTACTCCATGTTTTCTCCACATTCACCCGCATTTCTATTGACGCGGCTCTGGTAGTTGGAGTGTCATTTTACGTGCATCGGGCCTATTAGCCCTGTTCGTCTACACGCTGCATCCCGACCAATGCGATTGTCTCATACCTTGACTAATTAACCAATTCACAGCCCGAGTTGCCGTTATTCCATGTGATGGCCTCCTTCGATGTTGGACTACCGGGGGGCAACTGGTGAGTGCACAATAATTTCTCAACGGCGCTCTGGACTGCCTCGGAGCTTGTTGGTCAGCCGATCGATACAGCGATGGGTCAAAACAGTAGTCGTCCGATGCGCTCAGATGGCGCCATGATTGACAATGCTCTTTACGTTGTAAGTATCCTCTATCGAGATCATCTGTCAACGAGTTATAAGCTTAATCGACTGACACGTTGTGTGGCGACAGATCATCTCCATATGAAGGCAGCTGCAGGTGCTCATAGTAACGTCAAGGGCGGGCCGGGTCTCATGGGTTACCAAGCCTTGCATCCTTCATTATGTTGTGCAATGGCCTGATACCCCCAGGTGTGGCTATTGCGATCTCAAGAATGCTACCCCAGATGTCAATTGTCTACTACAGTGGTTTGATATTGGATTTATGCTCTTCGATATTCCATTTGTGACAGTTCGCGCCACGCAAAACGACTATCTAATGGTAACCATTGACCAGCAAACGTTCTGACTTTTGAATCAACTGACCATTACATCCTTTTCAGGGCACTTATGCGACTCTCCTGGCACCTCGCAAACCAGCTGATATCCCTCATCCCATCAAACCCATGAGGCAGCCCCGGCCAAAGATGGAACTCAACCTCAACATGCTCATTAGCCAATCTCTTTGCATACTCCAGATTCTCATCTCTGAACAGATCGAGACATCCCACGTCGATATAGGTGGAGGGCAGACCCCGCAGCGTTGCAGCCCGAGCTGGTATCGCGTAAGATAGAGCTTGCGGATCATCATTCTCTCGAACCTTGGAGGCGTACACGTCCCATGCAAGTTTTGCGCCGTCAGGTTTCCAAACCATAAGATCGAGGATGGGATCATCTTTCTCAATGTGGTCGCGATCGTCAAGCATGGGATAGACAAGCAGTTGTTTCGCAAGTGGAGGGTTAAATTGGCGATCTCTGGCCATCAAAGCGAGACCCGCGGCGAGTCCTCCACCTGCGCTGTCACCGTGTAAAGCGATCTTCGTAGGGTCGATGTTGAGCTCCGCCGCAGCCTTTGACACAAATTGAAGAGCCGCATACGCGTCTTCGACACCAGCAGGAGCAGGATGTTCCGGCGCCAGCCGGTAAGACACCGCGAAGTATGGAAGCTTTGAGTCGTTCGCGAAACGGGCGATTTGAGGCGCGAATAGCTGCACATAACAAGCGACATAACCTCCGCCGTGGAAGTACATCACAGCGGGCGTAGGCTTGTCCGAAGCCAACGTCTCCTCGGAAGCAAAGCGGGTGACTTCAATCTCGAATCCATCATAGCTTTTGACTTTATACACAGTCTCTTTCACACCATCGGGATATGGTGAATTCGTAACGACCCGGCGGATGACATCTTCAGTATTCTTCCTGATCTCGAGAACGGATTTGGAGGGCTCGGACTTTGGTCCCTTCGTCACCGGCCCAAGAGCTTTGAGGTATTCGGGGTCATATCTCAATCCAGTCATGGTAGTCGAATCAAAATGGAAAGTGTTTTGACGAGAGGCACGAAACCGACGTGTGATGATTGTGCTCAAATATAGGCAAATAGCTTCTCAATATAGGCTATATGTGTATATCCCGCAAGTGGCTGAAAAGCTAACTCCGCAGTCTCGACCGCACGCATTTAATCGTAAACCGGAGACTTTCAGAGGCAAAAGGCTTATGAAACAGACAGGGAAAAACATCTTTGCCAGTCATCCTTTACGAAATCCCATAAAAACGTATGCTCTTTGCTGACGTTAGTGCTTACTTGGAGCGGAGGTGATTATGTGACTTCTTACGCACGATCTCTGTGATCTGATCCTTCTCGGTAATAAGTCTCATCCCATATCCGGAACAGAACACTACAAGAATTGGTAGTCTTGATATTGTATGTACTGGAGAGTGTTCCCTCAACTTTTTGCAATCTGCATTCTTGATCAATTAAAGGCTGTAGGACCGGCTAAAAGAACGAGTGACGACTAATCAAAGAAGCTGAGCTGCTTCAAGAGCAAGAAATAACTTCAAGTACTACCAATCAGGTGGCATCATTCTGTCAATATCAAGCAAGTTCAGGCTTTCCTCATCCAACTCATGCCAATCGTCCCAAAACACTGCTGCGTTATGCTTGCCCCTTTCACCAATCCCCCGATCTTTCTGCGCCACGAGCTCGAGTTTGAGCTTATCAAAAGAAACCTCGATCTTGCCATCTCCAAGAAATTTCACCCAGCCATAGTTTATCACCTCTGAAAACTCTGAACTTATTGAACATTGTCTTGCCGCGCCATCTGAATGGTACTTTGCGTGTTGAAGCTTCCGTTGGACGTTTATCGAAAAGCACAAGTGCAGTGTGATTCATTCGGCCCAAACTGAGGTAACCTCGC
Organism: Fusarium redolens; assembly: GCF_020744475.1. Lineage (NCBI taxonomy): Eukaryota > Fungi > Ascomycota > Sordariomycetes > Hypocreales > Nectriaceae > Fusarium > Fusarium redolens. Next base: position 739,793 of record NW_025763679.1, on the reverse strand, counting down.
AGTGTCTCGCCGTCTCCGGGGGAGAGGACTATACTGCAGAATTCGTCGTGGCTACGCTGAGGCTCGTAATCGCAACAATCATAAAGTGTCTCGATTGCGTCCTTTCCTTTCAAGTTTCCCAGTGGTTTTGGGGGTGGCATTGCAACTTGCTGGTTCTCTGACTTGACTATCGTTTAGCCGTTCGTTTTCTTGGCTGCAGGCTGGTTGGAGGTTCTGTCTGATTTTCTTTTTGCCTTGGTGGTAGTTGTCTTGGCTTTTTCCTTGTTCTCTTTTAGCCACGCTTGATACAATTGATTTTGAATTCCGTGAAAATGGTCTGGCAGCGCTCTATTAGAGTTAAAGTGATTAAAGCTTCGAGGACCCATGCACGTGCCCGGACAGGGGTAGCGGGATTTTCCAAGATCTCATATGATCTCGGAGTCATTTAGGCACTTCGAGGTCAGTCCCTGGGGTCGCCTCTGCTGCCACGGAACTTGGTGCTAATTGAGATTCACGGCTTGGTCACAGACGCGTTGGACTGCGTCTCAATGGTGGGCTGGAGAGCCGCAGCAGCTGTCGGTTGGGCAGATACGGATGCCATAGCGATACAAGGGCCTGGGGTTATATTAATACTTGCTTCCTTCAATTGCGGGAAGAGATGGAAGCTGCTGAGGTTGTGCCAATGAAAAGAATGACGAGGGTGGCAGAAACGCGTTTTCTGCTTCCTTACTGGCTTTATCAGTCCATCCCGTTTGAGGTTAGCGGTGACTTACCCTTGCGGGATTAGGCCTAACTGATCCCAAAGCTTCATCAACGATGGCTGCTAAGAGAATAAGAGGTACGAATATTGGGTCATAAAATAAGTACTCTACGGCTTTCATATCAATTCAACCCCTGGTAGCTATCCAAGGATGTCAATATTACCCGTCGTTCATGGATGCGGAACAAGTGGAGAAGTAACTTATGCTAGCAAAGACATGGGCGCCATCGTGGATGGAGCAAAAGCATATCCACCATCACGATAAAAACTTCAAAAAATACATACAACAGCGGGGATTCGCTGGTCGTCACCGACCCAACTACTAATCCGCCCCTTACAGGCTTGACGATGGGAGAGCGGACGGGATCCCGTATTTTCCTATAGGTATGGTCGTATGTGATTACCAAAGGCTTCACGTGGTTGATAGTCTTTGTCATTTTCAGAGCTGTAAACGTTGTGACGAAATGATGGAATAGCATCGCGGACGCTTACAATGATGCTAGTGTTCCTGACACTGGCCTGTAGCACGACAGAGGCACTATAAAGATTCATGGGGGACGCTTGAGGAGAGCATTGGGAGAGATCATGGGCTACGCATCAAGCTTTGAATAGTGGGTGTGAGACGATGAACGAAACAACAGAATCTCGAGTGGTAAAATATAAACTTGAGTATTGATTGGAGCTGGAGCCTATGTAATTTAAAGACATGTTTCTCAAAACCGAGTCTCTGAGATACCAGCTCATCAATCAACACTGCTTAGAATGGCAAGGGGCGAATCTGGATAGGCTGGCTCTCGCCTTTAAGAATAATGTCAGTCTTTGTGCATCACGAAGACACTCGGAAGAGAGGCATACCTTCTATGATAGGTGCAAAAAGCTTGTTGTCAAAGAATGCCAGACCGGCACCTATTACTACTTGTCAATACTACAACGTTTGAGGCTACTGGGTGATAATGCTTACCAGAAAACTTGAGCTCGGGGGGACCATCAAACTCTTGGACCTGAACCGGCTGAAGCTCTTCGACGGCTTCTCTCTTGCGCCACAAGACACGCTTGGGCAACAAAGATCGGTCTTCAAAGTTGAGACGGCCCAAAGCCCACTCGCCAGAGAAGAGACGGCCGTCTCGAAGCTCAAAAATGGCAGCAGGGTCGCCAGACTGAGCCTGGATTATGGGCTCGCCGTTGTCTTGGGGATTGGCGACGGGCTTTCCGTCGACAATGATCATGAATCTACCAGGGAGAGACATGTTGGATAGTAGTTGAGTTGTAGTAATTGAGTAGAGTGAAAGATGATTTGAGATGTGTTGATTCGACTTGAATAGTTGGGGATATGATGTGATATTTATACACATTCTAAACTCATCACATGTCAACTTCTCTGCGTTGCTCCCACCAGCTTCTCCAAATATTTCTCTGGCCCTGATCATTCTCGGAGGATCGACATGCCATCAAAGGATGTTTTGGATGGCATGGATTAAAACGTCGAGATCTACAAGCAAAAATGCTACGCAACGACACTCAAACCTCAAGCAACGTAGGGGTCTGGTGAGGGGATGTAAGACTGTTGGCTCAGGCGAGACAGAGAGGTGTTGGCTCGACACCAACCTCCCGCCATTCCATAACCAAGAACCATACAGAAAACAAACACTTAGAAGGCATTCATCAATTTACATATCGTAAGGTCAAGTTTCTAAGACTGAACAATACCTGATTTACGGTTAAGCATATATCACCAATACTTAGCTCATTTGAGATGCCATATTGAGCCTCATGAGCATGCTTTTCCGTCAACATATGGAAGGCTCGCTGTTGGTCTGATAGCAAGCCCCGCAGCCGCAATTACGTTGATCTAAAATCTAATCCATGCCATCAGATCTCTGCCCCATCTCAGTCATCTCCCTTGCTTCGCCAACATAAGACATCCGTGCGAAAAAAGCATAGATACCAAGCTTATTGCCATAAATAGCCATGATCTACGGATGGTTGATTGATCGACCAGCTTGCAAGACAGATCTTAGTCCAGCTTCAAAGTCAAAAACACTCCGGCTCCCCGGGTAACCACGTATTGGACGAACGCGACCCGGCACGGCACGGATGCGGGTCCTCCCGTAGGAAGTAAGGATGATCATTCCAGTGACGCCTCTATCAAGATATGTAGGGGAAGCAAGAGAACTTAAGACGACTACCCTAAGTGATAAAAAGACTTAAATATAGACTCAGTGTAGATTTAGTAGACTCTAGACTAGGTATTTTTTGCACCTTGACTTAAGCTCAGAAGCGTTTTTGTTCCCTGAGGGGGATCTTGGTAGTTTTGGACTTGTCCCGAGCAGTGGTCTCCAGACTAAAGCTTTCGGATATCTGTTCGTACGATGGTCCAGGTCCAAATGAGATGCGGGAATGGGTGTTTATCCACGATCCCGTGTCTCACCATCTTGGATTTTCAGGATCATAGACGTCATAGATAAGGTGTTTAGGTCTTACTTGACTGAACAGGAGCCAAGATCTCGAATTGGTGTCGCAGACATGTCCCGTGCATATGTCGAGATATCCAGGTAATGGCTTCGTGTGAGACCTGATTGGAGCGACATCCACATGCGTACACCGCCTCTCCGGCAACCGAGGACCAAGCTATGAGTGAGTTGGAGTATTCTGGGGTAGTCCCTTTATGGTCACGGACAAGCTCTATCCGAAATACCAAGGGGTTGGACAGAGACTCGTGATGCTCATAGCGATGCCGAGCTTTTCTCCGGTACGCATGGCTATTATTGTTCGATATACGGCATCGGATACCTGAAATAGGTCTACAAAAGCTTAAGTTGAACTCTTGTTGGGACGATCGTAGTCACATTCGCATATCGAGCCAATGGCCAAGAAGCGATTCTCCGAAATTATCTCCGCTACTGTCCAGAACAAGATACACCTCCGATGACAGAATATACTACCAAAATGAGCGATGTGACTATAATTCTGTATAAGAGTAGTATTCTTCAGATAGTAATTAGTCAAGAAAGCTTTCAGAATAGTATCTTGTTCTGAATCGTCTGCCCATCATGCTCGGCTCTCTTGTTGTCTTACTCCTCGCAAGTATCTCTATTGCCTCACCAACACTTGAGAAGCGAGCCATTACATGTCTCAAAGTTGGCCAAACAGCCACTGCCTCGTGGACCAATAGTGCTGGCAAGAAATGTACTTTCACGGGTGTTGTTGGTAGCAACTACGGCGCCAATCCTTCCGGATCAGGAGAGTAAGTTTCGCAACTACCATTTTCTTTCAGAACATGTGACTGATTTGATAAGTTACTCTTGTAACGGAAGATGTGGAGCCGGTTGCAGCGGAACTGCTGTTGGCAATGTCTATACCCAGGACTGCTTTTCTCACGATATCTGCTCTTACTTTAACTCCGCCTCCGGAGGTGCCAGGTAGGTTGCCTTTTGAATGGGTAGAAAGCTGATATTAACCTCGACAGTGACCCCAACTGCGGAGCTGCCTTCAATGCGGCTGTTGATGATACTGCTTTAGGTTTTGCGAATGGTTGCAGCCAGACGAACCCAAGCAACGGTGTTGCCAAGCCCAATAGTGCTCCAGTTTGCAAATAGGACAGCTTGCACTTCCCTCCAGAGATAGTTTCAAGGTTAAAAACCATATAATGCGAGTCAGTATTTTTGTATAAATACGTCCGTCATCTTTGCTTCATGCACTTGTTCCAAGAATTGGTGAAAACTGTTGTATTTGGTTGCATGTCAAGATCCCTCGCCGATATTCCTTCTCTGGCGATATTGTATCGTCCTGAGGACACTCCACTCTATCTCTCCTTTACTCCACCATGGCCTCCCAGAAGAGGCATATAAATCCGACTATTAGTTTCTACCCAGGGTGTCGTTTGTGAATAGAGAGCTCTCCATTGCCACGGCTTCTTGCTTTTTCTATTTGTCAATGCGGCTTCCCAATAGCCAACAGAACCCTCAAAAGATGACGATCAAACAGACCGAACCAATACGAACTTGAAGCACGGGCACTACGTCGTTATGAAGTCCGAAAGGATAGATGCCATCTTCGTGCTGACCTGGCCCGGCTTCGATCTGATTCGTTCGCTGGTCAGAGACCCCTGTTCATGCCAAGGTATCTGACCCCAAAGAAGGACTACACACCCCTGCAATTGAGGATGTCATCAGTGTCCTTGAAGAGACATTTGTAGGAAGTAAGTTGAAACGCGGTATATGATTCGATATTCATCATGCGCAGAAGCTGATCCAGCAGGGGAAGTTTTATTATTTAAGTAACCCTTGTATCCCAACTAATTTCTCTGAATTTCTTTCATTACAGACTTACCCTCGGAGACTCTGCACTTTCACCATGTCTTCAACTCGGTGCGACGCCCAAGTACAACCCCAAGACTCCAGCACTAGTCATAGAGCTCAATGGGCAGCCATCAGCAAACACCAAGCTGAGCTCAGCGATATTTGGGGAAAACTCGAGCACCATCCCTCCTTCAATGGAGTCTTCTCCGTCGGCAAAGATGGCATTCTGCGCTCGCTAGGCCCAGACCGCGATGTTCACGATGCAGTCCCTTTATCACCTCATCTGATCAAGGCGCTTCTTGATCGCCTGCCTTTTGTACCCCAAAATGAGATTGACTTTCGTGGTGTTGATGGTAGAGACACGCCGAAAGAGCAGTGGTATCACCCTGATAAGAGTTTATTGCCCCCGCCACTTGTGCAAACTGAGGAACAGAGGAAGTTGATCGAATCGAAGAGGGATGAAACAAGGACACAGCTGGAGGAGATGAAGAAGAGGCCGCGTTGCCCGCCCCAGATCATGTCGGACCACGATCTTGGGTTGAAGAGACATATTCTGCTGAAGACGTTTCTTGTTAAGCCTTCAATGTAAACCTAGCTCATCGAGGGTGGTCTCCAAGGGAGTGACCAGAATAAAGGTACTGCCAGTCATCGGAAGATAAGGTTGTGCTGTCTTCGGAAGATACAGAAATGTAAGTGGCTTGTCCCGTTTCCAATTGAAGGGGATAGCAATCTTGGCTGGACAGCGGAAAGGCATGACTGCTCAGCCGCAATCGTCAATTTTCGATTAGTGGCATACATCGGTTGCCAGGGCTGAAATAAAAACGGAATGTGCCATGACTAACTAAAATGCTTAGCCCTTCAGCTGGTCGCGCGGCGGCCTCTTTGTGGCGTGAACTATTGAAGCTATTCTCAACATTAAGCAAGGCATAATTTCGGTAGTTGAAATTGAACAATTAAGCTTAACCTGCAAGCACAAATGCTCATAAATACTCAAGAGTCCATCGTGAATTTTAAGTGGAATGGCAACTGGTTATATTGCTGACAGCTCTCGTATAGACCTGGAGACACGTCGGGTCTCCTGTGGTGCACTGACGAAGGTGAAGCTATTTCTGTACACGACAGTTACGTCTAGCGCTAAACACAGCCCCCAGATAGTAAAGCTGGCGCCTGAGTGGCTGGCCTAACAGCCCAGCTGCAGGGCTCCAAGGGTCTGGACCAGCAAAGCCACCATGACAATGCCACCACCTGAACCAGCAACAAGGTTCAGAGATCAAGGGAGGGAGCTTAGCTCAGGTATAATAAACAAGCTTCTTTCAGCTCGAGCTGAGTTCTTCATTTTCTGCAGATCTCTTACGATACTAGTTTACTGTTTGCAAGAAGTTGAAGTTGAAGATAACTTGAACACGACACAAACGTAAAGGTTACACCCGCTAATAACCGTAAACATGCGCTTCGCTGGCAGCCTCATCCTTGGCCTTTTGGCAGTCAACGGCTTGGCCCAAACCATGGTTCCCGATCAAGACGCAGAACCCTCTGCCATCGCAGAACCCTCTGCCATCGCACAACCAGAACCATCAGCGCCTGCTGCTGAGCCCTCAAATCCTGCTCAAGATCAACCCTCAGATCCTGCCGATGACGAAGATGCACAACCGACAAATGCAGACAATGTACCATCTGCCACAAATGGCCCAGAGCCGACAGCTGTTCAACCATCGGATGAAGCCTCCCAAGCTTCAGGAGACGAGCAGCCCACTGCGACGGCGAGCGGTGACGATGAAGATGCCTCAACAGCCGAAGGCACAGCGACAGCAGATGGTGAGAATATTTGCCAATGATCTTTGCAGAACCGCAAGCTAACAGTGATTGAAGCCACCGCCACAGATGCCGACGCGACAGCTACAGCGTCCGAGACCGGCGACGATGATTCGACCGACACAGCCACTGCGACGGCTACATCCAGCTCTGCACCTACAAGCACCGGTGCTGTAGTGGAAGTCGATCTCAAGAACGCTACAATTGGCGAAAATGCTGAACTTGTCAAAGTTGATGGCAAGCCCGCCATGTCAGTCCCAAGCGTCCCTGTCCCCTAACTCCGCTAACTTTAACCCCAGTAAATTGAGCGCCCCCGCCAACGGTCAGGCAACGTTCAGCGTGGTAGTCGACAGCGACGATGAATTGAACACCGACGAGCTTATCTACATCGTCGCATCCATCCTCGTCGGCGAACCTAGCAGCGCGAAGCTCCGACGACGAGCTGACAAGACCGATTGTACACTACAGATCCAAGCGAACGGGCAGAATGTCTATGAGGAGCCGCTGTATACCAACAATGGCCAGTTCCAGGACGTTACCAGCAGCGGCATCCAGTCTTCGGATAAGCCCGAGGTGCAGGTCACGCAGAAGTGTGGCCAGAAGCCATCGCCTCTTACTGTGAATAACGTTCGCGTTGGAAACGAGAGTGGCGTCAAGTCAAGCGCTGGCTCTGGAGGCTCGGGCAGTGGTGGAAGCGGAAGTGGTAGCGGCAGCGGTAGCGGTAGCGGTGGAAAGGGCGGCAGCAGTGACAAGACATCTACAGCGACTGGTGCTTCAGCCAGCGAGACTGGCGACTCTGGAAATATGGGTGCCAGGGCCAAGGCCAGCCTTGGAGCTCTTGCTGCTGCTGTCCTGGCTGCTGCCGCGCTGGTGTGAATGGACGCATGAATTGGACATCAAGATTGCATAGCGGGAATGAGACGCGGACATGGAAAACTAGATTATACGGATCATTATTCACGATACTAATTATACATAATTGACTACTCGCATATACGACCAATTCTCATTACTCGATTGTCCAAGTCGCGAATCCTTCCATCATGTAGCAATTCCTACGACCCTCTTATCATCTTGGACCAGCTCGTGGTAACGAGGCGCGCTCCGTTGTCGGAGCGATTTACCAAACTTGATCATGACGAAGCAAGCAGAACAAGCGGCCAAAGCGATAAATGCAGCTGAGATGAAGCAGTTCTGGTAGCCCATGTTGGTTATCCAAGGGGTGATACTGTTGTCTGTTAGTGGCTGCGGACCTCATCGGCGAACGGAAACTTACCCATAACTGATTGCAAAAGACATCGTGTTGCGAACCAAAATAATCGTTACAATCGCATCACCGCTGAGATCATAGTAGCTATCAATTAGATAATTGATACTGATGATAAGTCCCATGACACTCGTCACAGACAAAGTGCACATGGAGAAAATGAGGCCGAACCAGTGAACGCCGTGCTGCGCGCCAACACCCCAAAGGATCAAAGATGCTGGAACACCAATGACACAAATGGCAAGCGGCCACAGACGATGCTCGGCTTCCATGATGCCATTGTTGCGACGCGCAAGTTTGATAGTAAGCCAGTCGCTCAGTCGTCCGGCGAGAATGGCAGCGATGATGGTACCGAGGCAGCAAGAGAGGTAGCTCAGTCCGACCATGGAAGGCTTGAAGCCATACCCTGGGCCTGACAGGATGATAGACGCTGTCGCGTTGAGGACGTTGAACCAGATGAGGTACGAGCCGTATGAGAAGCCAGCGAAGAAGATGACAGGCCAACCGAGGTACTGGAGCGAGCGTCCAGCGTGTCGTGTCATACTCTGACTTGGTGTCGGTTGCCAAAGCGACATCTTCTGCACGAACGTTCTCGGTTTTGCATACTGAACGTTTGCTTCATCAGCCTCTCTGACCTCAGCCCTTCCACCATCAGTAGCCTTTTCTTCAGCCTTGCTGTTGTTCTCATCGCTCGGTCGGGATGAACTGGTCTGTGGGTGATCGATGTGTCGAGCGACACGATTGTAATTGGTTTCTTCCATGAAGAAGAAGAGGAACACGTAGACAAAGGAGAGAAAGATGGCGGGCCAGTAGAACACCCATTGCCAGCCTTGGTACTCGGCGATGAAGCCGCATATGACGGGCGCGAAGTAGTTGCTGCCGGCGAGGGCGAGAGCGTAGATGCCCATGTAGGTTCCGCGTTGATGAGTGAAGTACTGAGGAGGGTCAGTCACATGTCGGCTATAAGATCGGGATGTTGGCTTACGATGTCAGTGATGGAGATTTCGGGCAAGGCTTCGATGGGCGCGATGAAGAAACCCTGGATGATGCATTTGGCGATCCATTCTCCGTTGCTTGAGACGTAGGCGCTGCGAGTAGTCAGTAAAGTCACAACCAAGTATCGAATCACTGGAAATCATTACCTCCAAACACTTGTGCCCTAATGATGTTGGTTAGCTGTTGCTTGCAGTGAATGCATCGAGGTTTACTCACGATTGCTCCGAGGACAGAGAGGAGGTAGGTCAAACGCTTGCCATATCGCAGCGAGAAAGGTTGCCAAAACAACAAGCCCCAACCCAAGAGAAGGTACATATAACCAGTTCCCTCATTGAGCGTGTTGATTGAGACCTTTGACTGCTGTGCGAGCGGGACGAGGACAGAGTAAACAGTCGCAACAGATATGCCTGTGAACCAGGTGTACCTTTCAAAGTCAACAAAAGACACGCGCTTTGAGAAAACAGACTCACAAGTTTTGACAGATCAACGCAAGAATTTTGCGACCAGGGGTCCAATTGAGAGGATCCTCTGGGTCGTCACTTGGTACAGGGTCAAGGACAATGTCACCTTCACCACCACCTGCATGACGGACGCGCAGATTGCGGTTAAGGTCAACAAGATGGATAGTTCCAGGAACGTGGTTTTCCACCAGATCTACCATCATGGGCGATGTCATAACGGGCGAAGGCAATCGAAGTGTAGATGGAGAAGCTGACGGAGGAGGATAATATTGCGAAATGTTCCATTCGTGTGTTGTTGAACAGGGATTTGTGTAACCTCTTATATCCTCATCCCCCGCGCCTGTGTCACTAGGAGTATCCGGGAAAATTAGCAATAACCGCGGTGCGATACGGCGTTCACCGACTGATACGCCATCTACATATCGTGTGTCGGACATGGTTGGTGTTGTTGGTGGTTGAAACTAGAAGAACAATAGAACGCCGCTAAGGATTGTTCCACGAAGTGACGGGTCCTGAGGGCATGTTGGTGGACGTCCCACAGATTATCTCAACTGGTCACCTGGAGGCCAAGATTGCTTTTTCTGATGCGGTTGGATATCAACAATGAGAATTTTGAGGATGTTTGTGTCGAATTAGGTTGTTTGGGCGGTCAGAAGTGAATGGTATCGAGCATATCGTGAACCAACGACACGCTTGCGAGCCAGCTGTCGACTGTGGTTTGCACTTGACCCATGGTCCGAGCTTTTGTTTTTGCTGGGCGATTGGCGGTGCAAACAGCTGAAGAATAGGCACGTCGAGCAAAGACCCAGAAGCTTGAGGTTCGAGAACCTGACATATATCAGCTGGATGATCACAACTGCACCACCTCCTCATTGTCCGTCTCGCCATGCTGTTCTGGCAAGTCTGCCATTACACAAACAGATCCTTCGATCATGGGTTTTGCCTCTTCTTCTTCTTCAGTCCCCCCATCCGGGTCTTCCAAAGACTCCTCAAGTGTCGCCACCCACAGCTTGAAACACCTCGAATCTAAACCCTTGGCCACGGAGATGCTTACAGGACTTCCTGTTGTACAGGTTATGCACGTACCCCGCGGCACTCCCGATTTCGAGGAGAAGAGGACTAAGTTGCTTGAAGCCTTTGCGGCAAAGGTTCCCGATGAGCTTCGGTTGCCTTTGGAGGTTATACAGAACCCTCCACGAGATGTCTCCATGATACCAACAACGTGTGGCATTTTATCGCCTGAGGAGATCACCATCACTGAGGATTATGATTCTGTCGGCCTGGTTGAAGCAATTGCAAGTCGAAAGTACACTGCAGTGGCCATTGCACAAGCATTCTGCAAGCGCTCCATCATTGCGCATCAGCTCACATGCTGTCTGACACAATGGTTCATGGACGAGGCCATCGAACAAGCTCAGAAGCTCGATGCATATTTCGAAACACACGGAGAACCAGTCGGCCCCTTGCATGGTTTGCCCATTAGCATTAAAGATCATATCCAAGTTGCCGGGACCTCTTCCTCTCAGGGTTGTTTCGCCAGCATCAGCGACGACCACCAAGACGCCGATATCGTATCAATCTTGCGTGCCCAAGGTGCCATCATTTACTGCAAAACCAACCGGCCCCAATCCCTGATGCATCTTGAGAGTGATTCCCACTGGGGAAGAGTCTTGAACCCTTTCAACATTCAGCTGTCTGCTGGTGGTTCGACAGGAGGTGAATCTGCGTTGATTGCCATGAAAGGCTCGGTTCTTGGGATTGGAACTGACATTGGCGGGAGCATTCGTGGCCCATCTGCGTTTTGTGGCATCTATGGCTTCAAAACCACATCGAATGTCTTGCCGACAAGGGGGCACATCAAAGGCGCTCCGCCTCCGGCCGTGTTGAACATCCCTCTGTCGACGGGCCCAATGTGCCGTTCATTGAGAGACATGGACCTATTCATGAGATGTGTCCTTTCTTCAAAACCTTATCTTTCGGACCCCAACATCATTCCTCTTCCATGGACTGGTCTGAACACTCAATTCAATCGACGCCTTAGAGTAGGCATCATCAGCAACGATAACTTCATCGAGCCCCAACCCCCAGTAAAGAGAGCCATTTCCTGGGCCAAAATCCTTCTATACGACAGCAAATTCGCAAATCTCATCGAAGTAAAAGAGTTCAAAGTCTTCGGCGCAGAAGAAGCATGGAACCAAGTCCGAAGACTCTACTGGCCCGACGGCGGCCATCTCACCAAAAACGGCATAATCTCTTCCGGAGAACCTCTTCACCCTCTTACAGACTGGATCTACAAAGACGCAGAACCCCTAGGCATGCACACCGCCGTAGATCTTACAGCCGTCCACAAAGAGCGAGACGATTTCCGACTTGCTTTTGCCAAAAGCTGGAGTGACCAAGATGTGGATGTCATTATCGGCCCGTCGTTCGTAGGGCCAGCTTGTACGCACGACACGGCTTTCTACTGGACATACACCTCGCTGTACAACCTTGTCGACTACCCGGGAGCGGTTATTCCCACGCCAATTAGGGCTGAATCTGGGGAAGTTTACGATACGGGTTATGTTCCGCTAAGCGATGCTTGTCGACATGTTAGGGATTTGTGGGAGGAGGGTGATTTTGGGGGTGCGCCTGTCAATCTGCAGGTGGTGGCGAGGCGGTATCACGACAATGAGCTCTTTGAGGCGCTGCGCGTGCTGAAGGACGTATTGAACTTGTCTTAACTGAAACAGTGTCTTCTATTAGAGTATAAAACTGTAATGTCTATATTTGAGCGTCATTTCAATATCGCACACTCTAAAATGCTACATCAATTGACTGCAAGAACAGGCTATGCCGTCACCTCATCATAAACTTCATAAACGGTCTAATCTTAGAGTCTCTAGTGAGAAGCGGAGATCGACAATCGCAGAACCTATACAGCATACTCAAAACCCGCCATTAGGGTGCGACATCAGTATGATCTTCAGGCTGTGGCGATGCTTTGTATGTCGTTTTACTGGAATTTGCCGTGATACGAAATGTTCATGGTGTAGGGCGATCAATTGGGTCACGAATATGGCGTCCCTAAATTTTGAACAGGTGCTGTGCAGTATCGCGGACGCCAAAAATATTATTTACAGCAATACGACTATTGTAAGATCTCTAGAGCAATCTAAAAATGGCTGCAAGATAGCGATAGTCTCTTAAACTGAGTTATAGCCCTCGTAACGATTCGTAACGAGGCATCGCCATTGCTGACTGTACTCAGCTTAAGGTACCATTTGCAACCAACCCAACCAACCTACCCTGAATACGACAATTTTCGTCAGCCTCGGACGCGGCTATTTTGACTTTTTAGATCCCGACCTCCATAATCTCACTCTTAAAACTCTTTCCCAACCTCGGCACCTCGGTATGAGATACAGTTTTACGGGTTTTCAAGGCTTGTTGAGGCTCTCTCTTCAGCAACCAAAATCGTGCTAGCCCACGCCACCATCCAGCTGAACCCCGTGAAACCCCAGGAAACAACGCGTTCACGGAAATACGGCGAGGGGCGTGATTGGCTTTCATGTAGCCTCTGAGCTTACTAGACATGGGGGGTTGCAATCGGTCGCCTTCCTTGATTTTCTTGACACAGAGTGAACCGTTACCCCATGCATTAGCCTCAGGTCTCTCTCCGTTGAGAAATGGAGATGGAGATGAGAAAAACATGGGGTGCAGTTGACAGGAATGGAGAATGGGGTTAGGAGATAAGCGGCGTTGCGACGATCTCTTGATTTTAGGTAATAGTGGTGTACTGGCTTTCACAACGTTGCGAAATGAGATGGTGATAGCAACACCATCGGGAGACAGAGATGGCAATTGAATCAGCTGAGGCGAAGTGCGGCAAAAAATGGAAGAAATCGCCAAGGGAAAATGGCGGCTGCTGCCGGCTTGGCCTTGGGAATGACCGGAGATAAGATGCGATGCACCATGTCGCTTACCCATCATGATTGATGAACTTTTGAAGAGAATCCTGCGACATCAAGCCAATAGCCCATATCACAAAAGACCATATCATTCCGCATCGAGAAGCTGGTTAGCAGATTATCACGGTATTATCAAATCAACTGACACTCTAGATAACCCTATTTCACTCGTGGAGTTTCCTCTAAGGGGAATGGGCTCAAGTTTTTACTTGAGGGTAATACGTCATATGACAATTTGTAGCACGCTGTTTGGACGAGTTTCTTGTCTGAGATAAACCTTGCACAGATGATTTGCGGGGAGGACTTGATGATTGAGTAATGACCTTCCTCTTGGGTAAAGATTACTGACGGTGCCTGAGATAGCCAGCCGTCATTCCCGGTTCGCGCCCTTTGTCTCGTCGATTGGCCCGTCCGTACGTCTCGATATCAGTGGCGGGTGGATTCAGGGTTCTCAATTACATTAGTCGCGGACGGGCACTGCGATTGTTACGTTACCACACGCTTGGGAGAAGTTGCCGCGGAACTTTTTATTTAGCCAGTGGGTGTTTGCAAGAAATTGGACTTTACTTGTTCTGGTAAGCTTGATACGAGGTTATGCCGATCTTTAATGATAGGTGAAGTTTTGTTGATCCTTCAATATCACATGGATTAACACAAGATAATCTCTTGGCTTTGTAGACATCGATAAGTTTAACGTGACTGTGTAATATATAAAAGAGTCATACAAGCGGATTCGCCGTGCCCGGAGAGCGACATCGCGATAATGACAGTCACAGTTATTCTGGAAGACTATGGATCACAAATCCGGACAATTCCCTCGCGCCACTAGACTCGGCTGTTTCTGTGGGGTGCTTTTCTTTACGGCCGGAGCCTCCACTTGAGGTGTCACCGTCGCTCGTACGAGACAGGGGATGACTCGGATCTTCGGCATTTTAGACATGGCTCATGTTTCTCGAAATTTTGCAGAAGGTCTCGGAGCACGCCACACGGTCATAGCCATTGGCCACCTCTGCACCGTCCGTTGCTGTTGCTCCATATCCATATCCGGGCCGTTACAAAGGTTCCCTCCTCTGATGGTCGGATGTTTTACAACAACGGGCATGGCTTCGGTCGAGGTGTGGCATCTCGTGGCGTAGAATATGGAGTCGACCGTGTTTCCATGACAGAATATTTATTAAACGTCTCCAGATCTTGGTATTTTTATTACTCTTCGTTTACTCCCATCCTTTCCTCCCTTTCATCATCAATCAACCTTGCCTTGCCTTGTTGCATCCGTGACAGTGAAAACTTTTTCTTTTCTCTGAGAGTGAGAGCCAAGTCAGCCAATCTGCAACATGGCCCAGAATCACGAGGATTTGGCCGCCGAGTATGTCGCAAACTCTATTCAAGCTTATTTCGTACCCTTGCTAATCTCATGCAATGCAGGCTCCACGAGGAGTTAGGTGAGCGCGTGCCCGCCGAGAAGAAGACTGATCTCGCCGGTGGCTACATCGCCCCTTCTATTGATGAGAAGAAGTCTCTCGACAAGCAACACTATGCTTCTGATCCTGAGTTCGGTACTACTCCCGATGGCGAGGAGCCCAATGATCATGAGAAGGCCACGCTTCGACGTGTAGGAGAGAACCTTCCTGCTTCAGCTTTCCTCATCGCTGTCGTTGAGTTGACGGAACGATTCACCTACTATGGTGCTCAGGGTCTTTTCCAGAACTACATCTCCAACAGCCCAACGGGCGCAGATGGTGCCAAGGGTCTTGGAATGGGCCACCAGGCTGCTACTGGTCTCAACCTCTTCTTCCAATGGTTCTGCTACGTGACTCCCATTCTCGGTGCCATCATCGCCGATCAGTACCTCGGCAAGTACAGGACCATTTTGGTCTTCTGCGGTTTCTACTGGGTCGGTCTCATCATCCTTTGGACTACTTCGCTACCTGTTGCCATGGAACATGGCGCTGGAAAGGCTGGTTACATCGTTGCTATTATCGTTATCGGTCTTGGAACCGGTGGTATCAAGTCCAACATTGCGCCTCTTATCGCCGACCAGTACCAGCGACGCAGAATGGCCATTCGAACTGAGAAGACCGGCGAGCGAGTTGTCATCGACCCCGCCATCACTTACCAACGCATCTACATGATCTTCTATTGGTGCATTAACGTCGGTGCCCTCTCACTGCTCGCTACCCCCTTCATGGAGAAGTACAAGGGTTTCTGGACTGCCTACCTCATGTGTTTCTGCATGTTCAACGTCGGTATCGTCACTCTGGTCCTCCGCCGAAAGACCTTTGTCAACCGCCCTCCTCAGGGCTCTGTTATCACTGATGCCTTCAAGGCCCTTGGTATGATGATTGCTGCCCGCAACACCGATGCCGCCAAGCCCTCGTGGCGCGAGGCCAACGGAAAGACCACGGTTGTTCCCTGGAACGACCACTTTGTCGATGAGCTCAAGCGTGCTCTCCGTGCCTGCAAGGTCTTCATCTTTTACCCCATTTTCTGGGTTTGCTACGGACAGTTCTCCACCAACTTTGTCACCCAAGCTGGTCAGATGCAAGGTCACGGTGTCCCCAACGATCTGATGCAAAACTTCGATCCTATCTCCATTTTGGTTTTCACTCCTCTGATTGAGAAGGTCTTGTACCCCATCCTTCGCCGAGCTGGTATTGAGCTTCGACCTATTGCCCGAATCACCATCGGTTTCTGGCTCGCTGCTCTCTGCCTCGCCTACGCTGCTATCGTTCAGCACATCATCTACTCTGCTGGACCTTGTTACGAACACCCTGGTGAATGCCCTGCTGGCCAGGACGGTAATACCAAGCTTCCCAACAACGTGCACATCGCCATCCAGACACCCGCCTACATCTTCATCGGTATCTCTGAGATCTTCATCTCCGTCACTGGTCTCGAGTACGCCTACACTAAGGCTCCTCCCAGCATGAAGTCCTTCGTCCAGTCCATCTACCTCTTCACCAACGCTTTTGGATCTGCCATTGCTGAGGCACTTGTTTCCGAGGCCAAGGATCCCAACTTCCTGTGGCTCTACACTGGCGTTGGTATCTCTTCTTTCGTCACTGGTTGTATCTTCTATGCTATCTTCCGCCACTACGATGCTCAAGAAGATGCCATGTATGACCTGGACAGAGATGAACCAACTCTCACCCACAACGGCATGGAGCCCAAGACTGTGGATCACGAGTAATGATTTGCAAAGACTGTATTATAGTTACATAGTGTCATTGAACATATTATTTCAAAAAATCATGTTGTCCAGCGTGGAGTCGTGACGTTGCTAGATGCAAAGTCGTTCGCTATTCCCCGTTCGAATCCACGATCTTTGCGGAGCCTAGATGCCCAAAAAGGAAAAGCGGGTAGGGTAGACATCCTCGAATCGGTTAAGGCTTGTGCCAAACTCGTGCGCAGTCGCAACTCCTTGGTCCAACCTCGTCTGCCCCACCCTTGTAAAGCCTTGCACAATTTCGGCTTAAGTAGGGCGAGAATAAACCATGGGCATTGAAGAAAAGACACTATTTGTCGGCAAAGTAAAAGTGCAGCGGATGAACGGGAGCAAACTCCATCTCGCCGCGTAAATATTCAACCACCCACGATAGCATGCATTTGTTTCTGTTACTACCGGCTCTCCCAGAGGATAAACATCCTATGTCTAATGTGCTTTTATACTATCACAACTTGCAGCGTCACTTCGATAACCATCTCAACCCAAATATCCTGGAACTTAAATCCTCCTCATCAACTTCGGCAAAGTCTCCCACTTCCATCTCGCCCCCTCTACTTACCCATCTGGCTTGATCCTGTATCCATTGTATTACATAATCTTCTGATTTCCTATGGGGGGGGATCGCAGCTGAATGGGTTCCGGCTGTTTACCTTTGCGGATTTGTTCACGGTATCAAGCAAGATGACTGAGGATAAGTGCAAGCAGGCGGATACCTACTCTAAATAATGGGGTCAAGGGCTTTCGTCCAGTAAGGCTTTAGATCATAGTGAAGTAGCTTTGCAAATGAAATGGACTGCAGTCAAACCTTTCGATTAAAGTTAATTACGAAGATCGGAGAAAGACTTAGGCAAGCCCCCTGTGAGCTTCTGATTTCCTACTGAACAGACTGAAATCTCACGTTATGTTTCAACTTCTCGATTTCTGTTTGGAATCTTGGGTAAGATCCAAAGAACTCTCAAGTAAACTCCGAAGTAAGCTTTCGGCCCCCCTCTCAGCTGTAAACCTACAACGAAGTAAAACTCTGTCGCTAATAAGCTACCCTACCAATTAGGATTTCACTTCTCCACTTCAAGCTAGCTACTTATTTACCTTGGGAACATCCCATGGTGAAACCTTTTGCGCCTCCGCCTTTCCATCCATACACAACTCCCAGCAACGACCTGCACCAACAACGAATTCCCGAGAATGTTGCCTTCCGACAACCCAATCATCTGCTTCGTACTCATGAGATGGAGGAGAAACTACAATATGTGAGAGGCATAGAGTCTTAAATGTGAGAACATGGTTCCGTTACAGATGAATTTTGGCTCCGTGCCGAACATATAGCGGGGATCATGGCTGGTTTGATGACCTGTCAATATAAGAGCAGACTCGCCAGCGTATGGAAGAATGTCTTGATTGAATCAGTCCGCTTTCCAAATACTGTGAGTACCACCCCGAATCTTATTCAAATAGCCAGGCTAATCTTTGAGACTTGCAGCACTTGGGTAATTGATGGGATGAACCAACGACGCGTGTAAATTCATGGCCGACATGATTATGAGAGATGCCCTGGACACTTCCTCCGAAGGTACCAGCGAAGACTCAGCCTCAGGAGAGGAAGACAGGGTAATTCTGCAGTTCCAATGGACGCCACAGATGCAGCTACGGTTTGGTCAAGAAAACAATCTTCACAACTCTGGTTCGGAAAAAGACTGGGATGTCATTGTCAAAGAACTCGATAACTTTTGTGCGTCTAACTTTCAACAGCCGAGGCCAGGGGCTGCCCTAGCAATGGGTTTGGATTCTAGTTACTGCACTATGTGGCGCCTCAGGTCGTCCTGAACTGATAGCGAACAAGGAGCCGGACGACTTGGTGATCTGTTGGCTGCAGAACCAAGCCAGAGAATGCAGCCTCAGAACATGAGAAAGTTGATTTGGAGCCTGAACTCGAACCTATGACCTCCAGAAAACAAAGGGCGGGTACAGGGAGAGAGTTTTAGGATTTTAGGTTCGGATTTTAGAAGGTTTGTAGGTTTTAGGAGAGATACCACTGCACCACTGACCCTTTGTTGAGGATACATAGAGCCAAATTGGAATATAATGGTAGCCGGGTGGAAAAATCACGAGTTATAATACCTTGTCCATACCGTGTTGACAGTCACGGATACAAGCACTTACACTCATCTACAGTCTTGGCCTCATAAAACAAAGGCAAGTTACTTGTGGCACTTCAGTCCAAGGTCAGAAGTTTTGTCATTCAGGATACAGTTCCCAAGTTTTCTTGTCTCCCTGAGTTTGGTTCTAAGGATGAAGGAAACTGTCAACTTTACCATTTTCTGTTGAGTGACAATATCAAAACTAAGAATGATTAGTAATTAGTGTCGTATGATTTGAGGTAACTAGTTGTGCCATTGGCCGCTTGTAGGGCCCTCATTCTTTGGTCTGTTTCAGGTTGATGTTGGTTCGCGGAGTCCGTTGCGTTCAGCCAAAGTTGGAATTTCCCTTTCTCATCACCACTTTGAACATGGCAGAGAGCCATAAAATATATAGATTATATTCCTAAGCCAATTGGGCCTTTTTTCTTACGAAGGGTCTACAAAGAGTGATGCCTGACGACATGGCGGAGATGGCTACAATTGATGTACTGGGAACAATGCACAGACAGGCATTTGTGCAATCTTTGTTGAGAGTAATTGAAACAGACGTTGCGGAAACAACTTTCGCAGAGATAATTGATGGGATTCCTACGATTGACTCATATCGAGACTTCCACTGGCCTCAAGATGGCCATCCTGCCACTCAACATCTTGACCTTTGCCCGGGCATGATTGAAAAAGCTTGCCAGTTACGTTCCGACTTTCCTCCCACGAGATTGAGCTTCCAACTACCGGTGAGTTCTCTTAGTAGAAACCTACGCGCGGCTCACCTGATATTGTGTCCCAGTTACTACGTACTTTTGAAGAGACCACAATAGAATCACGGCCATTCCACTTACGACTGTTTGAGCTGTTGGCTGTATCCATTCACCAGATCGCCGTATACTTATATCAACAAGATGGTGTCAACCATACACACCAAGACTATCAAAAATGAATAGACTCACCACGCGATGCCAGTAAATGGGATGGGTATCGACACCCGACAGCCTTCTGCCACAGCCTTTATATCGAGGTTGAGCGATACCTGAACGGGGACGCTGATACCGTTGGATACTGGGCTGAAGCAAAGGTATTTGGCGGGGTCTTGGTATTTGACCGGGGAGCATCAGAAACAGAGGTAAGTTGAGCCATAAGGTAGTCAGACACACGTTAACAACTCAATAGTGTAATGAACTGTACCTCCATTCAGGGAGACGGGCAGGCGTCACAGAGTCCTCTTCCGTTTACTGCAACGTCTGAGAATCGTTGGCGATGGGATATCTGGGACGCCATGGCCCATTTTCACGTATTTCGCGACAGATGCGAGCGATCCGTCAAACCAACTCAACCAACCGGTTGTGCCAAGTCTGCTGTAGACTGGCCAGAGATAGCTGACGAGTTGTATCTGATTGGTGCAATGCACGATTATTGGGATGGTCAGCCAGTAGACAAGAATGAGGTTCGGGCAGCTCTGGAGCGGTTACAACAGATCACTCCGTCTTCGCCTGTTTGGCCAAACAGGAACGCACATTCATGGACAACTAATCTTCTTGAACAGACTTTATAATTCATCCAGGAGCACGCGCCAAGTACCTGGTTACCAGTTTCCAGTAAACTGAGGATAGTCTGGTGTTTTGACCTCTCTATCAGGATACACGCCGCCCCTCTGCGGTTGCATGCCCTCCCATTTTGCCTTTGCTAATTCTCTCTTCTCTTCCGCAGCACTCTTCTCAGAGTTGCCGGAGTCTTTCTCGAAATTTGATTCCTTCTTTTCCTCTTTTCCCGAGTCGTCGGGTTGAATTTCTTCCTTGCTTACAATCTGCCAGTCATCCTCGATATTTGGGTTAGAAGCTAGATGGAAGTCAGCGACATTACCAATGCACAGAGAGATCTTGAGTTTTGGACTCTTACCAGCTGTCAATTTTTCGTTGTAATTGTCTGATGACATTCTTGGTTCTATCAAACTCTAGGTCCGCAACCTTTTTTTGTGATACGTGGGTTCTGTTTTGAGTTGCTTGGGTTAAATGGAAGTGAATCTTGAAAAGCAGGTGACGTGTCCCAGCAGGCAGCTGGTGGCGAGAAAGATCGCCACTCTGTTGACTAATCCACCTAGGCCTTTGATCAATGCAGTGAGTCCTTGACATCGCTGATAAAAGTGATTTCTAGTGAATAGTACATTGTTAAATATGAAGCCACAGTTGTTGCAACTTCAAGGAAGACGAGATCTTGATCTGCATCATGGAAGTATAATTGAAACGTGGAGTCACCAGTCTATATCGAAACACTACAAGTCCAACAAGGACCCAGCTGCGCTCTTCCCATTATCATCAGACTCACGCCCGCCCCGAGATGCTGCAGCTTTGTATACACTGGCAATCTCACTCTGCCATTTCTCAACATCTGGTCTCACGAACCGACGATCATAGGTGATCAAGCCATTCACTTCGCCTTCAACATCGCTCGTCTGAGTATACACGGCACCGCTGCAAGCGAATCGCTGAGTCTGCTCACGAATATCTCGGAATAAGACACCAGACCGATAATTGTATGAGTCGAGGTCCTTGTTGATCTCGTATGTCTCCGGGATGCTATCGATGGCTTGCTTAACGTTCCAAAGGCTGCAAGGACGGTTAGCGATGAAGATGAATGGAGGGATGTAAACTTACTGGTCAATCGAGACGTTATGACCGATGCCACCGTACTCGCCTGCGATACCGATACGCTCAGGGTCATATGGAGTCTTGGGTTGCGAGTAAAATGGCGTTCCGCACTGAGGTGCAGCATAGTTGTGATTATCCTACACGAGTCAGCAAAGTCTTCGGTAAGGTTTTGGGATCTACCTACGTGGAAGTCGCCAAATCCGTGGTCATTCCACCCGCTGATCGAGTTGATGAGTCTCGACTTGTCAAGATTGTGCACCAGCTCAGTCAGGCTCTTCTCAGGAGACCCGTCTCGCTGACCCCAGCCCTCGTTGTAGATGACCTGTCATGATCAGTAAATGAACGATCTTGAGCAGTCGCCGTTCATACCCAGGTGACGATTGAAGTATAGCTCTTGTGTTGTTTCACAAGAATTTCAAGCTGTCGCTCAAACTCGGCTTGCTCCGCGTCGTTGGGCTTGCGGTTGCCATCTGCGGGTAGACTGGGCATATCTTGGATGACCAACAGACCAAGCTCGTCGCATGCCTGGTAAAATAGGTGAGGCTCATATTTAATCTTCTCAAGTCAGTAGGAGCGATCCAGGTCACAAGGCCATACTAACATGTTTACGGACCATGTTGAAGCCAAACTTCTTCAGGAGCTTCAAATCAGAGACCATAGCCTCCCTGTTTGGTGGCGTGTGCAATCCATCGGGCCAGTAACCTTGGTCAAGAGTTCCAAACTGAAACACAAACTCGCCGTTGAGAAGTGGCCGTGTGACGGTCTCAACTTTACCTTTAGATATGGTTCGAAAGCCAGTGTAACTGTGTACCTTGTCTCCGCTGTCAAGTGTCACAGTGATGTTGTAAAGCGTTGGGGAGTCGGGCCACCATAGTTTCGGCGACTTGGCGGTGAAGGTGAATTCTTCATCGGTGGTTCCTTCGTGAGATGCCAGGTTCGTGCCATCGCTACTCTCGATCACGACTTTGACGGATTTGCCAGACTTCTGAGACGTGTGAACGGTTACAGTTACTAGAACATAATAGTCAACAACTTCGTGAGACATCGGGGGCGGGGAATTACTGACCTTTACCATCTGCGCCCGCAGCAAGATCAAGGTCAGTGATGTAGTCTTTCGGAACGGCCTCGAGCCAAACTTGCTGCCAGATGCCCGAGCAGGAGCGGTAAAAGATGTGACTCGGTCGCAGAGTCTGTTTGCCAATGGGAATAACTTGATCGTCCGTCGGGTCGTTGACAAAGACAAGCCTGGTAAGATGTTAGAACGTGCTTCAGATTGGTCACTCAATATTTTACTTACAGCTCATTTGACTCTCCAAACTTGATATCCTCTGTCACGTCGACAGTGAACCGATCGTAGCCACCAATGTGCGTCGCCTTTTCTTTCCCGTTGACAAATGCGGTTGAGTTATAGTCGACGGCCTCAAAGTGAAGGAGAACGGTCTGGTTCTTCCAGTTATCCGATACCTCGAAGGACCTCTGGTACCAGAACTCCCGCTCGTCGAGAATCTGCAATCCTGACAGAGCGCTTTCGATGCATGCTGGGACCAGCACCTCACGATCAAGAGGGCCTTCTTTGGGCGGATTGCTGAGATCGCCATCGCCTCTCCATGTCCAAATGCCATTCAAACTCTTCCAAGCATCGCGCTTGAGCTGCGGTCGCGGATGTTCCGGCCAAGGATTGGTGCCAACCTTGTAAGTCCAGTCGGTGTCGAGTGGAGGCTTTTGAACCTCGTATTTCGTCTGCGCTGAAGTGACGTCGAGAAACAGAGAGCAAAGCCCCGCAAAGGAGGCAATATTTGACCAGAACATTTTTGAAAGTGAGGGTTACGATCAGTGAAATTGCGCACGAGGATGAAGGAGCTTTTGTACTGCCTCAGCATGCCGTTCCGTGTTCCCCGCCTGCATACCACGTTAAGTTTGTGTGAACCTTATGACGTCTACATCGTCAGCGTTTAACAAAAAGCACCAGGGGATCATCATGCTATTTCCCTCCTTCCCCCGCATCAATGTTGATCATCACACGTTATAATCCCTACTGCATGAGAAATGCTGCATGATTTCCCTGCAATTTGCTTCCGGCAGGTGGAATAATCCCGAAGGATGAGGCTTTGCTGATTTAGCTACCAAGATTAACTTTGCCGATGTGGTATTGAGGTCTCCATCCAGTATTAGCGTGTCTGATCACTATTTTACAGAAGGCTTTGTCCGCATCACAAGATTCGCTGGTGCCTGGCCAGCCTGGCGTTACAGGGGCACGGATCCTCTGTAACACAAACACAATCAGGACATGAAAGAAAGACAAACATCGGGCTATTTGGCTCCAGCATTAACAAGTTACAAATCTTTATTACTCTTGGACGTGTCGTCAAAACTCTCGTTCTAGATTCTTGGATCAGAAACCTAAAATTGAGGCTTGCTATACTCGCAGGCCATTAAGGTCCAAACGTCTGCCCTTTTGCTAACGCCTTATAAGGACAACTCTTCCAATCGCAGGTATCCTATTGCATACACAGTTAGCCGACAGCACATCTCGATGACTCTCATCACTGACCTTGTACACGTTGGTTCCCCACCAACTGAAATTATCCGCGGCGCCGGTGTAGAAAATGGCGAAGAAGATGACAATGCCAGCGATAGCTACAGAACAATCCAGCGCGGAACTCAGCACAAAATTGAATCGTTGCCACCAGCTTGCCTTGCGCTTCTTAACAAGGACGCCAAACAAGAGACCGAATAAAGCCCAACTGCCATAATTGACGCCTGATGCAGGGGGGATGTAGTTCAAGCCGCCCAGGAACAACGGCACGTGGATCTTCTTCAGCCAATTGATATGAGGGAATACCTTGGTTCGAAGGATGTACACGACGACTGGGAGAAGAGCTCCAACCAGGAAGAACCATAGCAAGGGTCTATAAAGAGCGCCTGGCTCGAAGAATCGACGGGGTCCGAGGGCGCCCCAGACCATGCTTGTGTTGAAATGAGTTCGTGAGAAGGGACAAGTAAAACCGTTTGGAGCAAGCTTGGCATTGCAAACGTTGGGGATGTTTCCGAGTGCCCAGTTGAGGACGGAAACTTGACCAAGAGTTCCGATAACAAGGCCGACTACTTGGACCAGGAAGAGACTTCGGGGAGGGATCTGAATATGTCAGTGTGACATGTCGTTCACGTTGAGACAAGGGCCACTTACACCGCAGTAGATGCCAAGCTTCAGATCTTGTGAGAAGGCAAGGCCCTTGATACCCGAGATGTAGCCAACGTTGAAAAACCAGATGTTGGCTAGAACCTTGCCCTCCCATACGTAGCCAGCGATAATGCGGCAGAAGATATCGATCTGGATCTTGATGTTGCTGGTAGCATACACCCAAGCGAGCTTCAAAAGTCAGAAGATTGTTTACGAATGGAGGCCAAAGTACTTACGGGGATGAAGAAGACAGAAGACACCACCATTCCGAAGATCACACCATACCAGCGGAGCTGAACGGGATAGTACTCGTACGTGAAGATTCCGATGCCCAACGACACAAGAGCTGCGATCATATACCACCACAGCGGAACTGCGTCATATTGAGGCTGCAGTCTGTCGCGAGCGGAAGTATCCTTCGTTGTCAATGATTTGCATGCATCGCGGAACGTTCTCACCAAATCCCGACGCTTCTCGAGAAATAGCCAGACGAAAAGGGAAGATATGGTGGCAAATGACAGACCGAACGTGTTCAAGGCGTATGTCACCGGGAGGTAGATCTGGGAGAGCTCATTAGCATCCTATTCATCTCTGGGAAGCGTTTTGGAACACGACTTACGTCAGAGTATTGCGCATACAGATCATGATCAAATGTGAACCCCTCCTTCTTGTTGACAACCCTCGAAACATTGAATACTTCTCCCGTATTGTCGAAGATGGAGTTGCTCTGTAGTGGCAGATGTGCCGAGAACCAGGTGTTTGAGTAGTAAAGCGCAGGGCTGACGATGTAGATCCAGAAGACAAGGGATGCCAGAACGTTGAGGATAGCCCAAACCGGAACGACGAGTGGTGATCCGATGTAAGCAATTTGGCTCCCTAGAGAAACGGCCAGTTAGTAACAACAGTCGTGAATTCTGGTGGCGACAACATACAATCGAAGGTGAAGGGCAACAACCCGAGTCCACTCTTCATGCCAAACACCTGGTTGACGACAGGGTTCTTCGGGGCGATCCAGCAGATCCATGTAAAGTAACCCAAGGCAGGAAAGATGAAGTCGGGGAACCAATACCAGCAGAAAGACGCAAAGAAAGCGAGGATGAAGAAGTGATAACGAGAGATCTTGCTACAGACTAGTCAGCACAATACGATTCGGAGAGCCCTGGACGGGATACTTACCCAGCGATGACCTTCTTGCGCGGTGCATGCAAGGCTGCGTTGAGAGCTGTGTTTCCAAGGACGCCGGGCCAGACGAGGCTCTTCGGTTCGACAACTAATGATCGAGTCAAACCTGACAGAGCGAAACCAAACAGGATTGATGTCAGTGTTGCGAGGATTTCGAAACCCCATCCTGCGCTGAGGCCGTAGAAGACGCGCTGTTCGGTGAGGACATCAGCGCTCAATCGGGTCAAGAAGCTGAGGTTGGCCAAGATGTAGATGAGCATGTTCTCCTGGGTCACGGTTAGCGAGCATCTCCTCGAAGATTCTGGGGTGCAAATACCTTATGGTTAAAGGGCCCAGGGTTGAGGCTGTGTCGCTTGCCGAACAAGGTGAAGCTCCAGTCCGGTATCGCATACTCCCATGCCTTGCCGACGGGATACGCGAGGAACTGGATTGCGGACTGCGAAAGACTGATGGATGGGAATCTCAGCGTGTAAAGAGTGTTCACACCACTGCCAACAAGACAGAAGGCGATGCCGATTGTCCACATGCGAAGAGTGAGGCATGGTAGAGTCGGATCATCATCCTTGAAGCCCACGCCAGCCGCTGATAGGACTTCCTCGACAGATTCACCTTTGACTTTATGAGCATGAAAAACTTGTCAAAGCAACAGCCAGCAACGTACCTGAAGATGTCTCAGGTCGGACCAGACCCTCATTCGGAGAGGTCACTTCAGCATCAACGTGGCCTTTCTCAGTAGCTGCACTCATTTTTCGTAGGCAGAGCTCACGATGATGACATCGGACCAGATCAGATAAGATGAAAATGATTACCGATTATCTTATAACAAGATCTGCCAAGCCGTCAAGACGGCAAAGTCGGTTCGGCGACCTTGGCGTGGACTCCACTGTAAAAAATAGCCATGTTGGCATGAGTTAATTCTGTGGTTCGTATTGTGCCGTATGCCGAGATATCTTATTAGCATCTCTCGGCACTGAAGCTGGCCTCGTCAACTGCTGGACCATTTCAATTTCCTCTGTCAAATATTATCTTGTTTTTTTCGCTTTTGTTTTTGAACTGAGGTCATTTTCTCGCACCAAAGATATCTAATAGAGAACCCCCAAATCAACGCGTCAGAGTTTATGTTCCTCAGGTGTACGAGGTCGTATTGTCGCTTCACTAACAACCGCTAGTCAAGGTACTCGGCACGTTTGCCGAGAAACTACGCGGCACTGCCTCAAGAAATTTTACATGGCACGATAACCATCATTATCAAAGCATTACCAATTCTATGGTCCATCGTAGAAACTCAGCATATCGAGTAACGGTTTCTTGGCATGAATGTTTTGCGTCGAACCAGGACCCTGAAGGTAAAGGATAGTTTATCAGTTGACCAGGATCGGCCGTCCACGTGCTCTGGTCGCATGGGGAATACATGTATCGATTGTATGAGATCCGACCACCTTGCCGAGTAAATGAATGCAACCAAGGTTAAAATCTCGACAGGATATCGGTTTCTGGGTGGACCTAAACCCTGTAATCCTATTCTACCAAGCTGAACTTAGTACAAGGACATGACACCACTGATCGGATCATCAAAGCCAAAGACAGACGGTTCAAAGAATTAAGCATAACTACTGATAATTCAGCTCAACCTCCACGCTGTAGTAACTCTACCCATTTTCCCCCTTACGCTACCAGAATAAGTTTGGGCGATTGAAGAGTCGCCTCAGATGCATCTCCAATCCTCAGTTGTTCTATTCCACGAATCACATCATCTGGGATATGACTCAAAGGGGAAGATGCTGGTGGACTAGATGAAGGCGAGCCAGATCGTCTTCGTGATCTGGGTTTGAGCTTCGGCCTCTGGCTTATAGAAGCGTATAGGGGCTTGTATCGACCCTCACCCCTGTGGGGAACTGGCTCGTTCTGTGG
The DNA here is from genome assembly GCF_020744475.1 of Fusarium redolens. Lineage (NCBI taxonomy): Eukaryota > Fungi > Ascomycota > Sordariomycetes > Hypocreales > Nectriaceae > Fusarium > Fusarium redolens. Next base: position 711,990 of record NW_025763679.1, on the reverse strand, counting down.
TGGCGTCTTTCCCCCACTGGACGAGGATTCTGGGTGTTCCTCTGGCGTTGACTGAGGTTGGTCGGCCTGAGGTGTCGGCTCTCGTGATGCCCTTGAGCTGCTAGGGCCGGCTACTGGGTGCGGTTGCTTGTTGGCTGTGACCGGGGTTGCTGGCTGCTTTCCAAGCGTTTTCTCCGATTTCTTTGTGGAAGCGTTGGCCGGTGGTGCCTCCTCGGATTTGTTTTTGTGAGCTACAATGAGCAAGTTCGAGCACGTGTTAGAATCATACCTATTCTGAGATGGCTGACTAGCAGGCTCGTTAGATGTAGTGTCCTGGAGTTTAGCCTCCAGTAGTGTCGTCTTTAGAGACACCTCAATGATTCGGATGCGTCCAACTCCCTCACGTGTGAGCAAGGAATCAATAACGTTTGGTGGAGCAGTTAGTACACTCTTCATGAGGCTCACACCAAGCACAGTTACCGTTCCCCGTTTCTGAGTTTTCGGGTCTGCCATGAGCCATTCCATCAAAAGCCGTGGGAGTGCGGTAAAGAGTGCCAGCTCTCGCTCTTCCTTGCCAGATGAGACGCGCACGACGAGTCTATCCACGGGATACCCTGCATCATCGAACCCAATAGAAAGCTTAGGATGTGTGCTCAGAGTTGTGAATCCTTGAACGTGATTGAGCTGAGAGCCCAGAAACCTGGAACCTTCTTGGCGTAAGAACAGAAAACTTTCACACTGTATGCCATCCACCGCAAGCATTTCACTCTTTTTCAAGACGTTCAAAAGCACCACCTGTCCACTTTTGTTGTTGTTCGGGGGCTACCACAGACAGTATAGGGCGATTCTGTCTAGCATATTAGATCCATCCAGTAATTCAGGGGCTATGGAACTCACCGAAGAATGCCTTCCGCTCTCTGAGCTACATCCCATTCAATCTTCTGTTTCTGTGCATTTGAAGGGTGAATACACCTGGGATAGACATGCTTTGACAAATAGAGATCCTTGAAACCTAGCCATGTGAACAATGGATCGAGAAGCGCGATCTCTTCCGCGGTAACGTCAAGGAAAGGGACATAGTCCTTGAAAGCAGTCGCAAACTGCTGATCATCGGGAATAAAGAACTCTTCTGTGGAGCCAACAAGGCGGTATCTTTCGCCCTTGTATCTGCCAAGAAAGATTCGCCGGTGCAAAAGTTCGTCCGGGTTCATCGATATTTCGGACTTCGCAATCAGGCAATTGAGAATGTCAAACAGGTCTCGAATCTCGGCATCTGATATCCAGTAAGACATGCGCGACAAAATTGTTTTCTCGGTAGCCTCCTCAATCTCAAGGAGGGCCAGGAAGAAGTCTTTAAGATCTGGATGTGGTCTACTCAACTCGACCAGGCTCATAGTTTCCATGAGCGGCGACCAGATACATTTAAAAGGAGTTTGCCACTTGATGCCGCCATCCTGCTCGACGGCGATCAAGTTGTACTGTATGAATAGTTCCTGTTACTTCGAGTCAGTGAACTTGTGTGTGGCTGGCATGACATACCAACCGTGTTGTTCTTCTCTCTAATCCTGATAGCTGACACAGTTGTTAGTCGTCGCGTAACGGAGTGGGTCTGTTGACTCGAATAACTTACTGTAGGAGAGCCTCAGCTTTCTGGCCGATGTCCCATTCAATCTCGCGTGGCTCTCTCTCGTCAGGCCAGTCAACGGTGTACTTGACCTCCTGAGTCAATTACTTTTGTCCCATACCAAGCCACTTGAATAGAGGCTCGAGAGGAAGTGAGAATGGGGAAAATGGGCTTAGAGATAAACTCGCTAGGGGCCATGACTTCGTCTAAGTTCTGGACCAAACTGTTGATATAAGACAACAGGGTAAAAGTATGGGCGGCGGACGCATCGGCTGCGACCTCGAGAATTTATTTTTGGAGAACCTCCATCGTAAACTTGCAATCAGGTTGCTCTCAGATTGTTTTGCGTTCCACTCAGCTGGTAGTGGCAACGAAGGCTTCTACGAAACGGGTACATCAGGCCAAGCAAGAACAAAAGGTTCACAAAACGTTTAAATATAAACAGTTAAAAAGAAAATCCAGGTGATTGGTTAATGTGTCTTCAAACATTCAGAGCCTGGTGTGCTCTTACGTGAATTGTGGTGTATTGTTCATCTCAGACTCGAAGGATGTTATTGAGACTTTCTCATAATTGCTAACAACGCCAAACAAATGGAAACAACGAAAACAGTCGTGATCAATCATGATCACAGTCCAGCTGCGGAATCCTCGCCCTTATTCAAACTTGCTCTCCTGGAAAGTGCTTCGCATCGGCATCTCAGAGTCATAGCTACCAGCCTCCTTCTTCATGTGCCGATCAAAGCTCTGCGTCGACATCTGAACCTTCTCAAACCAAGTCCTGTCGAGAACGGGAGCCGCAGGAGGACTCTGACCACGAGATCGAGCTGCCTCGGCTTGGTTGGCGTAGTTATGAATGGCGAGACTGGACGCGATCTGGAACGCGCTTCGGATCTGTCGACCGTTCCAGCATCCGGTTGATCGAGCCAGTTCCTCGTAGTGCTTGGCGGCAAAGTCGATGATCTCGTTCTCTTTGATGACGAGGGCGGGTTCGCCGGTCATGCGGTGGCGCTCGGCTTCGATCTGCTTGAGCTTGCCAATATTGAGACGGAAGATGTCGCGGGTCTGAGTCTTGTCCAGAGGAGGATAGTACAGGGAGAGGTGAATACGAGACTTGAAGGCCTCGTCGATTGTACCGACTCGGTTGGTAGTCAAGAAGAGGAGACCGTTGTAGTACTCAAGAACTCGGAGGAAGACAGACACAAGAGCGTTACGCTTCATGTCCTGCTTGGATCGCTGGGAAAGGAAGACGTCAGCCTCGTCAAGAAGGAGAACGCAGTCCCAAAGATGAGCGAGGCGGAAGACATTCTTCAGCGAAGACTCAACCTCATGTGGTGTAAGACCAAGATCACCACAAGTAATGACAAACAGCGGCTTGCGGTTCTCCATAGCGACAGCCTCAGCGGTGGCAGTCTTTCCGACACCAGGAACACCATGCAGAAGCACAACAAGACCGCGACCCTTGCCTTGGATCAGATCCTGGCTAGGTCCTTCGGTCGCTGCATCAGCATACTTGCGCTCAAGTACCTTTCGCTGGAAGTGCGACATGACAAGTCCACGGACGACATCCTTGTAATCGCTCTGAATGCGAAGGTTCTCAAAGACACCAGGCTCGCGTCGCACGGGCTTGAGAACGTTGAGATCAATTGGCAAGAAGCGGCGCTCGCGAAGAGCATAAGCGAACATGCGCTTGGGGAGAAGAACAAGATCTTCATCACGAAGCTCCAATGCCTTGGGGTTGGTCTCAAAGGTTCGGCTGCCCTTAACACGAACGCGTAGGAAAGCGTCAACAGCAAGGTTATCCCTTCGTTGACGAGCCTCAACACCATCGGCGTGCTGGATGATCTCGTTCTGAGAATATGCCATGCTTTGGCGAGTGCCGTTGAACCAGTGCTGAATAGGCATCTCATCATCCTTGATCTCGCATCGAGAAGACTTGTTGATTGTGAGCTGATGGAATCGTGGGCGCCAGTCAGGCATCTTCTGGTAGGCCTCTGTGAGATCGACAATAACGTCGCTCTCGACGAACTCAGGATGTCGCATCTTCTCATAGTCCTCGTTGTCGAGAATCTCCTCTTCAGGCTCAGTGCGATGCGAAGGAGGGTTTCTAGTCAGAGTCCAGGCGCTGTACTGCTGATGGCGATCATCCAAGTAGTTGATGAACTTTCGGCCCTGGTCTTGCATTGAGCTGAGAAGCTGCTTGTAGTCGTGGCGGTATCGGATGGGGAAGGCCTCGAGCGAGTCAATTGATCGCTCTCCAATGAACGACTCAATCTCAAACTTGCGACGCACAGCGCCAAAGGTGTTACCGTCGTGATCAATGTAATAAGCAGAGATCTTGAACTTGGAGTTCTCATCGATCTGCTGCTCATCCGCGAAGAAGTCCCAGCCAGAGGTAGGATAAGAAGTCTCGGGTTCGGGGCTTCGGACCTTGTAGACACGCCAGATCTCATGGTATCGACCGCCAGTCTCACCGGATGCAGGCATGTATATGAGGTCGCCGACGCGGAAGAGGGACCAGAGATCGTCGAACTTGACACGGTCGGCGGTGGAACCCTCAAAGCGGTTGTAAAGAGGAAGAACTTCCTTGTCGACAAAGTCAACATAGCATCGCATGTCACGAAGCGCCTCGGGGCTGTCCATGAGATTGTCATAGTCTTCATCGGCGTCGGAGTCAACTGACTCGATGCTTGAGGCCTCAGATGTTTGAGACGCGACGTCATCACCATCTTCAGCAGCCTCCTCCTCGTCAACAACCTCTGCCTCAGTCTCTTCAGCGACATCGACAACCTCAGAGCTTTCGCTACCAATGTCCTCAAAGTCAGCCCACTTGTCCTCAAGAGTTGCAAGGATCTCTCGCATCTTGGGTTGGAAGTGGACCAGAGTCTTGAAGGGTCGCATAAATGTTCGGGGAGACGATCGCTTCTCGGTGTCGTTCATAAGAGCTGTCAAGTGGCCCAAGATGGGCTGGGACTGGATACGAATGCGCTGAATCTCGGAATCTGAAGATGGTTGGCTATCTTTCTCGCGCCGAGCCTTCTCATAAGCATCGGCCTTGCGATGGGGCGTCTCAATAACACCACCGCCAGGGTAATACATGTACTTCTGACGAAGACGAGCCATCTCCTCACGTCGACGAAGACCGTGCTCACGACGGATCTGAGCCTGGGTACCAGTACCCGACATCAGAACGTCAATGGCATAATCAGGCTCGTCGATGTCTTGGAATCTGTTCTTGAAGTTCTCGAAGTTGACCTTTCGGACTTCGGGAATCTTAGGGCGCCATTTGGCAGCAGTTCGGCGTCGGTCAGCGAGGATGCGCTCGCGTCGCTCTGCCTCTTGCTTGAGAGCCATGTATTCGAGATCATTCTCTTTGTGATTGCGTGTGTTGCGCGTGTTGTTGGTGGCGTTGCGACGGCCGCCACGCTTGGCCTTTGTTTGTGAAGTTCGCGCCATTGTGAATGAAGGAGAGATGATTGAAGTTGGTGTGAATGAAGATGATGGTGTTGAGATCTGGAGATCAATGCTTCTTATAGCAAAATGCACATGGCAATGGCCTCTGGCCTAATCAGGCACCTCGCGCATGCCTGCATGCATTATCATCGTGAATTCGATACGACGATTGATTGCCAAGATGTCTTGCCGGGCTGAGTCACTTCCCCGTCCCTGTTGCACAGAAAGCCCCCTGTACACCGTAGGACTACAGGCAGCAATGCCGCTGAGGGTTGTGGCGAAGCGCCCAAGCGTTACATGGGTGTCAGAAAAGGAGAGGCTTATCTTCACCAAAACTCGCCGCTTACAGCTCCAGGCTTTTTATCACCCCAGGTCCCCGCTAAAAGGGCCTCCCGCCAGCTCAGTCTCACCTCAGCGATCCCCGCTAATGAGCTAATGGCTCCTGGGATGGCGTTCATAGCGTTTGAGGATTCACGGCTAGCAGATCCTCTAAGGCAGCAATCGTGTGGCTTGGAATGCGGTGTATCGTGAATACGACTGAAGAACCTATCAAGCTGTCATAAAACTGGAGCTCATCGATTGTGATAATTATGCAGGCATTGCAGGCCGGTTTCACCAGTCTTCAAGGAGCAATTGTGTTGCGACGGGAGGTGTTGGTTCATCGAACGGCACTTCGGTATAGCCGCCTTGGCGAGTAATTGGCCCAGGTATCGTGAGAGAATCCCCACTGGGACAAGGTACCAATTCTAACAAGTTCACGATTGGCTCTGATAGACTTTTAGATATATGCAAAAGAACTTGGGACTTATAGAGTGAAATTGCAGAAACCAGTGTAACTTCGTGTTCAAAGTATCCTGCCCTGCGATTCAAGATTTCGGCCTAATTGGTGGTCGGAAAGTTACCCAATCGACCGCCATCAACCACTATAACTGTGCCGTTACAATATCCACCCGCCCGAGATGCAAGATATAGGAAAGTTCCCGACATATCCTTCTCATCTCCCATTCTTCGAAGTGGTGCCATTGATGTTGGCACAGCACCAGGCTGTCCTGACTCATCGGTGTACATCTTGACGATTGGCTCTGACATCTCACTGGGGAATACTATGAAACGTTAGAATGCCACTTTCCGAGTGATCGATGAATTGACTCACATCCAGGAGCAATACAGTTGGCTCTGATATTCCACTGAGGAAGGGCAACGGCAAGCTGCTTGGCTGCTAGAACAGCTCCAGCCTTGGACTGTCCGTAGGCCCAACCGCCGGGGGCTTTCTTGTTGAATGCGGCGATCGAGCTGGTAACAATCACTTGCGAAGTCTGCTCGACATTTCCCTTCTCGTTACCCTTCTTCAGAAGTGGAAGGAAAGCCATGCTGGTGAACCAGACCGACGCCGTATTGATGGCGAAAGTGTTGACATAATCGCCGAAATCAGTGTCAAAGTTGGACTTGGCCCATTCTTCCAAGGTTGTTTCGGGAGTGATTGGCTTGACTTGGGGTCCTCCGATACCAGAGTTGCACACCAACAGGTTGACGTACCCAGCATCACTCTCAATCTGTGAGACCATGTTCTGCAGATCAGATTTGGAGGTGACGTCGCACTGAACCCCAACGACCTTGTCGCCCAATGAGCTGGTGACTTCATCCAGCTTTTCCTTCCTTCTACCAGCGATGTAGACCTTTGCGGCACCATTTTGGAGTAACGCCTTGACAAACATGAGGCCGATACCTGTAATACGATCAGTTGTGATCCGTGCTTTGAGGGGTTCACTGACCTGAACCTCCCCCTGTCACGACGGCGACAAGGCCATTGAGGCTGAAGAGCGAACCGGCGCTGAGTTGCTCTAAAGACATGATCTTTATGTGATTGGAAATTGTTTCTGCAAAGAATCGAATCGTTAGTTGAAGATCTTAAAAGTTGAGGCAATTCATTGATCCTCGAGCCCCGCTTACGCAGTCAAGCTGTCATATCGATCCAACCCCGCTCTCATCTCCATCCATCACCTACAGTATTTTATTGTCCAAGTTGCACTCAATATTCTGCTTTCATCATATCTTTCTTTGGCCCCGGTTTCTAGTTCCAATTTATATGAAGATACTTAATGGAGTTGAACCTCCGCGTAACTTAGACTGGCAGTCATAGCCGCGGCTCGGTTCGGCCGAGAACTCCGCTTAATCGCTTCTAATTCCGACATTCAGGGCTGTCAGGTACTATTGCCTAAGGCCTAGGACAAAAAGAAAGGATACTACTACTGGGCATTATATGGCCTCTTGACTGATGTTATCGCGAGATATTGGATAAGACTCACGAAAACAATACTTATCGGCAAAACCAGGATTATTGGCAGGGCATCTCAGCACCTCGCATCGTCTGCGCGGAAGCTGCGGAACGTCAAGACTATCCAGGTATCTTACCTATCAAAACCTTAAATTGACACGTGTAACTGATCATTCATCTATTTGTTATATCCTGATTTGAGTGGCACGATGCATTCCGGAATCATACGGCTGTCATAAGCGAGCATACTAGGCAAGTCAGAAAAGTCTGAATAATGATGAATCGTAGCCAGACTTACATGATACGATGGTATATATATGTGCAACATTGACTCGTACTGTATTTCCCTCCTGTATCAGCTCAGTTCTGATCATTTCTTTACTTCTTCCAGGTATACAGTTTATAACAGACTCGAAACAAAACACACCAATGGCTCAATCGACGCAGGGGCGCCTCCTCACTGATGACCAGAGCTTGCAAAAGCTCGGGTTGGACCGCTCTCAACCTGCGAGCTGGGAAGATGGCCTGCGTAGTCCCGGCATCGAAAGCGGAGAGTGGGAGTGGTGGTACGCCGACGCACATCTTCAAGATGGCTGGTTCCTCCAGGTGGCCTTTTTCTACAATGCAGAAGGCCCCGGTCCCAAGACGGGACTCATTGATCTGAACATCGCCAAGGACGGCATGAAGCTATGTGACTTGCATAAGCGCATTGGCAATTTCCCTGCCGACTTGGTCGTGGCAAAAGATCACTGTGATCTGCAGTATCGCAAGAGTTACTTCCGCAGCGTGAATGGTCTAAGCGAGTATCACATCTTTGTCGACCCTGATGAGATGGAGGGATTCGGCTTCGACGTGGCGATCAAGAGTACTACACCATCATATCGTCCGGGCTCAGGCCGGTGGGACGTTGACGGTCGTCACTTCTCATGGTTCGTGGCTGTTCCAGGTGGCCAGCTCACCGGAGAGGTCACCGTCAATGGCACCAAGACCAAGGTCGAAGGCAATGCTTACCATGACCACAACTGGGGCAACGTCCCGATGGAGACGATCCTGGATAACTGGCTCTGGGGACGCGCTGATGTCGGTGGGCTCTCGATAGTGTCCGCCTCAGTGCGATTCCGTCAAGATTGTGGCGGAAGAGAGGTGCCCCTGCTTTTTGTCGTCCGCGGTAACGAGGTCCTGGTGAATGTGAGCGATGAACAGCTTGTTTGTCTGGAAGGAGTCAAGATAGCACAGCCAGACACAGGCAAGCCAACTAGCTCCGATTGTATCTACCTTGTCAAGTCAACGGGTGACAACCTTGTGCAGGTTCGCTTTGATGGCCAGAAGAAGGTGATCGCGTCCTTTCCTTATCCAACTACGAGCCAGGAGTGGGAGACAAGGTACACGAGGTACGCCGGATTAGTAACAATGAATATTACGGATGGGGACAAGCGAGTATATGTCTCTGATCATGGCAGTTTAGAGGTTATGGACTTCTTCGGCCGAAGGAAGGCATAAAGGGAGTCTTGGCGAGGCTTTCCTCCATCCTCTTTCCAAACCAGTGTTAATTAGTTACTTACACGGCAGATCTAGCTATGATTCAGAACTTGTGTACAACAAATCTCATCTCTTCATAACTAAGTCAGGGTTTTCGTCACTTGTTTGATAGTGAAAGCTTATTACAGGCCAGCACCTTTTAACCATCTTTTTCCACGGCACAGCTACTCTGCCCCCTAACTACACGAAGATCCATATATGGAGCTTCTATAATTGAATTAAAAATAGTTTTAGGCAAGACTCTCCAGCTAAAAGCGTACAGAATTGCACCTAAGCCATTCCCTTGTACTGACGGTCATGGCCACGGCTCGGCTCGGCCGAGAATCCGGCTCAACCGATTCCGATTCCGAGACATCATATTGTCAGACCTCCAACCTTCTTGGACGCCAGAGATAGACTCAGCGGTATAGTTGCAATCTGGAGGAAGTTGTGACATTTGTAGATAAAGGGCGCAGTGAGGAGTGTAGCCTATGACGTGCAGGGTGACACAGGCCAGACTAAGCCACTTGAGACCAGAGGCTGATTGCACAATCACAAATCTGCCTTGGCTGAAGCTTAGGCAGACATGACCAATCTTCATAAATTCCATGTGAGATCGATGAAGGCTTTTGACATTTCTGCCCAGGTGAATAGCCATCAGAGGTATCCATCCCAATGCCCTACCAATAACGCCGCGACTCCCGACGCCTGCTCCACGGCCAAGTTCACGAGTTCGACTACATGTCACACGATAAGAAAGCCGAGCGTCTGGGACTGGGACAACAGCCCAGCAATATCACCGAACCAATTGCACAGGAAGCTTCAGAAGCCGACGTGTCGGCTATGATCGAAAGAATCTGTAACAGATCGGGTGAAGATATAGCCGCCGACTCAGAGAGGCTTGCTGCAGAAGCAAAGCGATTTTACGAAGAACAAATGCGCATTCGATCACAGAAGCAAAGAGAGCAGATTATATACACTGCGAAATTGGCTCTGCCCGTCGCCTTCATTGTTGGGGTATGGTACTGGCTCTGGTAACAAGCCTCGGATTGGAGGCTTTGTGGAACCTATAATCCCTTCACCTGGTTGAATCTTACTTTGGAGAACTGAGGCGGTGGACACGAGAGGATCGTGAGCCTCGGTTGGTACCCCGTAGATAGATGGATAATACGGGAGCCCAAACGTTAGTTTCGCTGATCACGCCATCTCGACCCCGCCCAAGCTTAAATGAGGTGATTTTGTCTGTGATCAACTTATTGCCTCAAGAAAATCTCTCCAAACTTAGGAGAAGAGTCAAGACCACCTGTAATCATATCGATAATACGAAGCATCATGAGTGCAGAGAGCTCAGCCGCCCAAGGGCTCCAGGCCCAGCAGCCAACTGACGCTAAGATAACGCCCAAAGTCCTGCTTATCGCCATGGTGAGTGAGACTTAGTTCTTGGGATAGCATTGAACTAATTATGACGAGTTCTACGAAGAATCAAGAAATTGGCTTTCTCCTGATAGTGCCCTCCAGTTCTCTCGTAAAGTACGCGTTCCGGGCTTGGCTAGGGGCTATGAGGATATCCATGTCACGGAGAATGGCGAAGTCGCACTTTTGGTGGTAGGAACTGCCCGTAAGGATCAAATCCCCTTCAAAAGCCTCCTCTCTGACCCGAGACAGTTATCAACGCGTCTTTGTCCATCAGCGCTCTCCTGACATCGCCGCTCTTTGACCTCGCAAAGTCATACTTCGTCTTGACCGGTATTGCAGGCGTTAATCCCAAGCGAGCAACTATTGGCTCTGTTGCCTTTGCCAAATTCGCTGTTCAAGTTGACACCCAGCTCGAATTTGATGCGAGAGAAGTTCCCGAGGAATGGGGCTCGGGGTATGTTCCAATGGGAGCAGACAGACCTGACCAGTTCCCTGGTATCGTGCATGGCTCTGAGGTGTTCGAGCTCAATGCAAACTTGAGAGACTATGCTCTTTCCGTCGCCAAGACTGTGGAGCTCACAGATTCCCCGAAGGCAGCTGAGCACCGAGCTCTGTGGAAGGACTCCCCTGATGGTATTTTTGACGCAGCGGCGCAGGAGCCTGCGGTTCTTGAAGGAGATGTTCTGTCGTCTAATACCTTCTGGCATGGCCATCGTATCTCTGAAGCCATGGAGAAGGTTGCAAGAGTCTATACTTCAGATCAGGGAGAGTACACAATGACAGCTCAGGAGGATAATGCCCTTCTGGCTGGTCTCTTAAACGCAGCACTTCAAAGGAAGGTTGACTTCTCACGAATCCTCCTGATTCGATCTGCATCCAACTTCGACCGGGGACATGAGGATAAGCCCCATCAACTACCTTTTGTTATGGACAAAGGTGGCTTGGGTCCATCCACTCGAAACCTTTATCTTACTGCTCTCAAGGTTATAGAGGGGATCTTGGAGGAGTGGTCCACTAGATTCGAGGCTGGCATCACTGCTCAAAATTATATCGGTGATATCTTTGGCTCGCTTGGTGGAACACCTGGTTTTGGTGACAAGCAAAATGTTGAGCAGATAAGATCTCACTAACGATGACTATGGGCTTGGATTCCGATCCTATATAGATTCCTTTTAAACTGTTATAGACTTAAGATAAACACTTGACGCTGAAGGCTGAATAGATATATAAATGGGGATATACATGGCAATGCCGACACGTATTCATACTTGGTATAGCGACCTACATTCTGCAAGTGTTTCTGCATGTCTAATTCAATTGGAAATCTGCCATCTCTTGAAACAAAGGTTTGCAACTTCAGCTATCAGCCAAAGTGAGGTAGCTCAAGGCAAAATCCCCAAGGCTTTATGGTAGGAGCAAACCAATAATTCGAATAGAAATAGGTTTAGAACTTATGGATACATCCAGCCATATATTCCATGACTTAATTTCCTCAGTCTACCAATCTATCAATGAGGAATTGGGTACCTCACTTGCTAAAGAGGCTCTGGGTTAGGGTATTAAGCTTCCGGTACATCCGTCTAGCACAACTACTGGAACCATATGAGCCTGATGATCTTTTGTCCCAAGGTCCGTGCTATAATCTCAAATCAGATGGAATGTCCATGCCTAGGAACAACCAGTAAATCTCTTGTATTAATCGTTGAGTCCTTTCGCAAATCTGATGCCTCCATCGGAAATAAAAACGAGCCCAATACCTAGATAATAATAGATATAGTTTCGGACCGCACCTAACAGACCAAGTTTGCGAGGGGTTGCAAATTTTCGTATTCTGGTATTGGAGGTGAGACAGTGTAGGACAGGTGATTGGATGCCGCTTCAGTCATAGTTCGGCTTGGAGGGTAAAGTGTCGAGCCGCGGAGATGCGCTATTCTCATGATGATATGATACGTATGATCTGACTGAAAGGCATTCCACTTCCCAAGACGAATGGTCTTGTTTCTCATGAAGCCGAGAAAAGTCCTAACTTTCCCCCTTTAGTTGAATACTTACTAGCTAAGCCCTAACTCCTTCGGAATTTAAATATTATTTCTTTAGGCCTCACCGCCGTTGCTTTTTCAGTGCGGTCGACTGAAAGAAAGCCATTTAGTGATTAACAAGTACCGAGCTGTTTATAAAAGATTGATTTAATAGGGAAGTTGGCACTTGCTTGAGCATTGATATATGCAATTTGACGTTTTCAGGTGACCACTTCGGGCTCACCGGTGATCAGGGCTATGGAATCAAGGTCGACCACTAGACCAACTCCGTCCCATCATGCGTCAGTAACAGCTGTCATATTACCAAGCACTCAAACATAGATCTCCGCGCTCTAGTCCTATTTACTGAGCCATACCATGGCCTGATAACCGCAGTATAAAGATCATCCAGGCCTGCTTACTGCTATGGGTTCGATAATCTGAGCCAACAATTATTCAATATTTGCAACAACTTCCACTTTATCCTATTTTACTATGTCTCGCATGGTGACAACATGCTGGAACCTTGCTCCAGCAACTAGTCAACTCCTTCCTATTACCAGTAGAGCTGCTGCTTCTACTGCTTTCATCAGAAGCCTATCACTTCCAGTCAGGCGGACTCCGGTGATCGGAGCAAGATCCTTTTCATCAAAGACGAGGCCCAACAGCCAAGTTAATCATGCTCGTATCACTCCAGTACTAGCTGTATCCGCAGGGATTGCCCTCAGTTACTACCTTTACCAACGAAGTCCCCAGCCCATGAGGATGAGCTTGGCACCGGAGAAGATAAATTGCGCTCATTGTGTGGACGAAAAGCCCGAGGTAATCCAAGAGAAGGCAGCCGGGTGTTGCGAAGATGAGCAAACCACTACATATCAAGGGAAGCCTCTTTCATGCTGTGTCGATGATGAGGTAAGTAATATTCCTGTATAAGTCTCGGATATAGCTGACAGTCTCAGGCATCCATCGCTATGGTCCCTGCTATCGGCGGAGATCACAAGCACAAGATCTTCGAGACAGTTGACGACGAGACATTGCTGATCTCAAAGCTCCCCAAAGAAGACGCGATTCTCACAACAGCACCAAATGTTCCTCCCTCTATCACAAGAGACCATCCTGCTCTTGTCAGGGTTCCACTGATAACTACAACTAAACTGGCACAGTTGACCAGCCAGTACAAATACGAACAGTGGACGTTTAACGGCACTGTCCCTGGCCCTTTTATTCGCGCTAAAGTCGGGGATGTCGTTGAACTAAGTCTCACCAACAAGGATCCCGCGGGAAATCCTCACAACATTGACTGTCACGCATTCACTGGTCCTGGTGGCGGTGCTGCTGTGACTACAGCTGAAGAGGGCGAAACCAAGGTTGGTCGCTTCAAGCTGCTTTATCCTGGTCTCTATGTATATCATTGCGCTGCTGCCCCTGTTCCCGTTCACATCGCCAACGGTATGTACGGCCTCATGTATGTGCAGCCAGAAGGCAATGACCTGCCGCCTGTGGACAAGGAGTATTATGTCATGCAGAGCGAGTTCTACCACGAACCACCAGAGGTTGACGATGACGGTCGACGATCCGAAATTGTCGAATTCTCTTATCCCAATGGTCTTCGTGAGGAGCCCCAAGTCGTTGCCTTCAATGGCAGCGAGTCTGCTTTGACAAGAGATCATCCCCTCAAGGCTCATGTCGGTGATGATGTGAGAATCTTCTTCGGAAATGCTGGACCAAACCTGACTAGCTCATTCCACATCATTGGCACGCACTTCAAGAATGTGTACCGAGATGGTGGCGTGACCAGTAACCCATCAAAGGGTATTCAGACCGTTTCTGTTCCTTGCGGCGGATCAACAATCGTTGACTTGAAGATGGCTGTCCCAGGAACGTATACACTGGTTGACCATTCCATTTTCCGCCTCGACAAGGGTGCAGTGGGCTTTCTCAATGTCTCTGGGCCGCAGAATCCGGGAGTCTACCAGAGCTCTCAGCCGCCAAGACCATGCGTGGGTTGCAAATTGCACTCCTGATCATATCATGAAGTTTTTTCAGATGGCGCTAGCAGGCATGAGGAGCGGCTGAATAGCTACAGGTTTAGCATCTCCGCCTTTCGGAGTGACGACTTGATCCGCCTTGGGGCTTTCTTATTGGGTATAGTCTGGTTGAAGGTTCAGCTTGTTGTGGGGACATCGTATCTGGAAGATATTTATGTTAGCATTGTCCATGACTTATGAGGTTTAAGAGCAACGAAGGTTATGTCAAGGGTTGACGATTTTGACAGTTTCGGTTTGTTTACATCCATGCTGGAGGGGTTACTCATTGGCGTTATTTACTTTTCTTAACTCAATACATCTAGTAAAATGGCTGGTTCAAATTGATGTACCAGAAGACTTTGCAGATATCTTCGATGTCAACTCTAACAACATTGAATCACAAAGGCTCGTTTTCTCATGAGTACAAGGCTTTCACCACATGGTTTTATATACGATGGCGCCTGTTGCAATTCCAACAGCAGATAAGAGAGCGACGCCTGACAAGGCACTCATCAGATATCGTTTAGTAACTTCTGCTTCGTGATTCTCCCAGCCAGAAGCTTTGCTAACGTGAGGAAAGGGCTCTTCAGGCACTGGTTTGTCCAAGAACTTACAGAATGATTCCCATCCGCCCTCAACAGTCCACTCGAGGAGCTTTTCTTTCGGTACGAGGCCGCGGATCATGTTGCAATGTTCTGTGTTTCTAGTCAGTACAATGGTTCTCAATGATTATTGAAGCGCTTCTGGAACGCAATGCATGTTGCCTACCCTTGCAAACCCATTTACCATTTCTCGCAATTCCTGTCTCAATGTTGCCATCCAGGGCCCGAAACAGGCCAGGCCACATAAACCTCTCGTAAACGTGCCAGCCCCAGAACGGCTCTTTCCCGAGACACGATAGTATATATAGAACCCAATTCTCGTGGACGCTTACTAAAGACTTCACAGCACTCTCATGCCACGCATCCAAGTCTTCGCGGTAGTTGAGTACAACTTTGGCATCAGGATATCCGGCGATGAGTTCAGCCGCAAACACCGAACCAGCGGCATCTGTGACAGCTACAGATTGCCCAAGTACCTCGCCAAACTCTTCTTTCGTAATAGTAGTGTTGCCATCGAGCGAGCCAAACCATCTCAGCTATGTGAGTAACTTTGCGCAATGATGAAGAACATTGACTCACTTTTTGCGGCACAGACGAACCCACTTTGATGAGTAGTTTGGTGTCTCATACACAATATCCCATCCGTGATAGGTATGATGTATCCAAGTTTCAATAGAGCGGTCTGGAGAGACTCAGTTGCAGACCTAGGTAAGCCCACGCAGAGCACCTCCATAGGCTTGGTGCGTTTTCGAGGTGGAGGTTCTGGCACTGCATAGGCATAGTTCTCGAGGAAATTCCACCACCAACTGTTCAGGGACGGCATTTTACCCTATTTTTCGTTGTTGATGGGTGTTAGGGAATAATGAAATGTTAGGACGACACTAAATAAGTAAGATCGATGACGTAGAAGTCAGACGTGGGGTCTTGGCCAGGTAAATACGAGTTCTCAGCCGAGGCCTTGATATTCTTGCAGGAAGGTTATGTATATGGGTATATCCTTCGTAACGAAGTTCAAATCTCTTTATATGTCTCTTTTATTCTCTGCTTTCCCACTGAGCCCGCAAGTCTCGTTGTAAACTCGATGTTGGCCAGGCATCTTCTTGATCGACCTTCCTCAAGACCTTTATCGCCGCATCTCGTTCCGCGTGATCTGTGATCCATGACCCGACTGTCATAAACATAATTAGTTCTAAACCCAGGTAGCAATCTGTCTTTTCTTACACAGAGAAAGGGCCAGGCAGGTTATCCCTCTGGCGGGCGGAACCGGACTTGAGCAGGCGAGTCCGCACAACAACCTCAAGAAATACAGTATTCTGATCTGGAAGGTAGTCAGTTATAGGATGATTGACCTCGAGATTACGAGGCTGACTCTGGTTTGCTTCTGAGATTCTAGATACTGAGTACCGACTTTCGGCGTGCGGGGATCGTGGACGAGCATCATGAGCATAGCGAAATAGTAATGGCTCAAACCGAACACTACACATAGTCAGAGAAGATATTGGTGCATGACCCAGATGATTACTTACCGCAACTATCCAAGAGCACAGAAACAACGGGAAATGATCTTCCTTGGGATGGATCACGCTCTTGATAGAAGACTGGCGTGAAGGTTTGTGGTTTCTGACGGTCCCAGTCATTCAACCGGGATTCAAGGCATGCATACGTCTGGATTGATGATACCTCGTGGCTGAAGCAGTATTCGACGACCTCGGCCTCAAGACAGAGTACTCGCTTGGCCCAAGTTGTTTCGTCAGCGGGTGAGGAACTGCGATCAATTCCCAATCGGTTGACATTAGTTCTGGGTACTCTCTGGTTAATGACAGCATTAAAAATATCCTGGCGTAGGTGAATCCATAGTGCTGCCCGTCGAAACCCCTCCCAAGGCAGATCCTGTTTAAAAGACTCGGCGACTGATGCGTAGCCTCCCAATAAGTGTCTTGCATCATCTCTTCCATGGATAGGTGCTAAGAAAGTTAAACAATGATCATCTCACATTACTGATTACTCACCACTGAGCTCCTCGTACCATCGGAGGATGGTGGAGCATGCTAGGAATGCACCATCTGTGATGCTTTCACTGTCGTTGAGCATAGGCAACAATAAACTAATGCATTTCTCATGGTATTCCTCACCGTATCTCGCATAGTCTTGTGCGACATCTGGATCATCCAGAAGGCGACTTTTATGACTACTGGATACAGCGAGTAGTGAGTAGAGAAGAAGAGGACATGTTGAGGCTCGTCGAAGAGCTTCGTTAGTAAAGTCAGGATCTGTGACTTGGAACTACATGGCCATAATTAGAGTTCAAAAAGGCCAACTTAGCAGACCGAAACCTTACCCACGGTTGCGCTATGACTTTCTTGAAGTGTAGTAAGAGCTCTGCTCCGCGCTGGTCAATAGTCTGTTCGATAAAGCGATCGAAATAGAGTGAGCCAGGCTTGGCCGTGAGAGGCGGTGTAGTGTAGTGTCCACCGGACAAGGTACCATCAACCTCGCTACAAAGAAGCTCGCTAATACTAAGTGGGTTGATGTTGCAGTTTTGATAAGTCTGGCCGTTGTCGAGCGAATCTAACACAGTTGTTTCTTTGTGGGCCGCCGGTGTTGGGACCCGTGGATCTCTTGTTAAAGATGAGTCGGGGTTTGAAGTATTAGCTAAATGCAAGGATGCCTCAAGACTATGGGAGTTGACATCCTCAAGTAAGACTGCTGTCTTTTGATTTCGACGAATAGTACCTCTTATCTTAGAGGTTCCGGTCTTGATGCCCGGGCGGAATAGGAAGAATGATCCTGGACTGCATTCTCTCCTTGACTTTGTACAGTTCGAGCAGGGCAAGCTAGTTGGATTGCCTTTTAAAAGTTAGGCCAGGATAGGCACAATAGCTTATTTTGATACCAAGGCGGAACTTGCATTTCAAATGACGATCTTGACATGTCTGACTGTGAGTTACGTCAGTTCAAATGATACCCGAGGCGTTGCCAAGGGAATGCACCATACCAGGCTGTGTGCTGTGACCTTCGACCCATTTTACCGCGTCGGCCCCTTGAAGAATGCAAAGTGACAGAACAACCGTGTTGTCATGAGCAGAATTGGGAAAATATGGTCGAGAATTTGAAATCCCTTGAAGGAAATCTGGTCGAGGGGACTTGTATGTGGTTGCCTACGCTAAAAGGGCGGGGTGCAGTAGTGCTAAATTGCCTCTTTAGGTGTTTCTGTCCGAGCTTCTTTGTCAGTGTTCAATGCTGTACCTTTCACGACGCCACAAACTATAATTCGACAACATGCAGCAAAACGTGATTCATCGGAGAGTGATATCATTCCCGATCCTCGACGAGGGAATTATGATCGAATGTCAGGCATTGGCTGAATTACAACTGCCACTATCGAATACTTTAATGGAGTCGTAGACCAGAGCTGCTCTCATGAGTAATTCTGTCCGAAGCTTTGACATATATATTACCCAACTATAAGTATCATGAGATAATCTACTTAAAAGCATGCATTGCAGTTCACTCAGCTGTTCAAAGGTCTCTCATCATGATTTCACTGCTAATGAACGCAGCAGAGTTGGCATTCTTTGTTCTTGTTGCTTTAATAGCATTCCTCATCTGGAGATCTCTTCTTCACTATGTTCTTGGTCCTCTTGACTTGAGAAAGTATCCGGCCCCTAGCTTCCTTGCAGCAACCACTGAATTCTGGATCCTCAAGGAGACATGGCTCCAGCGACGCTCCAGAAGTATCCATCATCAGCATGAAAGACTTGGCGATGTCATCCGAATAGCACCTAGTCTCATCATCTTCAATATCCCGGAAGCCGTACCAGACATATATGGCCATGCTGCAGCTCGAAAGTTTGTGAAAGACACTGTTTATGACAAGATTGCTGGCGAAGAGCGCGATATTGTCAACGTCATTGATCATGGTGATCATTCTCAGCGAAGGAAATACCTTTCCAACTCATTCTCCCTCAAAACTGTTACAGATATGGAACCTGTCATCAGGCAGAATTTACAGAGATTACTGAACCACTTGGATGATGTTGCGGCCCAGAACACCAACATCCCTTTCAGTCAGACACTAGATATTCGGCGATGGTAAGTAAACGTTCCGCGTGGACCTAGTATACTGATCTGGCAAAGGTTTAACTACTTCACTTTGGATGTCATCGGGGATATGGCTTTTGGCCTCCCTCTGGGCTTCTTAGCAGGTAGATGCGATATGACAAGAGTGAAATCTCCTGGAAGGCAAGAATATTGTATCCCCAGTACCATTGATACATTGCATCGAGGGACAAGGTTATCCACGACTTTAGCTCAGCTATCTAGTATACGATGCGCCAAACTTGTCAAACGACTTTGCAATGCTTCGAGAAGCTACGAGCGGAGATCGACGCCAGACTAGGGCCAGGTCACGATGGAATCGTCTCATACCATTCTGCTAAAGACCTTCCATATTTGAGAGCATGTATTGACGAGTCGTTGAGACTTCGACCCCCAATTGCCTACGCTTTGCAACGTCTTGTGGTTTCTCCTGAAGGCGCCATTATAGCGGGCCATCACATAAAACAAGGCACGACTGTTGCAGTTTCACCATGGACTATTCACCGGAACAGGAAACTGTATAAGAACCCTGATGAATTTGATCCTGAGCGGTGGTTTGACCCAGAGCAATTGTCCAATCTCAGAAGGCACTACATCGTCTTTAGTCAGGGACCGCGTCAATGCCTTGGCAGGCACATTGCGATTGTTGAATTGCAGATATTGATTTCAACCCTGGTACGGAGATACAGCATGTACTTGGCGGACCAAGAGATGGGCTTCGTCATCTTTGATCGATTCAATTCGAACCCTGGACCCCTTCCTGTCAAGGTGGAGCGGCGGGTATTTGTGGACTAGCCATGTTTGGGTACTGAAATGGGAGAGATGCATAGCTGTAGGAGAGGAAGAGGCATCCAATGTATCTGTACTGTCTTTATAGGATATCTGCAGATAGACTCAATCGTGAGACTGGAATATCCCCTCATTGACCAGATGAGATCGGCACTAATGCTATCCTAATCGGTTCCGTGCTATCTTGAGTCACACTTCACAGGCAGGTCAAAGCGGTGAATGCCAAGGCAGGCCAACAACTCCCGGCCCGACGATCGCTCTCGTATCATGTCATCACATATACCCGATTTAAGAAGCTCGCTAGAAGCCAAGACCATAGTCAAGCTTATCTGACACTCCAATTAAAATCCCTATCGCCGACACTTTATTTGCACCTCCGTGGTCGACATCGCACTAGTCATTAATACCGAGATAGTGGTGAGGTTTTAGGTCTTGATTCGCGGAATCAGCGATACCCCCTGTCTGCTAGCTGAGCGCTAAGCCAGGTATCTCGCATGCATAAACTAAGCATACTCTTTAGTGCAAACATAAGAACCTTAGGATATTCCCGTATGGGTAATGTGTCCGAATCACGCGAGCTCATTAGAAAGAGGATTAGGTCCAGGGGTACCAGGGTCACACGAGGCCTCTACTGCCGATCAACTCAGCACTACCTCGAATTCATCCCATCATATTGCGCCATATTGCTCCCTTTGCCGGATCGACACTATGATTTTCCCTAACAAGGGGGCTCATCCCGTCCAAGGGAGCCGGCGCACCTTTCCCTTTGTGAGGAGCGGCCCCGAACGAGATAGCGGTCATGGCAAAACAGATGGCGGGGGAGGCCGATGTTCGCTAGGAGAAAAGGTACGGGAAGGATTAAGCAGCTCTGAGCATTCGAGGTGATAAGAAATTGATGACAGCATATGACCCCGCGGCTGAACCTGAACCCCAGCATTGGCAGCATTCATGCCCTGGCATACTGTTGGACCCTTGAAAACAAACATCTTTGCAACGTTTATGAGCTATTTTCGTCTTGATAACTCGTTATGGGCAGAAGTAACACCTTCAGAGTTAGGTTTATGGACCTTGATACCCAACTCCAATCACCAGCGACATAGTCAAGGAGGAGCATAGTCTTACGAGGTAGCTAGCCAAGATATTTCGAGGCTAACTCCGCTACAAGTCTGTCTTGGCATAGGCACTTTTGCTTGATACTATTCACCCACTATCACTTTCCTTACTTGGACACCTCGGCCGCCGTGACGGTTTAGGAAGCTGAATAATCTCTATCCAAACTCAACGCTATCACGCAAGACTTGGTGTTGATGATATGGATGATTGGATCTAATTGTATTATCAATCAGCTTAAGGTATATTCATGCTGATCTGTGTATAAATACACTTGACGATCACCACGATAATCAACTTTACTATCCTCATCCACACAGCCTCATCTCCTCTTGTATCTCTCTGTTCATCATGACTAGCATCCGTCGCTTCGCTCTGGCTCTTGGAGCTCTGCTCCCCGCAGTCCTCGCTGCTCCTGCCGATATCCTCTCCAAGCGACAGGCTGTTCCCGACAAGTACATCATCACCCTCAAGCCTGATGCTTCCGACTCTTCTGTTGCGGCTCACTTGAACTGGGTTGGCGATGTCCACCGCCGCAGCCTCAACAAGCGTGACACTTCTGGTGTTGAGAAGACTTTCAACATCAGCAGCTGGAGCGCTTACTCTGGCGAGTTCGACAAGTCCACCATTGCTGAGATTAAGAAGAGCCCTGAGGTTTGTTTAAGCATCTAGTCTTAGTCATTCATTCACTAACATGCTATAGGTTGCCTTCGTTGAGCCTGACTACACTATGTACCTCAGCTACGAGGAGTCTGAGCCCGAGCTTGCTGACCGTGCTCTGACTACCCAGTCTGGTGCCCCATGGGGTCTCGGTACTATCTCCCACCGAACCTCCGGCTCTACCAGCTACATCTACGACACCACTGCCGGACAAGGCTCCTACGCCTACGTCGTTGACAGCGGTGTCCAGGTCAGCCACACCAACTTTGGTGGCCGCGCTTCTCTTGGTTACAACGCTGTTGGTGGTGCTCACGAGGACACCCTCGGCCACGGTACTCACGTTGCCGGTACTATCGCTGGTACTACCTACGGTGTCGCCAAGCGGGTATGTCAAATATTCTACAATCTTTCAACCCAAACACTGACCAGCTTTCTAGGCCAACATCATCTCCGTCAAGGTCTTCGCTGGCCGTGAGGGATCTACCTCCACTATCCTTGCTGGTTTCAACTGGGCTGTCAACGACATCACCTCCAAGAGCCGTGCTGGTCGCTCTGTTATCAACCTGTCTCTTGGCGGTCCCGCTTCTCAGACCTGGACCTCTGCCATCAACGCTGCCTACAACTCTGGTGTCCTCTCTGTTGTTGCTGCCGGTAACGGTGATGACTCCGGCCGACCTCTTCCCGTTTCTGGCCAGTCTCCCGCCAACGCTCCCAACGCTCTGACCGTTGCTGCCATCGACTCCAGCTGGCGCCCTGCTTCTTTCACCAACTACGGTGCTGGTGTCGATGTCTTCGGCCCTGGTGTCAACATCCTCTCCACCTGGATCGGCTCCAACTCTGCCACCAACACTATCAGCGGTACCTCCATGGCCTGCCCTCACGTTGCTGGTCTTGCTCTGTACCTCCAGGTTCTTGAGGGTCTCACCACTCCCGCCTCTGTTACCAACCGTATCAAGTCTCTCGCCACCACTGGCAGAATCACTGGTACCCTCAGCGGAAGCCCCAACTCTGTGGCTTACAACGGCAATGGTGCTTAAATGCAAAGGGTTCACCCTGGAGGATATTTAGATAGGATATATCAATAGTGAAAAATCAATACTACCGATATTTTAAAGTTGACTCATGGGGCCTTGAACATATGTTTACTGTTAACTAACGTTAGGTTTATTATCATAAATTTAGGTAAAACTGCGATTGACATCATCTAAAACATATTGATTGTCATCATAACTTTAGGTAAATTTATGAATCTTATATTCTGAGTCGATATACACAACCCAAAAAGCAGATGACTCTCGGGCAGCTGGCGATAAAGGCGACTTATCTGTGTAAACAGAAGATTGCGATTGATCAATACCAGATAGTGCTGCTAGATGCGCTCTTTCGCTGCATAGAAAATCAATACAAGTACAATCACAGTCTCTCGGGCAGCTAAATGTCTAGGTGAATCACACCTACAAAGATAAACAAAGTATAGATATTACGATCATTGTCAAAAAGAAATCGAGAGAAAGAAAGTTGTCAATTTGTGAGTTGAGGCTCGTACTACTGATACATATAGGGGGTTGGAAGAAATAGGATTAGTGGCCAGCCAGAGCAGGGAGACCAGGAGCACCAACAGGTGGGCAGGTGTGAAGGGTATAGCACTCCTCGGTCTTGCCAATGACACATCGCTTGCCATCGAAGATAGTGCCCTCGCCACACTCAGGTAGCTTGGTGGAGATGCAAAGACCACCACTGGGAGTAAGACCTCGAGGGCAACGGGGAGGTTCAACAGAGACACACTTGCCACCCTTTCTGGTGGTCCCAGTGGGGCATTGAGGAGGGGTTACGGAAACACAGATATCATCTCTGAGCTCAGTTCCAGTAGGGCAACGGGGCTTCAGAGATGAGTCGCAAGTCTCAGTCTCAGAGTTGTACTTCATACCAGGAGCACAGCCAGGGTTCTTCTCAGAAGTACACTTGCTTCCGTTCCAGCTTGTTCCAGGCTCACAACGGGGAGGCTCCTTGGAAACACAGCTGGTGCCGTCGAAAACAAGACCAGGGCGGCACTGGGGATCAGAGTGATCGACGCAAGCACCACCATCGAAAGACTTGCCAGGATCACAGATAGGTCGCTCCTTTGAAACACAGTTGGTACCATCGAATTGCATGTTGTTGGGGCAGGCTGGGATGTCTTTCTCGGAGACACAGGTGGCCCCGTTGAAGATATAACCAGGTCTGCAAATAGGACGATCGTTAGAGATACAGTTGACCCCATTGAAAGAGCTTCCAGTAGGGCACTCTGGGGTAATGGAAGAGGTGCAGTCGTCATCATGGTGGTTGGTGCCACGCTCGCAGACAGGAAGATCGGGATACTTGCAGTATCTGCCAACGACAGTAGATCCACGAGGACATTGAGGACGCTCTTCAGAGATACAGTAGTCGCCGGTCAGAGTGTGGCCAGGCTCGCAGACAGGAGGAGTGCTGGAGATACACTTCTTGCCGCTGAGAACACTTCCGGGAGGGCAAGCCGCGCGATCTTCGAGGACACAGTTCTCTCCGTTGAACACTGCGCCAGGACGGCAACGAGGGCTTTCGGAGATAATGCATCGCCCATTAGTGTATTGACCAGCGCGGCACTGAGGAACAGACTGAACGATACAAGTCTTTCCGTTCCACTTTCCACCGGTAGGGCAGCTGGGCTCTTCAGTAGGGCTAATCCAGCAGCGACCCTTATCATAGTGTGTTCCAGGAGGGCAGTCATCTTCATGGTCAACAGACTTGAAGCAGGTGTCTCCATTGAAGTCAAAGTTTTTGTAGCAGCAAGCTGACTTTCCACTGGTCTTGTCGGAGACAATGTAGGTTCCACCGGGGCAGGTGGCCTTGCTCTCAGAGACACAGACTCTTCCCTCGAGGTTGAAACCAGGGGGGCAGGAGGGCTTGTCTTCACAGACCTTGCCGTTGAAGAAGCCTGGCTCACAAGACGGGGGTTTCTCGGAGACACAAGCAGTCCCATCAAAGCTGGATCCGGGAGGACATCTTGGCTTTGACTCGTGGGTGCATACTCCCTTGTTGACTACATAGCCGGGAGGGCAGGATGGAGGAACTTCGCCAATACAGTTGCCGTCGGCTAGTTTACTGCCAGGAGGGCAAGCCGGCGGCTTCGAATCGACACAGCTACCATCCTCGTACTTGAGAGGCGCAGGGCATTGAGGCTTGCTGCTTGAAGTACAAAGACGGTTCTTTAGAGTGAATCCTGGAGGGCATCCAGCTTCAGAAAGGGACACACAGTTGCCGTCCTGGTATTTGAACCCAGGGTTGCAACGTGGTTCGGCCTCGGACTCGCAGGACTCGCCGTTGAAGCGGCTACCAGGAGGGCAGCTAGGCGCGGTACCAATACAGTTGCGACCATTGTAGATCAGACCATCAGGGCACTTGGGTGGCTTCTCGCTGATGCAAGTGTTTCCCTCAAGACGAGTACCCTCAGGACAGACAGACGAGTGAGGGAAAACACAGCCAGTACCATCGTTGACAGTTCCGATGGGACAGCAACGGCTGTTACCAGAAGCATCTTGGACAGGCACAATCTGGCTCAGGTCGATGGACCGAGCTGGACGAGTGCTTGGGATGTCAAGCTGAGGAGGCGGGCTGGAGCCATTGCTGAGCACGGAAGGCAGTCCAGCTTGCTGAACCATGAGATGAGCATCGAAGGGCACGTCCTTAGCTGTGGTGCTCAGCACAAAGCTGGAGAGTGCGATGATGGTCTTCCAGGATTCATACATGATTGGGAAACAAAAAAGAAAGTGAAGTAGGATGAAGAGGTGAGGGGGTGATTACGACTTTGGAGTGCGAATGAGGTACTCTTTTATCTACAAAATCTCCTCTCCAATTCGTTGTTTTCAGTCTTTCCTTGGATCCCTCATTCACATCTCTCTACTTTCGTTGACGGCATGATTTCTTGGCAGTCATATGGCCCGACCCAGCAACGCCACGGCTGGAAATCTTCGGTATTCGTGGACGGCCGTCAATCCTCGGATGTCGCTATTCCGGCCGAAATTCGTTGTTTTAGCTTTTCGTTGGAGTTTGGTTCAAATGGGGGCTCTCATCTTACTTGTGCCGGTTGGTGGCTGGCATGATTTACAACTGTCCCTTTTGAGCAGAGATTGACTCTCAACTGCATTCTTAGGATGCGGGGATGAAACTCTCACGGCCTGGGGCTTGATGTCATTGGGCCTTCCTGTCATTATAACCTTAGTCCGGCTGGGATCTCACAATCAGCTGGATCTCAATATAGGGATACTACATAGGGATAGCGAAAAACTTAGGGATAAAATCCTAAGTGATAAAATAGTTCGACAAGTTTAGGACATTTTAGGATAAAACTTGGTACGCTCTTGGTTTGCTCTCGCCCTCTTATGCAATAGTCTCAGCCATTCTAACATCCTGAGCACTGTCTTGGTGCCTACCTGCTTGTCGATAGTCTACTGGCCGCGTTTCTTCTGACATCTCACGAAATGTCAAGAGTTTTTCTTCCGAGACGGTTGTCCTGAACCCAGCAACGAGGCTGCTCTGACATGAGGGAGAATCAACCTGTGATACAAACCTTGGGTCTTTGACCATGATGCCGGGGAGTCGGAGCGTGCGCCCATGGACCATCATCACAGACAATGTGTCACCTTAAGCTACCAAAAAGCTTACCTCGCATCCCTGCCGATGTCAGCAAATCTTCTTTGGGAAGCTGTACAGCCTCCTATCACTATTTGGACTTGCTTTGGGTAATGATTTTCACATTGCTGGAACATGTGTCAGATGTGAGGCCTTCAGCTGAGTGTCTTGTACGGTTGCTTGCCGTCCTGGATGGACTTTTGTCTCACTAATGTTATCGTGACGTACAGATGTAGCATTTTAGGCCTCCCTTTACTATGTCTCAAGGTTTAGGTTTGCAGACGGTCGACTCCCAGCTCGGAACGGGCCATCGGATCTAGCGACGGAAGGGGTTTTATTTGAGACAGGCCGTTTTGCCAAAGTCAATTTCTGAGATCTCCGTAGGTCATATGTTATTTTGGTCCAATAGTTTTGCGTATGTTGTTTCCCAATTCTCTCTCGTGCAGCTGCCATCTAGCTTAGCCAGCCTGCTTCTGGTCATGTCCATCCTTGCATGATAGCGATCTCAGCTGAGATGCTCGTGCAGGGATCTTCTTAGACATCGCATAGCTTGAGTTTCCTCGGATTGGCCAACTTCCGAGATCAACTACATTATAGGCAGTCCAGATAAGAGGGCTGAGATTAACTCTGGCGGCTTCGTCACCATCACCAGCCTTCGTGTGCAGCTACATGAGGAATGTGCCCGCATCTCGCTGTGCTTTTGCGACGGACCGGCATGTGACGCAGATCAATGTAGCTGTCAGACACATCGACCGTCCCGTGTCTCTTACTATCCCCATTCGAGACGAAATTTTCAGTCAAGTCTCAAATTGACGTCGGCATTTACCAGGCAAATGCTGACGGAACCCTTCCGACAGACTATTGTCTCGTTCTCCTTGGAATCGGTTCATTTCGCCAGGGTTTCTGAGGGCCTTCAGCCAGCCTTCTTCGGTGCGGAGATTCCTTGTTGGTAAATACTGAGACAAGGCAGGTGTTGAACCGGTTGAGAAAAGGGTAAGCGGTAGTAAATTATGATGAAATCTCTTAGAATGAGGAAATTTAGATGGCATCAGCATCACCTGAGGACATTCCGTGGCTTGGCGGTGGTGATCAGCTATGATGCTCGAGAGTGAACGAAGTCTCAGTATGTTGTCAGAGAGTACAAGTAGCTGCTTGATCTAGGTTGCGTATAAAGCATGGCATTGAGAACGCTCTAGTATATTTCCTCATTCAAAGGTCAGTCTTCATCTCATCTATAGTCTCAAGACTCTCAAACTTCGATTTACTTCAGCCGACTTTCATAGCCCAACATGGTCTACTACGCTTTTCTCAAATGGGTACGTCTACAAATTTTGACAGTCGTAAAAATCAGCTTTCTGACTTCTTTTAGCAAACCTCAGAGCCAAACTACCGATACCTACTTGCTGCTCCTAATGCTGAGACTATTGATGAGTGGTGGCGCGAGGCCTCAACTAAAGATCCAGAGCATGTCAAGCGTCTTGCCCCTGATTTCTTTTCTTGGGGCAGTGGAGCCCAGGCTTGGGATCTTGCTCCTTCGTTCATAAATAAGATCATGTACACTTTGCTGAATGATCGAGATGGCCGTATCATTTCTACATTCAACCAACCCGAGAGGACTGATGTCGTCAGTGGCGAATCGTGAGTCTTTCCTGAGCTGTTTCTCTCGTCTTGATTTGTCTAATGAACTATAGTTATTACATTCGATCCAAATCTAGCCCAGATCTATACTGGCTTGCAAAGGATGGTTTGATCTATGCGACCAAGCAGGGCCGCACTCGTTTTCTCTTCCGTCTTGATGGGGAGCGCGACAGCGATAGAAACAGGACCGTCATCATTGGGAAAGACTACATCTCCGTCGGTGCAGTTGGAGGAACTGCCCAAAAGTATGTCAGCGTCAATGACAATGGCGAGGTTGTCCTAAGTGGACGTGGAGGCCGCATGTACTTCAATGATCTGAAGAACATGTTCCTTGCGCAGGGAGAGATTGATAACCTTGGAAATGCTTCTCTCTTCAAGACTGATGGCTTTGGCGAGGAGTGGGAGCTTGTCAGATAGATAGAAGCTAGAAACTGGCGGCTCGTATCCTCATCAAACTGTGCCCCATGGCATCGAACCGAGAGATAACAAACGTTTCGTTTGAATTGACCCAATACACTCGATACTTTCGACTGAGGGAGTCCTGGATTCTTCGTCTATCTCATCCAATCTTGCTCAACATTAGTGATTTTGCTAATCTATGCAATTGTAGCCTGATGGCTGAACAATGACAGCGGTTTGATCGCCTCTGCGGAGGCGACCGTGAGCGCTAATGCGGTTACTGTACAGTAACACATACTCACCCAGTTTCATTGGCTGAGAAGCGTTTGAAAACTCCATTGATCGGCGTGGTTACTGTACAGTACCAGCTTACGACATCAGTAAGTATCTCAGTCAAGACTGAACCGAAGTCATCATGCTAGAACTATAATTGAGAAGTGTCATCCAACAAATACTTTGACGTTTCCTCTCTACTGCAGTGGTCGTTATTGTTGTCTACCAGCACATCCGAATATTTACCCGCGTCACATCAAGTGCACTAGCCTTTGTCACAGTCAATTCTTGCCAAAATGTCCGTCGCACGATCTGAACTCAAGTTCCGCGCTCCGCCGTCAATGCAATTAAGTGATGGCTCAGCCAACTCTATTACATCTCCCCCAGAACATGATCACTCCATCACCACATCTCTGGGCCGAGCACGAGCTCGATTCGCGGTCACGGGCAATGCCATTGTGACTGGGGGTGCTGGAGATATTGGGTCTGTCGCCTGTCGAGCTCTGCTTGAACACGGACTCCGGGGACTAGCTATCTTTGACCTGCATCCTGATCCTGGGAAAAAGACTGTCGCCGGTCTTCAAAGCGACTTTCCTGAAGCAAGGATCACATTTACCAAGGTTGATGTGACGGATCCTGAGTCCGTTACAGCCGCCGTTGCGAACGCAGAGCAAATCATCGGCCCCATTAACATCTGCCTCTGCTTTGCAGGTATCGCCTTTGCTGCGCATGCTTTGGATATCACTCCGCAACAATTCAAGACCATGTTTGATGTCAACACCACGGGTGCATTCCTGGTAGCGCAAGCTGTTGCGAAGTCCATCGCAAGCAGAGGAACAGGTGGTTCAATCATTCTGATGGCAAGCATATCAGCCCATATAGTCAACTTTCCTCAGCCTCAAGTCCATTATAACGCGGCCAAGGCGGCTATCATCTCCATGAAAAGCTCACTCGCCGCAGAGTGGGCGATACACGGTATCCGTGTCAATAGTATCAGTCCTGGGTACATGGATACTATTCTAAACGAGGGAGACGGTTTGGCCGAGCATAGAGCTATTTGGGCAAAGAGAACCCCATATGGCCGCATGGGAAACCCGGAGGAGCTCACGGGTGCCGTTGTCTTGCTCGCGAGCAAAGCGGGTAGTTACATTACGGGTGCAGATATCCTTGTAGATGGTGGAATCAGCGTTTTCTAGTCATATTCCTGGGAAAAGATGAAACGTATTTCTAGTCCTAGACCTCACCCAATATATTTTACTTTATATGAATGATTCAGAGGACGAAGACTATGGCGAATCTTGTTACATTACTAGTTACTCCCTGATGGTCCATCTTGTGACAAGCAGTCAAAGTATCCATCGCATACATCTCATGAGAAGGGTTTGTGTAGCATCCTCCACTGAGGTATCAATTTGTACTTGAAACATTCTTCTCCTGTTTAGTCTGCAACAGAGATATCAAAAGATCCGCACGGCATTATGCCATGACTGTACAGTCGCTACGAGGACGAGGAAATTGGACAGTTTGTAGTACTTGGAAGGGCCAGGTTACTGTACAGTGATTCTCGCCTACTCAATGGCAATGGTTAGTATTTCCGGGGTTGTAAGGAACTGTACAGTCCATGCATTAGCGTCTCGCCCGTTACTCACCACGACGTCTTGCGCTGTCCTGTCAACAACCAGTGCCCATTATCACTCAGTGTTGTCGTTCAACTATAAATGAAGCCATACTTCTTCTTCTTCTTCTTCTTCTTCTTATTCCATTTTTCTACAATCTTCAGATTACCTTTCATCCTGCAATCTCTATATCTTCCATACGGCGGTCATTCACCATGAGTAAAGTCACCTGGCTTGACAAGCTCCAGGAGCAAGGTACGACAGCCTCTTCCTCTCCTCTATCGCCATTCTAAGTATTGAATTGCTTGATAGTCAAGGTCGACATTGACTGTATGGACCCAGCAGAAGCGAAGAGATTTCTACCTTTTAAGCCACATGATCAAACGAGCAACCAACGTCTAGTCTATGAGCAAATGATCTCTCCCAAGAACCGCGAGCTGTTCTTGAAAACTGTCAAAGAAGGCAAAGAAGGAGGATGGGAGGTGATTCTTGATCGTATGGTATGTCACTTTCTATGTCTTGATAGTAGTCACTCATTCATATCATCATCTGCAGAGTGCCCTGCTGTGTGCCAAAAACATAGAGAACATCCGGGGGCGGGTCTTGCTTCAGACTTCAGCTTTCCATGCATACGACACTGAAAAGGTTGTAGCCCAGGCCCGATCCTATGCGCGTGAGTTCGAGAAGCTTGGTATCTCAAAGGATCGAATTTGTATCAAGATACCGTGCACAGGTCCTGCACTGAACGCCAGCCCAATTCTACTCAAAGAAGGGATCTTGACCCTGGGGACTTCTCTGTTCTCTGTCGCCCAAGCTATCGCTGCCAGCCAGGCAGAGACGTTGTCTATTAGCCCCTATTACAACTGTAAGATCTAGTCTCACCTATCTGACTCTTTCGAAATGCTTACTTTCTCATAGTTCCTTGGTATCACGCCGACAGAGAGCAGTGGCCTAATCTCAAAGACCCAGCTCTCGATCATCCTATTTCACCCAGAATCGTACAAATTCAGCAAGTCTACAAGCACCTTCATGAAGCGACTGGCAAGACGCAACCAGTACTCAAGCCAGCAAGGCACGTAACAGAATTTTAGAGCGCAAGAAACCCGAGCTAATTTTACTACCCAGCTTCATATCTGCTCGGGAGGCAATGGCCATGGCTGAGCTTGGCTGCGATCATGTTACTGTTCCTGAGGATATCCTCCTCCAGCTCTCACTACTGGATGCTGAGGCGAACCCGCCACCTGGCGGTGACTCTCAAATGCAGATCGGTACTCCCTCGCAGCGAATTGCCCCTATGGCGCAGATTGATTCCCGTGCCAGTCCCGTTTGTTCTGGGCTTCCAGCACTTGATATTGAGTATCTGGCAGACAACGGGGCCGCATTGACCCAAGCCATCGCTGCTGACCCTGTTACTCAGAGGGGGCTAGCCGAAGCTCTCGAGGCATTCAAAGCGAACGAATTGCAGAGTCGAGATGCGATCGAAGAAGCTTTGAAGCAGTTCTGAGTATCATGATGTCCTTTTTCACCATTATAGCCGATCGTAAACTCTCGCTAAATACAACTCTGTATCTCATTATCCCCTGTACCATTCTGAACTAAAACTGAAATGTCGCTCCCACTCAGACCATCAATCCAAGCTGAACCCTCACCAATAACCTCCTGAGTCCAGAGATTCGCCATCAGAGGATCGTCCAAATAAGAATGGCCGGTACCCAAAAGGTCTGGAAAGGGAAAACTAGGCCCGGGCGCTGTATTCAAGCACATGTTGAAGTTCGTTTGAGGTTCATGATATGCTGAGGCCGGCATAGATCCGGGAGTAGTTTCTAGGCTGCTTTGTATGCTGCCTGGTGTAACATTGACATCTGTATGCGGGACAGGGGGCGCATTAGGATTATCAGGTGAGAAGTCCACTTCACGTGTTGTCTCATGCTGACCCTGGGAGTATTCTTCCGCCCAGTTATCTCCAAAGCCTGCTGGGAAGGTTCCGAAGACGTGGTTCTTTGTTTCGGCTAGTTGAGTCATAGCTTGGGTCATGGGCTTGACCTGGGTTTGAGGGATAGATGGTCCTCCAATTTGAGCACGCAGAGCATTCACCTCCGCAACAAGTTGATGATTCTGGTCAACAACTTCCTGCATATCGCTAGCTGCCGCAAGGGAAAGAGCCCGTTGCTGCCGAACATGTTCTATGCTCTTGTTTACGATCAGCACCTTTGTAAGGCGTCGTGTATTAGCAAGGTCGGGGATAAGGCGCGCCAATTCCTAATTATTCGCGGCAATGCATTGTTAGAGACAGATCCCTTGGTATTCAAATTTCTTTAATGAATCTCACCAAGAAATCTTCTTTCAATTCTCCGCGACGTTGTTTCTCAATAGCCAAGTTTCTAGCCGTGACATCGGGCGGCAAAGGCCGAGGTCGATTCTTCCGTTTCGGGCGTGGATTCTTCGAGATTCCAGCATTAGACATCGTACGATTTATTTGCAAAGTATTTAGTAACAAGAGAAATTGCAAACGCGCCGTGGTTTCGAAGTAATTGTGAGCGAAATTGCGAGGGATCTGTCTGACATTACATCACCAAGCTGCGCTATTGACGCGGTGGGAAGGTCGATCTGATCGGCCCGTATCAGCACCGAATGTGACATCTAATTGGCCGAGATAGTTACTGAGGGTGCGTTCACTGTGCAGTAAACATGTGGCACAGGAGATTTATGATTATACTGAATCTGAGTTACGGGATGAATAGCATGACTTTATGCGTGCTATCACAAACTATTTGCTGATTCATGGACGTTTTACACTTGTTGCTATTCGTTCTAATTGTTTGTTGTTTGAAGACAATCACAGCCTGCCCAGCAGTTAATCATCGTCAAGTCCAGCAAGGAAATCAGCCGATGGTACAAAGAATGTCGAGCCTGTAACTGCCTTCGAATAGTTAAGAATCCGATCATGCATCCCAGGTGGAACACCGACAAACATGCGCTCTAGCATCTTCTCAATTACCCAAAGCTTCTTTGAATACCCGATAAAATATGTGCCAAACTCGCCTTGAGCCGGAGATCCGAAGGGCATGTTATCTCGTAGAATATCATGCTCACTTCCTCCCTCGTCTTCAATCGTAGCAAGGCTCTTATGAGACTGCTGTTGCCCTTCATCTGCATCATCAAGCTCGATATTATCCAGCTTCGTACGTCCAATGATGGCTTCCTGTTGCTCGGTCTTGAGAGTCTTCCATGCTTTGAGATCGTGAAGATATTTCTGCACCACGACATAACTGCCCCCTACAGCAGCAGAGTCGTCTTGTGCAGTGATAAGCACCGAGTCCTTGACATCGGGGCCGACTGGATTGGCAGTTCCGTCGACAAACCCAAGGACATCGCGCGTATCAAAATACCTAAAGCCAACTGTCTCATCTTCAAGCTTGACGGCATCACCAAGTCTATCCATGAGTTGTCTCTCAAACTCAAATGCCATATCTCTTCTCTCCGAGCGAATATGAAAGAAGATATCACCTGGCGTCGACACAGCAGTATGCTTTGATCCCTTGAACTCTTTGAAAGGGTGCAGCTCAGCAGGCCGTGGAAGTTGGGTCAATCGATCCCATGCCGAGCTTCCAATGCCAACAGTGCATGAGAGGTTTGCGGTTTGGTGGCGAATTGAAATATTCTTAGTAATGTCTGCAATGCTAGACAATGTTGATCGGATCGTCTTGTCGGCATCCGGGTTGTCTGTTGCCGAGAGAACGAGGAATGTCGCGGACTGCGACAAGGGAGATTCCACCGCCTGAGGGTTCATTTTGAAACCGGATGGAACGGAACTTGACAAGAAGCGTCTTGGCTTACAAAAGGAGGAATTCCTAAATTTTAGGCAGTGAATTGATGCAATACGTGAGACAGAAGGACCCAGTGGTGCCTGGTAAGTTATGAGGATCCGACAAGACAGCATATCTTCGGAATCTCGAACGCCTACGATAAATTGCTCACAGTTGTCAGCGCCAAATGTGACATTGGCTGGCTCGTATAGCCTCTAAGTGCATATTCAAGGATCACTAGACGACTGTCGCTGACACGAGCTTTGTAAGTCTTCAGTAAATGCAAGGTAACCTCAACCTAATTGGAGGTATCGGTGTAATCATGACGCAGAGGGCTTGCTTATACTGATTACGGAATGAGTATTTGGCCAATGATGAGGTTCGCAAAATAATCAACAGCGATGGTGGGTTGTTCTTGCGATTGTGCTTATCGATAAGAGGCCTGTTGGTGGCCTAACAGATAAGAGTCATGTTACGCTTTGATAAAAGTAGATAAGTTAGGGTAGCATCGCAGCCGCTTTCGCTGCTTCTGAGCCTGCAATATTTTGCAATAATTCACAGTGGCCATGCCGTGAAGGACAAGATAAAATTATACCTGCCAGTTCGTTGGTTGAGACGGGTGGACTTTTATGCTGCAATATGCCACACAAGAGTGGCCTATGACCTTCCAATCCTCCAATCTTATAATCTTAAGTTTCAGAAATGGTTACATGGACTACTAATAAGGTCACGTCAGCCTTTAATTTAAGATGAATTGTTCAACTTCATCACTATAAGGCTTGAAAATTATCCAATATTCGTATTGCATTGTGACTCTGACAATGGACGTTGGCTGGAGAATAAGTCAATGACCTACCCTGAATACCTCTTGCAACAGCTTGGAACAGAGTGGATTTCTTCTGATGCCTGTAAGCATATGGCACATGGTTTTAATTGTGAGACAAACTGTTTATGTTTCTTTGTTTCTTGTTAACAAGTCAACAGTTTTGCAGCTGATCACCCACGCTATTCATCGCGGAACTTCACATGTCGCATGAACTACGCTTCAAACCGTTGACCTAGCATAGCAACCATGCGAGGATATTCACGGCGAAACTTCCCCACATGAGTTGTTTACCCTGTAAGCGTCGTATAGTCTTGAGTAAATGCCGTGCTACCAGGATCTAGCAAGGTGAGGCGTCGGCAGAAATTAATCAATCTGACAAAGCAATAGTCGCAAGCCATGGCCTCGTTAGGAAGGCACATGATGTGGCGGTTTCAGAGGAATACGGGAAGTTTAAGATTGCTGGTTCGTGCGCAACAAGGCCCAGACTCGTCCATTATTTCTGGCATTAGTGGTGCTTTGGCTTTGTGTAGATCTTCGTTCATGTGCTAAGGATACAATGTCTGAAAATATCTTCAAAGAACTGTCTCTTCAATGAGTCGCTGCTGTTTCATCAAGTCGGTCTGCTTACGCGTAGCCCACTTGGCATTCCCCGCTCGCCAAGTTCTTGCACAGTACAGTGCAGTACGCAGGATGGAAACAAAGCCACCCGATCAGAGACCAGAGGGATAAACAATCATGTCTTGAGGAGGAATCAATCAGAGCTGAAACTCAATTGTTACAGTGAAATTTGACAAGCCACGATCCCAGTTTCCGGTTCCAAGGTTCTGAAATGACCAAATATCAATGCGAGACGAATCGTAGTCATCAAGAATGCTATCGGAAATAAGCCTTAGCAGGGCCCCTGTGCCTGCAGGGCAGAATTTCTGATTCAACACGGACCGGGTCTGCCATGAAATGCACGTCCATCCAGAGCGGATCATTTGGGCAAATGCAACCCCAAGTGCCAGAGCCAGCTTCCGATCATCAGGAACATTCTTTAGCATCGGCAGACGAAAGATTTCCTTTCGCCGATCACTCACTCACACACTCACCTTCTGTGAGACCTGCGCGAAAAATGTCGGGGAGGGAAACATGGGGCACACGAGGCGCTGCCATGATCGACCGCTTGCGGTGAGAAACAAAGGGCGCTTGCAGATGATTGGGTTCTCATCAGGGAGAAGCGCTGTGGCGTTGTTTCGATGACGGTCTGCACCCGCGAGGTCCGACAAAGAAGACTCAAAACACCGATGGCTGTTTCAACCAAGGTGTTCAACAGCTAAAGGGATCCATTGTATGAGGAGTTTGTTGTTCTCGTTGAAACCCCTTTTTGCCTTTGGTGGTCTTGGGCCACGTTCGATGACATTCTACTCAACGGACAGAGGCATGTATTGGAAGTTTGGCGGAGTGCCAGCCATCGTGGACCAATAATATAGTGCATTCGTCCCTTGCAGTAGCTGCAGTTAGCCTGTTACAGAGGCGACGGAACAAACGAGTCAAGAAAAAGCTAGCAAACTTTTTTTCCTTAACAAAACACGACCGGTCGTGTCGGCCCCTTTCTTACTTGCAGATGGAAGGAAGGAGAATAATAACGTAAGGGAATGAGTGAAGAGAATTGTTGGGCATTGGCAGGGTATTTTGCATCACTGCTAATTTTCAAGGCTGATTTCGATCAATCTTGAAAACATCCTGGCCCTGGTCGACTGATCCCTGCACTCGGGATCACATTACGAACTTGTAACTTTATTTTATATTGGGAGGCGTCGCCCGTGATTAAAGAAAACCCGGGGGGATGAGGATAGCCCATGTCTGTGCGACAAGACTGGACGACACCAATGCTCACTTATCTTAGATGCGCTTTGTGCACCTTGACGCTCATCATCATCACAAAGAATACACTAAAGCACTGCATGTACCTTTCGTATTCCCCATCCCCCATGGTGAAGGGCGAATGGTACCTTTTGCCGCCCTCGTTTAGTGGCGTCAAAATGCCGCGTCGGCATGTTCAGTGCCTGGTCCAAGAACAAGCCCCGGCATGTCATCTCGTCTCTTTGCTGGCTGATTGCCGCGTCAAGACGAAACACGCAGGCAAGATCTGGGTAGGGATTTAACATTGCAGGACTGATGTGAGGGGTTTCAGTGTGGCATCCCTCCCCACACTCAACCCGAGCATCCCATCCGGAGACTCGGGTGTCAGCTACGAGACCTCGTATTGATTGGTTCGGCAAGCTGAGGCCATCAACGGTTTTCTTTACCCCTGGTCTAGTCTAGTCTGTTTACCCCTGGATCGAGCAGCCCATCGGAGCATCATCCCTTTGAAACACAGAACTCCGCTCTTTCAATCAATTCGACGTTGCCCAGGGCCCAGGCATACGCCTCGAATTTCGTTTTTCACATGGCACCACACCAACTGTTGGGATCATTGACATGTCTCATCCAATGGGATCATTACACTGGGCGACTGCTGTACAACTATATTATAATCTTGATTCCCGTCCCCCCATCTTCTGTTTCTTTTCCTCTCCAGACTCAATCAGTCTTGTCACTCATTCCTTAACAGGCAAATCACTCATTCATCCTTGAAGGATTATTCTACATTCTTTCACTCCTTAACACGTTCTTTTTAAAGCAACTCGAATTTTTTACAGCCCAGTCCCGGTGACGTTAACCAACAACAACAAAACTCTCAATCAAGATGCATTTCTCAAGCTTCCTCGTTTCCATGATGGCCGCTGGCGCCATGGCCGCTCCCCACGGCAGCTGGCAAAACTCCAACAAGCACTACAAGGTCGTTACCGAGTATGAGTACGTCACTCACTACGTGACCGCTGGAGGCAACGCTCCCCAGGCCACCTACGTTCCCGAGCAGCCCGCCCCCGCCCCTGTCCAGGAGCAGCAGCCCGCCCCCGTCGTCGTCAAGAAGCCCAAGAAGAACCCTGCTCCCCAGCCCACCTACGTCGCTGCCCCCGAGCCCGAGCAGCCCGAGAAGGAGGAGCCCGCCACTCAGGCCCCTGCTACCACTCAGCCCAGCTCCGACTCTGGCTCCGGCTCCGGATCTTCCAATCTCGACGCTGATCAGCAGAAGGCTCTCGACCTCCACAACGAGGCCCGCAAGGCTGTTGGTAACGAGCCTCTCTCTTGGGACGACTCTCTTGCCTCCGGTGCCCAGGAGTGGGCCGACCACCTTGCTCAGCTCGGCAGCCTCGAGCACTCTCAGGGTGAGGATGGCGAGAACCTTTACATGGGCAGCGGCTCCAACCCCTACTC
Source organism: Fusarium redolens (assembly GCF_020744475.1). NCBI lineage: Eukaryota > Fungi > Ascomycota > Sordariomycetes > Hypocreales > Nectriaceae > Fusarium > Fusarium redolens. Next base: position 673,916 of record NW_025763679.1, on the reverse strand, counting down.
CGCCGCTGTTGAGGCTTTCCTGAGCGAGAAGAGCCAGTACAACGGTGAGGCTATCTCCGGCTCCAACTACATGTCCTTCGGTCACTACACCCAGTGCGTCTGGAAGACCACCACCAAGGTCGGTATGGCTGTCGCCAAGGACAGCTCCGGTGCCTCTTGGGTTGTCGCCCGCTACCAGAAGCCCGGTAACATGTAAGTTCCCATTACTCTCTACCATTAATGTAGCACTCGCTAATCATGACATAGGATCGGTGACAAGCCTTACTAAATGTCAACGCCGACATGGACGGATGCTTAGGTTCGGGATAGCTGGCAGCGATCTTTTGATGTATCTTTTTCACTTCAAGTTATGAGAGCGACTCACCAGGGCTATGAACTTACATTTCACTTCTTGAATAAACCATTCGCGTTTTCTTATGCGGATTATTTGGTTTACTGACAATATGTATATACTTGTCCTCACGCAATTACGAGCTTTGCATTCACGTTCATGATAAACTTTGTCTCTGCCGATGTCTCTTAGTGATGTGTTCAGTGAATGAATGGTTGATTGAATGAATGAATGATAATGTTTCACGACATGAGCACGAGGTCATTTGCTGCAATTGTGACGTATAGTTGTGCAGAGTGAATCGCATCTGTCTTTGCTTATGCAACGCCGCGACATGAGTCTTTTCCACCTGACACTTATGCAATTTTGTGACAAGAACAAGTGTGATCCTGGACAGGCTTTAATTTGCAATTGTCTTGCAGCTAAGGAGAATTCCATGTGCCATCTCAAACCAAAACTCGTTCTTCCAGTCTGTTCATCTCATCAATCCTATCTATTTATCTTGAAATCCACTGGTGCTGGTCCCCCCAGAGCTGTCTTCAAGCGTGTCCACATGGAAAGTTCGTCTCGGCCTGTTAAACGTCAACTTGGTCAGCAGATCAAGAGAAACAGGCGTCTTATGAGACCCCAGCATGATATCGCATGTTTTCAGACACAAAATGATGCTGATTTATGTTTCCGTTCTAGTTTCTGTAAGTCCTGCGACTGAGATTCGTCATCTGGGGCAAGCGCAAATTTCAAACGATGACATAGCATCTCCATCTTGATGGTTCACTAAACACACGGCATGGACTCACTTGTTGATGCAATCCTATAAGAATTGGATTGACCTGACCAACCTCGAAAAGTGGTATCCTGTGACATTTTACTTCTTTAGACAACCCCGTCACCGTGAATTAGTCTTGGATACGTTAATAGATATCATCACGAATAGGAGTCACGGCGAGATAGACCAAATCTTCATCAAATCATGGCATAATCATTAAAACTTTTTGGGCATCTGCCCTTGATGTCTATCTGAGGTGTGCCTTCTAAGACGGTATACAAATCCGCGTCTAACCTAGCTCACCAACTCAAAGTCATTCATTAACCGATCATCATCATCGCTTCGCTGTAATTTTCCCTGCCCAGAACAAGTCGATAGGTAACGCCGCCGATATCCCTTAGTTGACATACTTGGGGATGGTCTCCATCACACCGTCCTTGGTGATGAGCTCCATAGCCTTGGTCACCTCATCCAGGAAGCGCTGGTCACCTCGCAAATCGTCACCAAACAGCTCTCGGACGCTGAGGATAGAGCGGGGATCCTTGCCGCCCTCCTTGGCCAGAGCTTGAAGCTTCTCACGCATGGGATCGTCAACCTCGAAGGTGTTGCCCTTGTCGTCTACTCCGTTGATGTAGATGAACCAGGCAGCTGCGACGAAACACAAGCGGCGGAAGGGGCCAGTAACCCAGATGTTCTCGGCGATGGAGGGCATGATGAACTGGGGGATCTTGCCGGAGGCATTGAGAGCGACACGGGGAATCTGATCCATGATGGTGGGGTTGGAGAATCGCTCCATCAAGGTGTTGCAGTACTGGTCGATATCGACACCGGGAATCTCGGGGAGAAGGGGCTTGACCTCCTCCTGCATCATCTGCCAGACAAACTTGCGGTAGATGGGGTGCTCCATGACCTCGTGGACGTACTTGAAGCCAGCAAGCTGTCCGGGATAAGCCATGGCGGAGTGACTGGCGTTGAGGAGACGGAGCTTGTGCTTCTCAAACTGCTCGACGTCGTGCACGTCGTGAACAACCTGGACACCGACCTTCTCAAAGGGAGGACGTCCATCGGCGAACTTGTCCTCAACAACCCACTGCATGAAAGGCTCGGTGACAACGGGCCAAGCATCCTCAATGCCAAAGTTCTCAGCGAGCGACTTGATGTCATTCTCAGAAGTGCTGGGGGTAATGCGGTCAACCATGGCGTTAGGGAAAGCTCCCTCCTCGTCGATCCACTTGGCAAGCTCAGGGTTGCGGAGCTTGGCGAAAGATGTGAGCATGTTGCGGGTGATGGTTCCGTTCTTCTGCATGTTGTCACATGACAGAACGGTGAAGGGCTTGCGGCCCTCAGCGTGACGTCTGGCCAGAGCGGCGTAGAGGAAGCCGAAAGTGCTAATGGGGGCGTTCTCGTTCTCGGCCTTGAGATCGTGCTGAATGTCGGGGTGCTCGTCCTTCAATTGATGGGTGTTCTCGTTGTAGTAGTAGCCACTCTCAGTAATAGTGAGAGAAACAATGTGTGTATCGGGATGAGCCATCTTTGCGATGACAGCCTCACGGTCATCGGGTGCGAAAATGAAGGAGTTGATGCTGCCGACGACATCGGCAAAGCTGCCCTTTGCGGAGCGCTCAATGACTGTGTAGAGATGGTCTTGGGAGTTGAGGACATCGCGCATGGCGGCATCGTTGGGTCGCAGGCCGATACCGCAGATGGCCCAATCGCGCTCACCGTGCTTCTCGAGCAGATTGTCGACATAGACGGCCAAATGCGCTCTGTGAAAACCACCGACTCCGACGTGGACGATACCCTCCTTGAGGGACTTGCGGTCGTAGGAGGGGACCTTGACCTTTTGGTCTCCCTGCTGTGACGCAATAGCGGAGAGGTTGCTGCTGTTGAGCTTTAGGCGTTGTGTCATTTTGGCGGTTGTGATTGTGTGTCAAGGAGGATAAAAGGGAGGAAGATGAGGATGAAGAGGGTATCAAGGTGTTGAGATGAGGTGAGAAGATGAAGAGGTGTGGGTGAATGTGAAGAGGAGAGAGGGAGATGAAGTTTTGTTGATTTGAAGAATGAGGTCACCGCTCAAATGCAGATGCTGACCGCCGGGTTTTGTGGTTTCCTCGATAAAAAGATAAGGAGAGGTCGGAATAAATTCGGGCAGCGAAAATTTGAACGTTCCCCCGTGTTCGGTGGACTCTTTGCTCAATTGATTTTGTCGTTTTTTTTTGTTTTCAGGTGGCTAAAAACTTAGTGGAGAGGGAGCCGTGGATCCGCGGTGAGCCCGGCTTTGTTGGTGAGGTCAAGGGCCCCAAGATTATGGGGTCTGTGACGTTAAAGAGCCCCATAGTTTAGCTTTTATCAGCTTATCACATCAATCCCAAATCTTGCTGCCTGTCATGTCATGTCCCTCCAATTCTTCAGTGGCGAATGATGAAAGAGATTTTCATCATATTTTCTTTGTTTCAGATTCTGCCCTGATATTGCAACCTCACTGTGCAGCACTGCGCTGACACTGCAGACACCGCAGAATCTGATCAGCAGTACACGCCGTCATCGGTAGAAAAACTTGCATCATTGTTGCTTATCAAGACCTCTTATCGCGGAGCGATAGCTAAAGCTACAGTGGATACCTTTCAAACAAGCTCAGGGCTCAGGCCACCTACACCTTGAAGGTCAAGCCAAGCATCGTGGGGTTAAGTTAAGTTCTTTGGGGTAGAGTAAAAAGTCGACATGTCCAGGTGACTGCTTCATCCATGTCGACATCAGCCTCATGGCCGCGGCTCTCAACGCGATAGGTCCCATGACCTGCACTTCCCCCAATTCCGTCCCTTTCATGCATGTCGTTGAGCTGAAGAAGCAGGGGTAAGCTGAGGTCCCTGAACCTCAATGAGCGGTCAACTCAGGTACCGTGCCTGTAGGCAGCAGCATAGCTAATACTAGCGCGCGGGATGAAAAGAGCCTCTAGAGAACGGACTTGTCTCCCCACGGAATGGACACGATAAAAACCACTATATTTGGGGGAACAAACACTAATGGAATTGACAGTCATTGGTCGCTGCTAACTCCGAACTTCGGATCAGGGTTTTATGCAGTCCGCGCGTCCTCACCTTGACCTGCATGCCGAGGTGAGGTGAGAGGTCAGATCATAACTGAACAACTCACCGTAGTGACAAGGCGCCTCACCACACAAAGGAAAACCTAGAACTTGCGGTGTCAAGACATGCTTTTTGGAACCTCGGTACTTCGGGTGCTTCACTACATCCCGCGTTGACATCACGCGCCAATTTTTCACGATTAAATCAGACCATCTTCACCACAATATGACAACAAAACATCAGTGCATCGAGCGAACGATACACCGGGGAATAATAATTTCTCACTAGAAATCAGCTTGGATCGTGTACCTTCAATTTCCTTTCTTCGATTGAAACCTTTGACCCGTGTTCGATTCACAAGCCGAAGTAGTAGTAAGTTCATGAGAGTATTGAATACCGCAGATTGACTATTTCCGGTGCACCAGAACTCAAGGCCCGTCCAATCTCTCATCGACACATCTCAGTTGCAGGCCATCACAGAATTGGTGACTATCGACTTGACAAATGGACTTATCCCCTATCGTTCCCTTCACAACTTTTGAAAATCGGAGACCTTGACTATCTGACAAAAGAAGGCAACTTTGTCTACACTTGAGGGCCAAATGAAATGTGATACTAGCTTAGTGCAACTGAGTATGTATTATACGTTGTCCATGGTTTCCTAGTAGACACACTTCTCCAAGCTTTTCATCTTCAATCGTTGCAGAAGAAAGCTGGCTACGTATTCGTAATCAAAATAGCCAGGGTCCTGTCAAAAACCTTTCAAATCGCAGCGTGTCTTGACTCCTAGACTAGCCTGCCGGGTCAAATACTGGATGTGAAATCACCAATGTCTGATTACTACACAAAAGTCAGTCAACTTACCTCTAACTGCGACGGTCCGATGGGGCCAACCCGCATCGTATCCCATTCCGCCGCCTCTCAGTGGTCGACGGAGAAATGCATGTCTTTGATCGCCTTCCCGTGCAAATCCCGTGTCTTAAGATCTGGCATCCGATTCGCCCCGTTGGACTCGGCAATCTCAATCTAGTCAATCGTGCATTGGTCTACCTTGGGGCTGAAAATCTTCGAACTCTTTGTGCTCAGTTCTGGGATATCTATTGGGCAACAGACGGCTGACTTTAGGCCAAGACCAAAAGCAGCAAGGACATCGTAACTGGTATGTGGCTAGAATATGCATGTAAGATTAGGCTTGAAATTCTTGCTTAGCAGTATCCCGTCTCGGGGAGGTAAGAAAACTCAAGACCTCGACCCTAAGCTATAAAAGGATTTAGGTAACTTAGTATAAGTTTAGGGGGTCTTTTAATGAGTTTATTTTGGTATCCTATCCCAAGGTCAGAAGTTTTCTTGCTCCCTGGGGCCCGTTTCCTATATCCCCGCGCTTATCTGTGATGTAAAAGGCTCCTTGCATGCATCTAAGACTCAGTGGTGACACAAGCAATCATGTACGATCCATCTCCCTCCAATCGTCACGCTGGTTTGTCTGAATCGGTATACACCAAGAGACCAACGAGAGCTGAACCTGATGCCGCTCTCAGCTATCAGAGCGGGGAGACGGCAAATCAGCTGAGACTTATCCAATAGTATCTACGCTTTGAGCGTCCACCGGGAAGCAGGCTCCAAACTCTCGCGATTACGAGGTCGTTGCCATGGAAAGACCAACAGAGATCTGCCAACTTATATCTCCTTGAGGCCAGGTGCAGATGCAAGTGTTGAAGTAATGGAGATCTCTGTCTCATAGAGATCAGTCAAAGAGAAAACAAAGGGCAGCGACGGAGAGGACAAGTCGAGTATAAGTATCTGGACTCTGCAACATTTGACCATCCATTTTTCTCAACAGCTCACAATCTTTTCAAGGCTGCATTTTGATTCGAAGTGGTGTCCCATTATTTAAAATGTAGTTGGGGCTTGATCATATCCGGAAGACTGAGAGCCGTTCGGTCTATAGCGATCTTGAGATAGGCAAACAATTGAAGAAGGCAGCCTCTTGATGGACACAAGAGTTATCGAACGTGAATTGTACCCTTTGCAGAACAATACTATAGTTAACCATGCAGTAATAATATAAAGTTTTGGTATCTTGTATTAATTCACATATAACAAGTTCGTTCCTACCACGACCCTTGAGAACCATCTCTACTCCTACTGCTACCGCCCTTCTTGTCTTCATGAATTACTTCAACAACGTTAGAAACAATGATCCCCTTAGATACGTTACCACTGTAATCCGTCAAGTCGTTCATGCGGTGCGCTTCCGCTTTTACGATCCGTTCCTCGCTATTATTGAATGACATATTCGCTGATATCGGATTCGCGGTCGGAGGTCCTCGTCGGCTCGGGTCGTTGCTTTTGCCACTTCGTCCTCCTCCGCCAATTGTCTGAAACCCGGAAGGATATTGATAGGATGTCTTGTTAGAGGAGCGTAGCACACTTCCAAAGATTGGTGTGAGCCAGATTCTGAAGAGCGGGAAGAGGATCGGTAAGTTGGTTGTCATAACGGCGACGAAGGCTTCGCGAGTGCCCCAAGCTCCAGCAAGCTCGGCTCCATGGACGGGATCCTACATACAGAAGTTAGATCATAGAGTGGGAGAAGAACCTTGCTAGAGAACGTACCACGAGGACGAAAACACTCTTCAAGGTTGCGCAGACGAGGACAAAGATACCGGCCCCCAGCACAATCGTAGAAGCAATCTTCTTGATCATTTTCAAGCTCGATCCCCAAAGCATGGGCAAAGGAATTGCGATAAGATAGATATCAGTTGAGATGTTAGCTGCAAACGAAACCCAGACAATGGGCTTCGAGATGGCAGCTTGACAAGAGTCTAGGCGAAGAGTCAGTACAACGCCTGTAACGGCCAAGATTGTGATACTCACTGCCAGGATCCGGGTTAATCTGCCAGTACTTGTGGAATGGCCGACAGCCAGCAAAGATCGCTACCATCGTCGCAATGAAAGTGCCAATGACAAGACCGAACCCCACGTATATCCGGATGCGATAAGGCCTACCAAGTCCGGTCTGGCCGATGTTAGATGCGTTCTTTGTGGCTTGTTCGGGGTTTTATACCGTCAGGCGAGTGTAGAAGTACAACATAGACAATTTTAAGGACCAAATGAGAGCGGAATATATGGTCCAGCCAGCGACCTGGATCTTGGAGCCAATTATTCTGGGAATTTCAGTGAGCAACAAGTGGGGAGATGAGGAGTAGTGAACCACGGACCTGAAATCATATTCTGGGTCACTAGGTGACAATGCCGCTCGTTGAGCATCTGTTATTCCATTGTTTGCGAGACCATGGGCAAGGATTCCGATGTTGTATGCAAGAGTTGTCTGGATGGTGTAAAAGGCCTGATGAAGTCAATATTTAACCCGTGTTCACAGAGCTTGACTGGAACTCACAATTGAAATGGCCATGAGATAATCTTCCGCCTGAAGACTCCTCAAACCATCTACTCTCATACGAGCATAAAATCTGAGAATCGTCGAAGCAACGCCAACCGCATATAGCGTCCAGCCTTCAACAACCGGATCGGACATCTTCAATCTTGAGAACCAACAAAACTATCAGAAGCAAAAGAAAGAAAGAAAAAAAGGACAACGATCGACGGCCCATGGGCCCGGGTCCTGGAAGCCTCCCCCCATATGTAAGTAGGTAGGGGTTTGAGCACGCAGAACATTTTTCGTTTCCACAATCACAAGCTTCCCAGAATATGCACCCCTGAGATTAGTCTGCACATGCTCCAGGGAGCAAGAAACTTCTGACTGTAGACTAAGGTGCCAGAAATAATTTGTCTAAAGGCCCACTAAGTTATAATGAACTTAGCTAAGTCTTTTTGTCATTTAGGATAAAGGTCCCAGGCTTTCTTGCCTCCCTTGGACAAGCTAGACATGCAATGTTCAGTTGGTTGGTGCTCGGGGATAGCTGGGAATATTGGAGACCGAACCGTACCTGACGCTAAGCAGTAGTAGGGCAAAGTCGGGCTAGCTCATGAAGAAAATGACGCGCCAAGAGCCTCATGGTAAAGCCTGTGATACGGCAAGTTACGGGTGAGACCGCCACGCACGTAATGGGAAATAACCATATTCCTTCGATACATGGTAATCTGGCGAAGACGTTCCCTTCTGGCGGCAACATGCATATGAGATCTCAGTTGGATCAAAGGTGGCGCTGTCAATACCACCTCGACAATCTGGGGAGCTGTTCAAGATCCTCTGCCACAATCTCAGATCTGAATTCCACTTCTGACAACGCCTTGCCTCGACGATCCTTTCTTCTTCGTTCTTAGCATTCGGGCAATTCACAAGACAGACAAAAGGTCCCAATACCCACTGGCCTTCGGAAGCCTCGGTAGTCCTCCCACAAATCGACGCCGATGACTCTAAGATTGCACTCAGATCACGTCCAAGAACCCGATTGGACAATTGCATCTTCGCGATCAGCAACCCAGGGAATAAAACCCAGAAATAAATACTGGGTTTTAGCTAAAAGTCAGGGATTTTCCGCGCCGGTACCCGTTCCGCGGGTACTAAAATGGATCCATCTCCGCGCTATGACTTTGAGGTATTCGATCGGGTCGTACCAAAATCTCCGTTGTCCTGCGAAAAGGTGGAGGAACTAGGTATGCAGGATGCTGAACGAAGGAGGTGGCTATGGGCATTAGCAAGGGTATTATGAATAATTTCCCTTTTTCTTGTCAAACCTCGGCTGCAGGAAGAAGTCAGGGGAATTTGTCAAGGATTCACTTCTCGGTGTAACGTTGGCCGATGTTGCAGAGGAAGAAAATGGCGAACCATGCAGGTTAAATATGCACCTTGTCCTCGTCGATCCCTTATCTAGAGGGGATCTTTGATCTAAGGGTCCAAGTTGTCTTGCATTTGCACGTGGTTTCTTATAATGCACTTTTCAAGCAAAGTCTTTGCTGCATTGACAGCATGGAGCACCGCTGTCACATGTGCGACAACTCCATTTGCTCGTAGCGATGCTATTGGGACATGCTCCCAAGACCTGAGCCAGCTTGGTAAGAAGTTATCCAAGTCAGCTAAGGTCTACTGTCCTGGATCTGCCGAGTTCGAGAAGGCCACCACTCGCTGGTCTGTTCTGGATGCTCCCAAGGTCAATATTGTTGTTGTTCCTGGCATAGAGCAGGACGTCGCCACGACGGTAAGTGTTTCATAACTGATCGACGATGAGAAATGCTAATGATGGCTTCTCAAGGTCAAATATGCCAACTCCAAGAACCTCCCTTTCCTCGCCTACAACACTGCTCATGGAGCCATCACCACTTTGGGTCGCATGGACCATGGTATTGAGATTTATCTCAGCCAGCTGAACAAAGTCGAAGTCGCTGCCGACGGCAAGACTGTTACAATTGGTGGCGGTACAAGGTCCAAAGAAGTCACCGACACCCTTTGGGCTGCAAACAAGCAAACTGGTACGCTTTGATGTTTTCTTTTTGCCAATGATGACGTGCTAACCGCTATCAGTGACCGGAACATGCGAGTGCGTTAGCTATATGGGCCCCGGCCTTGGTGGTGGACACGGCTGGCTCCAAGGCCATCATGGTATCATCGCAGATCAGTGGGTCTCGCTCAACATCGTCTTGGCTGATGGTTCTTTCAAGACCATCGATAACAAGTCCGATCTTTGGTGGGCCCTCAAGGGTGCCGGTCACAACTTTGGTATTGTGACTTCCATCACCTCCAAGGTGTATGACATCCAGCACCGAGACTGGGCCATTGAGACACTTGTTTTCAGTGGGGAACACGTTGAGAAATTGTATCATACCGCCAATGAGCATCTCCTTCGAAAGCAGCCTGAGGGCGTCATCAACTGGTCCTACTGGGTTCATGACCCCACTGCGGACCCCGAAAACGTAAGTTTCTATCCGTCATCCATCGTTTTGGTCTAACATTAACTTTTGCAGCCTATCATCCTCTTTTGGCTCATCCAGGAAGGTGTGAAGATCATCGATCCCAAGATCTCCAAGCCTTTCCACGATTTGAACCCCATTGCCATTTCTCCTGAGTCTGGAGACTACCGCGACCTTGCCAGGTGGACACAAATTGACGTTGATGCTGTCCCATGCCAGAAGAATGGTCTCGTCAACCCCCGTTTCCCTCTCTACCTTCAGGAGTACAATATCTCCGCTATGAGGAACGCATGGGATCTCTTTGCCAAAGAGACAGGACCCGACACTCCTTTTAACACTTCTATCTTCATGTTTGAGGGTTACTCCACCCAGGCCGTTCGAGGCACTGATGCCCAGAGTGCTGCTTTCGCCTTCCGTCAAGAGAACATCCTCACTGCTCCACTGATCACATACCAGCCTGGAGATGCTGAACTTGACAAGAAGGCTGCCTCTGTCGGCAATGAGTTGCGCCATATCCTTCACAAAGCTTCTGGTCAATACTACATGAGCGTCTATGTCAACTACGCTTTTGGAAATGAAGAGGCAATCAGCTGGTATGGAAAGGAAAACTGGCGGCAAGAGCGTTTGAAGACTCTGAAGAACAAGTATGACCCCAAAGGAAAGTTTAGCTTCTTTGGTCCTGTGGCATAAGGGACAACTTGCTCTTCAGGTTACGAGCTAAGGCATCGTCTCCGTATCTTCGTCTATCCATAAACCATGTTTAATTTATATACCAATCATTCATCCATATTGTACGAATCACTGCTGGTGTTTATTCTCTCTACTGTCGGTGTCCTTGTGCTCTCCTACCGTGGACGCAGCCGGCGGTTTCAGCAGGCTTTTCTGTTAGGTTTCGCCCGATATGCGACCATAGAATCCTACAAGCAAAGCCTCTATCCAAAAGGATCGATTTTTTCTGGTAAGATAAGCGCTTGCTTGACTCAAAACTTACCATTCCAGACAGCCAAAGGTGAAGCTAAGATCTCGCGTCAGGAATGGTGACCAAGGCGCTTCAAATCCTGCCGCCAGCTGAAGATTCGGCCCCCAACCAGGATGCAAGACCGGAATTTCCTGACCATCTTGGGGGCCAGACAATGGAACTGATAAGATCAAGCGGCTGACAATCTGAGATACTCCATGCCTCGATCAACAAAAGATCAACGGGAACAACCGGGGGTAAATGCGGTTGCCTTGATGCATACGGAGTATAAGATTTGAAATAAGGCTGGCGCTTACAAGGCTTAACTCGTACCAGAGCCCGGACCTTCTGCTACTAAAATCGGGTAAAAGGCCTGATCTGGCTAAGCGATTCTGATCCTTCAAGCCGTTGTACAGGGTTCAGTGGTCAGCAGAGATATTTATTGGTCCTCGCTGTAGGATATATGGATAAGGTGTTACCATAAGCAAGAAGCTGAAGGAAACCCTGCATCTTCATTTGGGGGCCGTTTTGATGTCGAAAATAAATAGAGTAGTATTGTGAATCTCACTGCATTCATTCAGTGTGAAGGAAAGGCTTTTTTCTTGAGGCTTCTTGAGTGGCAAGTTGTCAGCGTAGCATTTGTCTCAGGGTAGTGGTGGTGGAGGTTGAAAAAAGCACAAATTTTGAGCCTTACGAAGAAGCCGTCGCCTGTTCAAGACCCCTATATAACTGCGCGCCATCAAAGATGTGAACGCGTGTTTTCTGTCTTTTTTCACTACCGGTAGACGTTGTTTGGGTAGCTAGAGACTCCTCACAATCTTTTCCGTGACAAAAGGAGGAACTCCTTGTGAAGATGTTCAAGTCAGTTCTCCCAGCCCTATCACATTTGACCCTCCCCACTTCATCTTGGCAACATCCCACTTCGGTCATCTTCAATTTCAGGCACTAACATCAATGGCTTTGATAGTCAAAAACCCAAAAAGCCCGTTGCTGGCAACAAAGGCCCAGCTGCTCCCGCACAACGCCCCACGGCCGGACGTCCTCCAGCTGGCCGACCGGCTCAGCAACCCGCCCAGAGACCTGCTCAACATGCTCAACGACCTTCTCAACCCGCTCAGCGACCTTCACAGCCTACCCAGCGGCCTGCCCAACGACCAGCTGGCTATCAACCGGTGACTGCTCCGAGACCAGTTGCCGGCGCTCCTGTTGTCGGAAGACAGCCTGCTCCCAACCATGGAATGCAGATGACCCAGATGAAGAAACCGCAACAAGCTGCGCATCCTCCAGTCAAGAAGCCAGCTTCTGCTCAAGGACACAAGGCTGGACCACCAAAAGGCCATGCTCCGCAAGGTGGAAGCCGGCCAGTTCAAAGCTACCATCCCGGCCACCCTCAACAAGTTTACTCCCAGCAAAGCCACCAAAAGAGCTCGTCGAACATGAAGTATGCAGCTGGCGGTGCTGTCGCGGGTGCGGCTGGTGCAGGAGCAGCCATGTACTTCCTGAACAATGACTCGAACGAGCCCACTTACGTTATCAACAACTACGACAACAGTCAGGGTCCAGACAACAGCACATATATTCAGTACGATAACAGCAACAACCAATATGAAGGTGACTACATAGACAATGGAGACTATCGATATGACAGCGACGGTGATCGTCAATACTCTCCAAACAGCCCAAACGGTGACAATCGCTACTACGATAATGATCACGATCAATACGCCAATGACACAAACTACGGTAACCAATACGACAATGATCAGGCGGACACGTCGTATGATGCTACGAGGTACCAACAACCAAGTGACCAGCAAGATTATTCCAATGGGAACAATGGGGGTAACAATGACAACGATGAATGTTGTGGCTGTGACAATTGCTGCGAATGTGACAACTGTTGTGACTGCGATGGCTGTTGCGGGTGCTGTGGTGATGACAATGGCAAGGAGGGTGGCGATGGATGCGTGGTGATGTGATCAGAGAATAGGGAAATGGCAGGTTCTCATGTACACGATAATTAGAGATTAGCGATGATTTAATTTTGACGACATTCAATTGACAGCTCGCACTGGTGCAGGGTGAGACAAAAATGCTGAGCAGGGATGGTCATTCATGGACGATAATGACACGTAACATAAGTCGCCTGGCATTCACGAAAAAGAAAGATGAAAAAGCAAAGGAACACTCAGGCACGAATAATTCACTGGATATAATAATATTCCAGAAAGAAAGACGCAAAAAATGAGAAAAAAGAATTGTCCGCTGTGAGGTTCGAACTCACGACCTTTGGATCACTCTAATCTAAGATTAGATCACAATCTAATATGAGACCAACGCTCTAACCAACTGAGCCAAGCAGACGTTGCTGATTGGGTAGCAGCCGAGGTTCAATCTGTTAACATCAACGAAGCCGTGTACCATTCCATACAAGTTCCAAACTCCAGTATAACACTAACAGATAATCCCTCTGCACAGTAAATCCAGACATCTGGGTAGAACTTGATTTACGAATAATCTATTCTTGCATATTGTTGCGATAGATATTGATACACCGAAAGTAGTAAAAGGGATTTGCACCTAGCCTTCGGAACGTGCTGCGGATACACAGGACAAGTGACTGCAGAGAGCACCAGGTATTCATTAAGAAAGTAGCTATTATACAACCAAAGAGTTTTCCCATGCCTGATAATCCCTGAAATTAAATCCCCGACCTAACCTCTGACGCCTTGCTTTCAAACCGTATCTCACTTGAAGTTCTCGACTCCGATACAGTAGCCTTTGACGCATTCTCATATGCAACCTGAACATTCGTAGTCCGCATAATTCCATTATATGTCATGATCTCTTCCTCGGATCCAGTCGGTGAAACACTTCGAATCTCGGTATGTTGAGTTCGTGAAACCCGAAGGTCTTTAAGACGAATATCATCGTGGTTATGTGATCGCATTCCACCGGTTCCGCGGGAGTTGTTGGCATATCGGCCGCCGTAAGGAGTTCCAGATGGTGCGTCTGAGCTTCCTCCAAAGAGAGCAGGGAACCATCGTCGGAAAAGCGGCCGGAGAGCGGGGACTGATGCGCAGATGATGGCGAGGTTCGTTTCCACAGCGCCCCAGACGGGAAGGACGGAGTAAAAGGTGTCTTCGCCGGGTCGCGGTCCCTCGACGAGCTGGTGATAGATGGAGACGACACGAATGATGCCAATGATACCGACCCTGGGCAGTATTAGTATCAATCTGTCAAAGTTATAGGCTCAACTTACACACTACCCAACAAGAATACACTCAGAACAGCAATCTTAGTTGCCCATCGCATGGTCAAGCCAAGGAAGATCCAAAAAGGAAGCGCAACGACCAGGAAGTCTGTTACGATAGTGATGCAAGATGCAATGACATGGAACCAGTTGTTGACACAATGAACGCCAGGCTCCTTTCGCAAGGGAAAGTCCCAGTTAGCTTCAATGGGCCAGCATTGGAAGAGAGCCGTGAAGAAAATGGCGACGGCGTGTGAAGCATTGAAGATATTTAGCCCGTAGATGGCGTATCGTACGTTGGTTTTATGGCCTCCCAAGCGAAGGAGGAATACCAGAATCGAGGCCTTGACGAGTGCCAAGACGGGGTTGTAGAACATCTGCACGAGAAAGTTCCACCAGAAGCCAGCGGCAAGATTGAGGTCTTTGGGTACATCTCGCTCGTGAAACCCCCAGTAATTGAGCTTCATGACTGTATAACTGTCAGCGAAAGCGTCACTCGGAAGCAATAAGATTCAAGTCCACGTACACATATAAAGCGGACCAATCATCATCAAAGCAAAGAACTGTCGATATTAGACAAACACCCAGAGATTGAGATGTACCAAACTTACCAAAGCTGCCAGCACGAGCCAGTCATCTGTCAAAGGTAAGCTTTCGGTATTGATTGCACTGACCATGAAAGAGACTCACCTAATCCGGTTGTCCGTGAGGTCACACGACTGTACATACGCATAGACACAATGATGATCGATAAAGCCGGAAAGATGAAAAGAGCAGCGAGACCCTTTTCTTGAAGAGGAGTCGTAGGAAGACTCAAAGGATTAGGATAGGGCGGAGGCCCTGTCCGAGTATAGAGATGTAAAGAAGCCATCGTGAACGTCAAACCAACATGAAAGAGATCGTATGTCAAAAGTATGATGGTGCAGAGTTTGCACCATGGGACGTCAAAGCGACACAAGAAAGATTGACGCAGACTCGATGTGACCGCTGATCCGGGCGAAGACGGCCGCTGCGATCGATCGTCGCTCTGTATGTACATGTAACAGGACGAACCAGGGGGGGGGGGGGGAAACCGCTGTTACGGTATTGGCACGAGATGAAGAAGATCGCTTAGATGGGGCCCTTCAGATTTATGTATAGTAGATATCCAGGGGAACCCAGCAACGCAGAATCTCAAGACGAACGCGGAGACCAATAAAACAGGAAGAGAAACAGAGTTCATGAGGATTGTCACCCAAGTGACCCAACATGGGCAGCATGGTCCGTGGTTTGGGAGCTGAACCACCATCTTGGTGCTTCGAGTAAGACGAGTTCCTGGTTCCTGGATTGCACAATACAGCGTTGCTCATGTACGGCTACGAAAGGGGAAAGTGATTGCCGGCATATTTCAGCACGTCTGATTCTGGAATCAAGGAATTGTGTGTCAACTACCGGCGATTCAGCTACTTGTGTGTCACACATCCCGTGTCTGGCTGGACTGAAGGGCTGGTTAGGTTTTCTGTGCCGCAGAGTCTGCCGGTACGATTCCCGGTGTTCCGCCAAGAACGTCTAGATGTTTCCCCTCAGCCGTGTTTTCGATCATGCATGTTGGTTATTGAAGAATCCAAAGTAGAAATGATGGAACATGGTGGCTTGCAACTAAGTAGGCGTTGATGCCCAAGACTTCCAGTGGTGGCTGAAACTAGACTGTCAACAACTTGTTTTCAGGACAAGGCATGACGTCTTCGCTAGATCCTGTTGGAAGCCTCCCACATAGCTCATTTCAGTACCATATACGAACTACTCGTTCTGATGTCTTCAAGCATTATAAATTGGGAGGGTTAACTAATATCGTTAACCCAGAGCAACGGTTGGGTGATTTGTGATTAGGTTCAGGCTAGATCTCTTAGCATTTCCATCAAAGGTGAAGATCAGCATTCGCGCGATTTTTCTTCAACAATCTGGAAGGACCAACATGCATATGCGTGAACGAATGTAGCATGCATCTATAAGGGATGATGACTGGACCCTGAGCATGTTTTAACCGAGTACCGCTAAAGACTAAGGGAGTAGGAAACTCTGGACTACGATCATAAGTGACAAAAATACTTAGGCCACTTTAAATTTAGGTAGCTTTAGTATAACTTTGAAAAGTTTTGACTAGTTATTTCTTGTGCCTTGAAAGATGGTATTGGGCTTTTTTTGCTTCCCAGGGCCTAAAGTCCTCTTCTGCTCCTCTAGCTCCATCCCCAAGACAATACCGAGATGCTCACATCTAACCCGGATCCCCAACCCTGGCCAAGATTCCCAACCAGTCGCAAGGCCCGGAAGGCTGAACGCTGATCCTTCGCTTGTCTCAGCTAAATGATAATCCGTTGATCCTTGCTCCATGCAGATTGCCATCATCTTTTAGCACGATATTTAGGAAGCCGATCCCACTCTAACAAAGATTTCCAACCAACAGTTGTTTAAAATAGAGTTTCTCGCTTCACTTGATCACCAGGATCTTGAACTTTGTCGGTGTTGAATGCCCAGCCTGTACAATTTGTCCGGCCGCGGCGTCCCGCTCCAATCAACTTTAGAATGTGTCATGGATTATTCTAGTCTGACGGGAAGCGGGTTCGACCCGAAGACACTTCAATTGAGGGTTATGCATAATGCAACAGTAATTCTACGCCAAGCTTAGAAATCGACCATCATTTCCACGTATAGAGGGACCCTTGACCCTTGGGAAAACGAGAAAACGGATCCCCACGGCGGCTGAAAGAAATGGCGCCAGTGGGATGAAAAGCGCCCGCAGAATCGGCACAGATTTTGACAGGAAATCGGGGTTCAAATGGTTCCGATATGTATGATATTCTCTCCTCTTTCAACGGCAATGCCTCGCGGCTCATACTCCACCGTCGCCACCGCACTCCATCGTCAAGCATGGATATCTCTCGGCCCATGAACCTAAGCATCAAGGTGATTACTACCTAATACGTGCTAAACACCGCTTGGCCAACAACAACTCGCGTGTTTCTGTAGGATTGCAGTAGTAACATAAGAACTAGTGTTCGATATATAGACGGCATAGAAAGCCATGTGGCATAAGCCGATCTCTTCCCTTTCCCTCTCTTACCTCCCCCAACCCTCTCGAGTCCTTGGCGTTCTGTCCCGTCCCTGCAGCCAGCCTCAAAACTCTACAAGATGCAAGGCTCTCACATTTCGTGGCTGCTTGCCGCGCTTGTTCCTTTCACCCTTGGTCAGACGATCGAAGTCGATGGCAAGGCGGTCCGTACGTAACACCTTCGCCTGCAGAATGTGTTTTTCTTTTGCTGTCATGAACCATCGCTAATCTGAAACGTGGGGTAGCGGCCAACGAGAAGAATGTTGCCCCTGCGTGGTCTGAGCCACCGGCTGCATCGTCGAGGTATTCCTTTGTCGATGACACCCCTCGGTTGACGGATGCCGTGTTGGCCAACCTCACAGACCTCAACCTGAGTGATGTTGACCTCTTCTACTTTGCTGATACCAAGGGTTCCAAGAAGAGATCTGCTGCTGTCGACTCCAAATGCAAGGTCTTCCCTGGTGACAAGCTTTACCCCAACAAACTTATCTGGAAGGTCTTTGACCTTCTCAGTGGAGGTGCCCTTATCAGCACTGTTCCCCTTGGTTCAGCTTGCTACAAAGGAGAGCACTACAACGAGGAGAGGTGCCAATATCTTTTATCCAACTGGCACAATTCTACCACGCAGTGAGTTTCATCCTCGATCATTCCAGTCTCATGCATCACACTAACATCATCAAGCATCGATGATCCCACTTCGGTCATGTCGCCACTCTTCGAGGGTGCCACCTGCGAGCCCGAGAATGCCGCTTCCGGCTCCAAGTGCACCATTGGTGGCTTCCCTCTGTACTCTATCAAGGCTACCTGTGTTGCTCAGATCCAACTCGCCGTCAACTTTGCTCGCAACCTGAACCTCCGCCTTGTCGTTCACAACACTGGCCATGACTTCCTTGGCAAGAGCACCGGTGCTGGTGCCTTGAGCATCTGGACACATCATCTCAAGGACATCAAGTTCACCAAGAACTACCGTGGTGCTAGCAGCTACACTGGCCCTGCCTTCAAGATTGGTGCTGGCATCCAGGTCAAGGACCTGTACCTGGCTGCCGACCAACAGGGCTACACCGCTGTTGGTGGAGAGTGCCGTGTAAGTGCTCCTCCTCGCCGGTCATCACTCACAGATACTAATGAGCTCATAGGATGTTGGTGTCGCTGGCGGTTATCTTCCCGGAGGTGGTCACTCCCCCATCAGCCCTATCGCTGGTCTTGCTGCCGACCAGCTCCTCAGCGTCGACATCGTCACACCCGATGGTCGCTTTGTCACCGCTGACGAGAAGCAGAACACTGATCTCTTCTGGGCCGTCCGTGGCGGTGGTGCTGCAACCTGGGGTGTCGTTGTCTCCATGACTGTCCGAGTCTACCCCAAGATGAAGTTCTCTGGTATGACCTGGAGCGTCAACACCAAGGACGCTGGCATCTCTCAGGAGGCTCTCTTCAAGGCTCTTGACGTCTACTGGCGCCGCTTCCCCGAGTACTCTGACAAGAACAGTTATGGCTACAGCTTCATGTTCCCTGCTGGCAACGGCAGCTACCTTTGGACTATGAACCCTTGGATGATCCCCAACATCTCTGTTGGTGAGTTCAAGAAGCTTGTCCAGCCCCTCCTTGATGAGTGGAAGGAACTCGGCGTTGACCCCAAGCCCAAATTCTTTGAGCATGACCGCTTCTACCCTGCCTGGAAAACACATTTCCCTGCTGAGAACGTCGGTAACTACAACGGTCGCTCCGGTTCTCGTCTTATTCCCCGTAAGAACTGGAACAATCCTAAGCTTCTCAACAAGACCATCGACGTTCTTAAGGGCATCCTTGCTGATGAAGGTATCTTGATTATTTACAACATCAATGCCAAGCAGCAAAACACTCCTCCCAACTCTGCCAACCCTGCTTGGCGCGACGCCAACATGTTTGTTATCACTGCTCTTAACTGGAACTACACCGATAGTGAGGAGCAGATTGCCAAGGTCAACAACGAACTTACCTTTGGTGTCATGGAGCGTCTCAAGGCTGTCACTCCCGGCGGTGGTGGTTACGGTAATGAGGGTGATGTTATGGATCCTGACTTTGGTCAGTCTTACTTCGGTTCTAACTATGCCAAGCTTTACCAGCTGAAGCAAAAGATTGACCCTTACGGTGTCTTTTATGCTCCTACTGCTGTTGGTAGCGAGGACTGGTATGTGACTGATCACCCAGCCTATGTGATCAAGCAGACCGGCCGTCTTTGCCGCAAGTAAATAGCCTAGCATAGAGCCCCCTTTTGACTATAGATACCTTAATTGCGCTCTTTATCTGATGTAAAGCAATAATACTTCGAAGCCTGTCAGATTGCTTCATGCAGGCTGACCAGATAACATTCCCCGTGACACTGCTTTACGTGAACACGGGATGCCTTGGCTTGTACCAAATGCAGGCTTTTTGTTGTTATTTTCCCTGAAGGTGCTGGGCGGCAAGTATGTACTACTCATTTAACACCAGGGACCTTCATACGAATTGGGTTAGATAGAATTGTGAGGACCAGGATCTCTCTTGTATCACAGCAGCTTTTATTACTGTACATGTCTTGGCAGCCCTTGGTTCTTGTGGCTTCCAACTGCCCCTATAGTATCTACCTCCATGTAACCCTACCAAGTATCCTCGTTGTCATTTCTGAATCTTTGCCATCTTGGCTCGTCGAATTGGTTGCCACTACTTCCAATATTCCAAAATACTGCTCCTCCCTCCTTAATCAAGATGTACCCTCTAGAATCTTCAATGTTCATAGCAAGTTGCTTTAATCCAAGTCAGTAAATGGGGTCTAGACTGAGGGGATGCACAAACCTTGATTGTTGCCCCTTCGTTATCTACATCGTCCATAAGACCTTCTAGGCTGCCGTAATTATCGATGCTGTAGAGATAATCATCGTCATCAATCTCCGCCACGTAATCGTGATTGTAGCCAAGCCAAAGTCTTTGGATGGACCTTATGTTCCTTTCACCAGTATATTCGGTAATCTCTTCGGACACAGACTTTGGTATGCGCCAGTGAACCGAATTATCCAACATGGCGATATAGAAGAACCCATCGGCGCCTAAACTAATGTGTCGGGGACATCCAAATTTCTGGTGCTTATCGAGCCACGCAACGAGCTTGGGATACTCGGTCGCCAATGAATCGGACCAACCTGTTCTGGATATGAGTCACAGTATTCGGTAATTGAGCTTCAACTTACATGTCCAGCAGTTAAGGTCACTTCCAGTATGATAGTGATAGAGCCATGATCCATTGGCACCAAGCGCACAAATTCTACGTTTGTCGTTTTCATCCCTCAATCGTTTGAGATCGTTGCTGTAGCGGCTATAGGCTGATTAGTGATTTTTATCGATATTGGAAGGGCCTTCAATTACTGATGATTTCCGCTTCTGCCTCCAAAAAAGAAGTCCCTTCCTGAGAGGAACAAGACAACATCCTTGGAGCCCGTTACGTAATAAGACCCTGAGCTTCGAGGTCTCATACTCGAGATCCCCATTCTAGCGTTGCCTCTTTCGCTTAGTTGGAGGCGGAGACTCTTCAGTTCCCTGCTGGCCTCTTCGGTTCGCTGAAGCATCTCTTTTTCTCGGAGCTTGCGTTGCTCTTCCAAGGTCTCGATCTTCTTGTCTTGCTGGCGCATCCGCTCTTGGCTTTCCTGATACTTTCCCTCCAGTACTTTGAATCGACGTTTCTGTTCCTTCATCTCTTCCAGGCTGACTTTGAGATTCTCTCGTTCTTGATTAAGGTGATCAAACTTCTTCTGCATCTTCTCACGGTATTGACGTTGTTCTTCGGCTGACCTTTCGTCCTGGTCCTTTCTGGCCTGTCTTTCCATTTCCAGGGCTTCTGACATCTCCCTCATGACCCTCTGTTCAGCCAGGAGGATGTCTGTGTTAAGACCAATACCAGCTTCGGTCTCGTTCAAGTCTTTGTGCTCACTGACCATTTCCTTCTGGATGGAAATGGTGACCCGATTGTTTTTGGCAATCGTTCTGAGGAGGGACATGGCGGATGCCCGGGTATTATTATGGCGATTGATTTGAGCGCCTTCTTCCACCAAGGCTCCCCAGAAGCCGTCTGTAGCGATGAGCTCTTGCTCTCGCTTTTCTCCTGTTGCTGGCTGCTCATCCTCCCACATCGTAGTGACGAGAATGACGTTCTTGAGACTATCCTTACCACAGAGCTTCCGGAACATCATAAGGTTCTTTTTGGCAGACCCGCCCATACGACGATCTGTGATCCTATGGAGATATAGGATCCCGCTTAGTTTGATGTTGTCTTCATACGTCTTGGTGAGACATAAAGCGATCTCTTTGAGAACTTCTGTGTCTGATCGATTCGTGTCATCAAACCCCGGAGTATCGAGAAGGTATATGTCAGAGGTATCTGACCATTTGCATTGATATGCAGTGACATGTTGTGTACCTGGGTCGTGTTAAGACGGGAGTGTGCCGAATAATGACATGGCCGGTACGTACAAGCTTGCAATTCGTGACCAACAGGAACATCTTGTCCAGTGCACAACGAGATGAAAGTGCTCTTTCCAGACCCGGTCATGCCCATGATAGCTATTAATATGTCGCTAGGCCTCGGCCTAAAGCCTAGGAATACGTCACCCATGGTGTCAGTTCGGTCTTGCTCCGGGTTATGAAAGATGCTGTCTGAAAGCAAAGAAGTACGTATGCATCAAAGCACCGTCAGTCCACTTAATTATCTTATATAGACATTTGGCTGTCTCTAGGAAGTCCATTCAATTGCTTAGCGCTGGAGCGACAAGCGAGCATTGATCTGCGGGAAGTGAGGCGTAGACAAGTCAGGCTTTCAGCTCAGCAATCATTCTCAGCCTATCAAATTAGTGCGAATTTGAGCATTACTACGGTCGCTAACTATTTTCAACCCCGCTGCGGCTTGCAGTGTCAGCTCAGCGTGACCCTTTGCAGTATCGTAGTGGTGGGATGCTCAGCCTGATCGCGATATGGCGTATACTATTGGTCGATATAACCACAATTTGACTGGGCTGCTTGCAGGCAAGAATGCGACCTGGCAATAATGCATATAAGATGGTTGCATAGAGCCTTGGCATTTGCGACAAGGCGTATTCGAGGGAGTGGCTGGTCGAGGCCATGCTCGCTTAAAATGATGACCCTGCAGACAGGTGAAGATGGGGTTTAATTTTAGATCGGTTTCTGTCTTTCTTCAAGTAAATACGCAACAATTGTCAAAATTGTTTCTCACATATCCTTCTTACCTGTAACGAATTGTCCTCCAGCGGAAGCTATCGATCAATCCACAATGCCTGCCGAGTCTCATTCAACTCCCAGGTAAGGTTTCGTATACTGTCTTTGTGACTTACTAATTATCATTAGCCCGGGCGACACAATAGTATTGGTGATGGGCCTCACAGGGGCCGGGAAAAGCACTTTTATCGAAAGATTGACAGGGTTAGACGCTGGAATAGGGCATGATTTGGTGTCTGGTAAGTTTCATCTGCAGAGTGAGTTCATTTAGTAGTACTGACAGAGTCAGAAACCAGTCGCATCACTATCTATCCCTATTTATACGGTAATCGGCGCATATTCTTGGTTGATACACCTGGCTTTGACGATACTAGATGTATAGATTCTGCCATCTTCACAGATATTGCTTTTTACCTGGGCCAGATCTATAAAAGCTGCTTTCGCCTTGGGGGAATATTATATCTTCATCGAATCACCGACAACAGAGTATCGGGATCAGCAATGCGAAGCTTCCAATTAGTTCAGAAGATTTGCGGTTCACAAGGAGCAAAGTTTGCCAGATTAGTCACGACGATGTGGGACGAAGCTCCAGAAGGTACCTCTCTCTACAGCTCAGCAGTGAAGAGGGAGATGGAACTTAAGTCCACCGAAGGCTATTGGGGCTGGATGAAGAATTGTGGCAGCCGCACACAGCGATGCATGGACACACGAGCATCCGCCCTCTCTATTCTTTCAGGTCTTCTTGCTGTTTCTGATGCTCAAGGTCCAGTTGTCTTCCAACTCCAGCAAGAGATTATCGAGGAGCATAAGGAATTTGATGAAACCGCAGCGGGGATTGTCCTCAATAACCACTATGCCACCCGGTGGGATCGCTTGCAAGGTGAACTCAGAGCCTTGCAAAAACCTCTCCTGAAGAGCGGATCATTAGCTTTGGGATCGAGACAAGAAGTCCAGGAACAAAGACAGGACTTGGAGCGACAGATAACAGCAGTAGAAGTGGGTGAAAGGCATTTGCGCCAAACAGTTGAATCGCATTTCGCGGACAAAACAAAAAGACACCGGACAAGATTCAACCACACACAGGACGAGATTTCCGAGCTTTCATCCAAAATTGAAAGTTTAAAGTCAGAACTAGAAAGTCTGAGGGAAGTCTCAAGCCGATTCACTCAAGCCTTTGATCCCCAGAGCCGAGGTTCAATGAGGACCCCTCCTGAGGTTGCTTCGTTCCGACCCCGGGGCATGTCGGGTAGAAGAGACCACAGGTCCTCATCATATACTTATGAGAGGAGTAGCTTCGATGATTCAGACGGTACTAGAGGCTTACAACATGGCAGACCTCAACAACGCAACAGGTTGCAAAGGATGAACAAGCCCCAATACTCAATGGAGGTCATGAGTAGCGAAGAAAGGAAGATCTTATTAGAAAGAGAACTTGCCCGTCAGGAAAAACGCAAGATCATGAAACGAAATACACTAGCTGTCCTAGGGATGCTAGGTGGCGTAGCAACGATTGCAGCTGGGGCTGCGACCCTACAGATTCCTGTCGTTGCGGCGGGCATTGCCTTATTTGGTACCGCTGGGATGAAGCTAGACTTGCACAAGAAGAAGAAAAAGAAGCCGGAAGAAGATAGGGAGTGGGTCGTATCCGAGCATGATTAGACCTAGCTATAGAATGAATATACCTCCGTACGTCATATGGCTAGCTGTTTACCGCTAAGCCTTACTCAACTGCCGGAAGCGAATGCGCGTATCCGAGGCAAAGAACCCACTATACTATTAATAAGGCAGCAAGAGAACTCTCTAATCAAGATTTAGCATCTATGTACTGTAAATGAAGCCACTTGGCTCGCTACATGGAAATTGTGTTTAGCGAGAAGTCCGAATTTCCGGGGTTGGTGGGGAATGAATCCGAAAAACACAGCTTCCGCTGAGTCATGGGTCTGATCCAATCGCATTGTAGAATTCGGCATGATTTTATCACCGCGTCCGAAGCCAAGAAGCTTAACAAACGGAGATTCGGGAAGTCTGCTTAGTTTGGCGGCGGCGGCATGTAACACAAACCCGTTGATAATTCAGGGGAATGGCATGATGTTTATATTTTAGACTTATAAGTAAACAATATTTCTGGAGTCTATCTTCAATAAAAGACAAGTCTCGTTCAGTACTTCCATTTCATCCTAGCAAAACCTACGTCAAACAGCAGACAGCAGCATATACTCACCATGACATTAATACCACCTCGATCGTCTAACCGAATCTCTTCGCGGTCTACACCACTATCCGTCAGAATGAAGACCTATATAATACCCGTCATTATGATGGCCTTGATGGTTCAACTTCTGTTCCTAGCAAATATGTCCTACCTCTTCGGTTCCCTCTTCAAGTCTTCGACGCGAATGCATAACCTCAAGATCCTCGCGATCGATTTCGACGGCAGCGATATTGGAAGGGCCATCTCTGGTGCTTATGATACCCTTCAGTCAGACAAGTTCCCTTCCGTTGAGTTCGGTTCATCCTCCGAGTATGATACTCCGGAAAAGGTCCGCGACGCCGTCTGTAACCATGGCTACTGGGGCGCTATTTACACTCATCCTGGTGCCTCTGATCGTCTTTTGTCCACCATCGAGGGCGACAACACTACTGTTTATAATCCACAAGACGCTGTCACTACGATTTATAACGGCGCATACTATCCTTCCATCTTCTCCTCCCTACAAGGCAACATGCAGAGCCTCGTTGGCGCTGCCGCAACCATGTATGCCCTTGCGACTCCCGATGCCCTCAAGGCCGTCAACATGACCAACCCTACCTCAGCGAGCACCCTCCTTCGACCCTTCCATGCCAACATCTGGAACATCATGCCGACCGAGCAGGGTACAAGAGTTCTCCTGAATACTGTCTCACTAGTGATGGGGATTCTCATGCATTTCTTTTTCCAGATGGGGTTGAATGGCATCACAACTTCTACCAAGGTCCTCCAGTCGTACTCAAAGCGAGATGTCTACGTTTTCCGCTTCATCACTGGAAAGATTTATACCCTCATCGGTGCTTTAGGCATGGCAGGCTATTTCTGGGCCTTCCGGGAGAACTGGAGCGTTGATGCTGCTCAGTTCTTTGAGACTTGGATGTGCCTCTGGTTCTACATGGACATCAACTACCTTGTCATCGACACAGTGCTGGCGACTATAGTCCCTATGCAGTTCTTTGCTTTCTTCCTTCTTACATGGATCATCCTTAATATTGGGTCGACCGTCTTTCCATTTGAGCTCACCCCAGGGTTCTACCACTGGTCGTGGGCACTTCCAGCCCATAACGCGTGGCTTCTTCTTGTCGGTATTTGGTCTGGATGCCGGGCCAATGCTGGGGTTACTCTACCTATCCTATTCTCTTGGTGGGTTGTTGGACATGCTGGAAGCACTTGGTCAGTCCGCAAGAGATGCATGATGGCTGAAGCCGAGGCAGAGAGTCAAATGCAAGACAATTACAACGAGAAGTTTGAACGATTTAGCACCGAACAGACACGACAGGAAACATCGCAAGGACTGAGACCGGGACCAAAAGGTCAGGATGTTGACCTTGAGGCCAACCTCCCCGCGCAGAGTCTACGCAATGACGATGATAATCGCACAATTACAAGTGGCGACGAGCCGTCACAGGAGCGCGATAACATCAAATAACTGCCGGTGTGAATCATATTATTTGCAGTCGGGTTCTTAAGGATATCTGCTTGTCGTCATGCTTTAGCGAACTGGATTTAGGATTTATGGGATTTGTGAGTTGGCGTTTGACTAGAGGGCCGAGATACTGGGGCTTTTTTTTTCATAGACGTAATAGATGAGTTGGTAGATATTCCCTCGTACACTTTATAGACACAGTGTGCGGACTATTAAATAATACATCAGCATTTAACCTTGAAGCGAGCCATAAGTATCGAAGTTCGTCAATTGATCTATCTCTTATTGAAGGATGCACAGCACGCCGCTCTGAAGAATATAACACCCAACTTGAGAATAGATAAATATCTCGAGGACTGCTCTTGGATTTCTGCGGTTGCCTTAAGGGTTCGCCTCTGGCGACAGCGGATCCAGTTCATATTGGACGCCATCAACTCAGGGTCCGTTTCAGATGACGGGGTGAAGGAAGGCATGAGGAACAAGAAATAGCCGGTTGGTAGAGTACGATCCCGTAAAATGATAGTCTCATTTTACATGAAGATCGCATCTCGCGTGCGTAGGTCAGACGCATCAAAGGTCAGGAGCTTAACAAATTTGAAGAGAGCGTGGTAAAAGATGGCAATAATACCCCAAACACATGGCAGCCCTAAAGTAAGAAAAGTTTAGACCTTGAAATGACAATACATAAGTTAGTTTAGGGCAATTTTAGGATGCTCTTCACGCAACTTGGCGAATTTGGCGTTGGGTCAAAGCCAGCTTCGCGCCTCTTGAAGATGTGTTTGGGCGAGGCTGATGATAAATTCCATTTGGACCGTTTTATTTAAAGTAAACAAAATGTGTAACCAGTTCTTATGTCCTTTCTATCCGTAAAATAATAAATGTGCAAATGTTCCAAATAACTAGATCAAATCGTCAGGGTTCTTAACAAAACCCTCAATGACACGTGCAAGCTCCTCTACCTTCGCCTCCCAGAACTCTCGACGTTCCTCATCTGCTTCAATACCAATTTGAGTTCTACCGTTCTCAACAAATGAAACAATACGAGGTGGTATAGCAGGCTCGGGATGGGGGATGGAGTAATCCACGCGACACTTGGTTCCAGCGAAAGGAATCGAGTCGAAGAACTCCTTGTTGAGATGGTTGGTGAAAGACCCGTAGAAGGGAGTGTCTGCGGGCCAGTTTGTGCATTCTTTGAGCACTTCCCCGAAACTGAGCGTCGCGTGTTGACTACCCTCAACGGATTGACTTCGGACGTAGTCCAGAAGCTGTGAGGCTGTCCAGTTGGGCTCGAACTTGACGCGGACAGGCTGATATTGGTAGCAGGGGCCCATGATGGTGTCAATACCAGCAACATCCACGTCTCGACCGGAAACGATACCACCGAACGTGACATCGGAGACATTGAGGTGCTGCGACAAAACCTTGGCCCAGCCAGCAGTGAGAAGCATCGCGTGTGTCGTGTCGGGTGAGGCTCCAGAGATGTCAACATCCTTGGTCATGAACGCAGTCTTCTGCTGAGGCTCTGCAGCAGGAATGATCTCAGTGTACGAAGATCCTTCGAGAATCTTGCGCCAGAAGTCAACGTTCTGAGGCTTGGCGGTTGAGAGATGATGGATGTAGGTCTCAAAAGGCTCCGATGCGGGGATCTCCAAGCCTCGGTATCGAAGCTCAAGCTGGCGGAGAATTTCTGGCAGAGAAACGCCATCGTATTGTGCGTGCGAAATACGGATCATGAAGGCGTTCTCAGTCTCGCCTCGAAGAACGAAGAGGCGAATGAAATAAGCGCCGAAAGCGAGATCAGTGCTGGTGTTGACGTCCGATTCTGCGACTTGCTTAGCAGCGGTGTCAATTGAGCCCTCGACGCTTTGTTCCGTGACCGGCACCTTCAAGTCATCAAGGACAACCTGGAGAGTCTGCCCCTCATGTTGGACGAACACAGTTCGAAGAATGGCGTGCTGCGACACGAGGTACTGGAAGCTATCGACAAGACGGGCAGTGTCAATTGACTGATCCAGGTAAAGCATGTTGTACTGAACCGAGCTTCGTGGGGCAGACACTGTTTGCTTGACATCGCCTTGTTGAGGTCCAGTGGCGGGGAGAACGTCCTGGACCTTCCAGGTCGAGTCGGCCAATTGTGGCTGGATAGCCTGGGCGAGGAAGCCATCGACATCCTTGGTGCTCAACAGCGAGAAGGGAGTATACTTCTTCGTACTCTCGCTGGCCTCAGGTGAGATTTTGACCAATGAGTTGGCCATACCACGGAGCTGCATGTTCTGGAAAATGCTTGCGACAGACAAACGATAACCATCCTGTCGCAAAGCAGAGACCATACGCATAGCCACGATGGAGTCACCACCCAGACGGAAGAAGTTATCATCGAGCGACAACTTCTCCTCCTCAATACCAAGGAACTTGGACCATGAAGCACGAAGAACGCGCTCCTTTGTGGTCAAGACTGTGGTGTCGGCAATTGTCTTCTTGAGGGAGGCGAAACATTTGCGAAGCTCAACGACCAGCGACAGAGAGACCTCCGAAGCGAGAGTCTCAATGGAGTTGATATCTACGGTACTGGAGAGGGGGATGCAGATTGAGGGAATGGCATAAGGCGGGAGAGTCTCGGCCATTGCTTTGTTGAGGCCGATAATTGCCGTCGCGAGTTCAACAGAGACATCTTCCGCCAAAGGCAGTGATGCGTGTCCAGCATCGACACCAAGCTTGAGTAATTGAGCATCCTTCACAGGTGTGTCTTTGATGAATGCGACAACCACCGGAGTCTGACTGCTAGAGCCCTTGGGAACGACAAGTCGGCTCACAGCTTCAGCAGTACCAGGAAGAAGGCGCTTGAGCTCAAGATTCGTAACGTTGAGATCCACGACGCGACCGTCAACACTGGCCATGTCATCCTTGCGACCGACAAACACCAAGCTCAGATCATCGGTGTATTTGACAAGATCGCCGGTGCGGAAGAGCTTGCTCTGTCGGCCAGGGTAACCTAGCGCACCCTCCTTCAACCACTCAGGAGCATCAACAACATCAGCATCTTCGCGCACAGAAGCACTCTCAAGCAGGAGCTCTCCAGTGCTTCCAAGCGGCATGAGAAGCTTCTCATTGCCAGGCTGGACGATCCAAGGAACATATTGGACCGTGGGGTACTTGTCTCCGCTGGACAGGAATCGCGAGATGTCCTTGGGAGAGACAGGTGCCTGCTTATTGGCTTCCCAGATCTCTCCTAGCTCTTCTTCTCCCAGGCATGTGATGTCACTCAATGGGCGCGACACATCGCCGCGAAGTTGATTGATAGCAACCTCAAACTGCGACAACACGCGCTGAACTTGGACGTGGCTGAGAAGCTCCGAGTCAAAGCTTGCCAGGAGTCGGAAGCCAGTCTTCTGAAGTGAAACAGCCAACATGAGAGGATACGAATTGAAGTGCAGGGCCTCGAGAGCGGCATCTCCACCACGGAAAGAAGGCAACTCATCGGTCTCTGTCTCAGAAGGCTCGGGATCTTGAGGCTGGACAACAAGACCCATGGTGACTTCACAAGCAATTTGAGCATCTTCGCTGAGTCGGCGGATGTGCTGGATACCAAGATGCTCATGTGCAGAGCGAGCGACACTCTGTTCTTGGACCGCGCGAAGGAATTCTTGCACAGTAGTAGTGCGGTCCAGACGAATGCGAACCGGGACAGTAGCGAGAATGGGACCCTCAATGAGCTCAGCGGCAGGAAGAGGAATAGTACGACCCATGAACGTCTCTCCGAAAACAACATCATCGCTCATGGAGTATTGCGATGCCAGCAGAGCCCATGCTGCGCGAATGACGGTAGCGATGGTGATGTCGGACTTAGCAGCCTTATCAAGCTTGATGAAGCGCTCAGTCAAGGAGTTAGGATCAGGAATGTAAGAGCGCGATGGCAGAGTTGGGAATTGAGGTCCTGTAGCGCCAGCGAGTTGAGTCTTCCAGTAGTCCTTGGACGACTCGCGTGAGTCTTCGGCAAGGTAGCGAATGAAGTGCTTGAACTGAGCAGGGCGGGAGACTTCTTCTCCCTTGTACGCAGCACGGGCGTGTTCGACGATGAGATCTGTAGACCATCCGTCGTAAATAGCGTGATGGGCCGTCCAGACAAAGTATCGCTTGTCGAGAGCCTTGTCAGTGACGATGGCAAAGCGAGAGAGCGGCGCGCCAGGCGACATGGGCTCTTTCTTGTCTTCCTCAAGGAACTCGTCCAGAGTTGACTCAACCTCCTTCCATTGAAGTGGTTCGTTGACTACGACTTGCATGAAGCCATGCTGCTTAAACTCAACGATGCGAGTTCGAAGGATGGGGCTCTCCTTGTACACAACATCCCAAGCGGACTTGAGCTTGTCAACAGAACTTGAGGCGGGAACATCGGCAATTCTTTGCGCGACATAGTTCTCCTTTGATCGCGTGTAGAAAGCCATATGGATCTCCTGCATGGGCGCACAAGGGTAAATATCCTCGACCGCACTGACGTCGCATCCCGAATGCTCAGCAGCCTCAGCGCGCAGAGCATCGCGGTCCATGTTATCCCTCAGCAAAGAGAACTCGGGGATCTGCATATCAACACCCTTGCTCTTATCACCCTTCTGCATCGACTTGGCCATGTCGGAAAGAACTGGGTAATTGAAGATATCTGTGACGGAAAGAGTATATCCCCAGTCTCGAATGACTGGCACGAGCTTCATCGCAAGAACAGAGTCTCCGCCTGATGTGAAGAAGTTGTGTGTAGTGCTGACTTGCTTCGTCTCAAGTCCAAGCAGGCGACACCATGAGTCGCGCAGGAAGAGTTCAGCCTCAGACTCTGGCTCGCGGATCTCGGAGGACTCATTTGCAGCTGCTGAAGCCTGAAGGTTTGCAGAGATCTCAGCACCGAGGGCGCGAAGAGACTTGCGATCAGTCTTTCCGGAGACAAGGTACGGGATCTTGGAGAGAGTGATATACGTAGCAGGCACCATGTACACTGGGACGACCTTTGAGAGTCTCTCATTGAGCGTCTCAAGCGAGGCACGCAGACGAGGTGGGAAGTCAATTTGCCGAGCATCGCCATCATCCTTCGCTTCACGATCAGCGATGAACGCTACTAGCATAGACTCCTTGTTCTGGTTTCGTGGTGCGATAATCTCAGCCACGACTTCAGCGCCCGCTGGAAGAAGGTTCTTGATGTGATGCTCAATCTCTCCCAGCTCCACACGCTGGCCGCGAAGCTTAATCTGAGTGTCCTTGCGACCAACAAATACGAAGCCTTTCTCGCCGTCTGGATCATATCGGACCAGATCACCTGTCTTGTATAGACGCCCACGGCGACCAGGAATCCCACCAGCGCCAGCGAGGAGGAAATCGGGGTCGTGGATGAAGGCTGCGTTTGTCTTTTCTGGATCTCCAAGATATCCTTGACCAACAATTGGACCTTCAACGAGCAGCTCTCCGACAGCTCCAACGGGAACAAGCTTGTTGTGATCATCGGGATCAACAAGCCAGATACAAGCGCCGGTACCGGGACCGATGCTGACATACGGCTTGCCCGCTGCGCTAGGATTGACAGTGCATCCAATCGTGCACTCAGCAGGACCATAACCAACGACAATTCGTGTATGTTGACCCCAGATCGCAATATCTCCGGCCGAACAAGACTCGCCGCCGATACCAAGACTGTTCAGCGATGGAATAATATCAGGATCCAAAATTCGCGCGACTGACGGTGTGATGTTAACCATGTTAACCCGCAAACGGCGAATCGCACCGCTGAGATCATTCACACGGTCTTGATCAGTAGGAATACAAAGACAACCGCCCCGAATGAGCGTGCAAAGAATGCTATCGACACTGACATCGAAAGCATATGATGTGAAGTCGAGTGACCGGGAAGTACTCGAGTATCCAATACCCGTGCTTCGCGCAAGAGCGCTAGCAGTATATGTTTCGTGCGAGAGCATAACTCCCTTCGGCGTGCCGGTACTTCCAGAAGTGAAGATGATATAAAGAAGAGATTCGGGTGGTACGTCGGGAAGCTTTCGGAGGAGATCTTGAATCGTCTTGGCCAAAGAGTCGAGAGTCCCAGTATCGACAATGACATGCTTTGCGTCGGGCGCGATTTCGGGGCCGTATTTCGCTTGGTCTCTTGAAGTGAGAATATGTGTCGCGTTGACTTGTTGCGCCATAACTTGTCGTCTCTGCATAGGTTGACTGGGATCGTGGAGTGAGAATGCAGCACCGGCTTTGATGATGCCCATGACTGCGACAGTTGTCCATCTTGACTTCTCAAAGCACAGCGGTACAATATCGCCGACCTTGACTCCAAGATCAATGAGATGTTGCGCAAGCAGTGTCGATAGTCTATCAACGTCCGCATATGTGAAGTCGCCATCCCATGAGCAAATGGCTGGGGCATCGGGGCGCCACCTCACTTGCTCAGCGATCAATGTGTGGATGCACATGGGCACTGGCGGAGGAAGGTCTTTGTTCCAGTTCCATATCACAGACTTGTCGAGCTCGCCTAGTGGTAGGACAGAGCTAATTGTTGCAGTCGAATCGGTGAGTGTTGTGTTGAGAACTTCGACGAGGGCTTGGGCAAAGTGGTTGGCGAGGAACTCTGCGCCTAGAGGCTCGCGCCATGTCGGTCGGAGCCATAGAACGTCGTCTTCTAGTGTCGCTTCAATTTGAACGTTTCCCTGTGTCGCGCAACCCATTAGTTGGTGTACGTGAGAGGTGAGGGTCATGCGCTTACCCATTTTACAGACAGTTCGCCGTCTTCGGTCACGTTAGTGACGACCTCGCCTGTCGCAGCTTCGTCGTTGAAGAATAACTTATAACCTTTTGTGTCAAAAGGCTGCTCTGATTGTAGTTCTTGTTGCAGGTAGCTTCGGAACACCTTCAGCTCTGATGCAACAGAGTCGCTACCGTCCCATTGCAGCTTCGATGTGTTGAGGGTGAATGTGCGACACGTCGAAGATCCAATTTCGCTCAAACCCCACGAGAACTCAACATGGTTCCCGTGGCTATGACGATACAGAAGAAGCGTCCATGCTAATAGTAGGATCTCAAGCTCACAGCTATCCTGGTCTTGTTGTTTGCGAAGAACGGGTACGTCATACCGCACACCCTTCGCCCGCGGCTGCGCCGACGACTGAACGTCTCCCATGATGGGCTGTTTTGTGTGTATCTGTTTAATGTTGTATTTGGTGGGCTAGAGAAGATCCCACTGGAGACGATGGGAATACAGATGCAGTTTGCAACGACGAGAAACTCTACATGAACGCCTCCACTATTTTATTGCAGAATTGCCAAACCAACCTGCAAGAACACCATTACGTATTGAACAGAGGTTTTCATCCCTCTTGAGCATATCGTATACAAGTTGTGTGGGGGGTAGACGGGGACCTTTGAAGCTTCACTCACTCAGGGTCCCAAGCTTCCCATCATGGGCGACTTCGGAGGGCGTCCGTCTTGGGGAGTCGTCTGCTCATCGGACGTCCATTGCTGATCTCGGCACGCTAATCCGTACGTGAATCGATGTGAAGAGGATGAAAGCCCCACGCTCGATGGACCCCTTGGATACATCCTAGCTTCCCGTGTAAAAGTTGCGGAACTAGTGTGGGCAAAGAAGCAAGAAGAAGGGAGCGGGAGATGGGTGGCTTCGGTGAGAGGTTGCTCTGCCAAGGCGGTTGTGAGTGAGGCTGCTTTTTTGATCAGGGGAAATACACGTTCGCATGAACTCATGCAACAGAGCGCGATGTGGTAGCCAGAGCTATGGTAAAGGATTCATCCGCGTAGTAACAGATGGTTCGATGAAAGTAAAAAGGACTGCGCCTCTCCACCGCGCCATGTAACAGCGTTGCAACCCAAGAGAAAACAGGGTTTCTTTCTCATCCCGTTACTATACGGAGAGGCGTAATAATCGACATGTCGGCGGGGACGCAGTGGATGAAGTGACGACCCCCATGAAGCCGCAGCGACTTTTTTTCTTCTCGTGTGGTGGGGTGATTGATAAGTTCATTATCTGATCTGATTGACAAGGATCAATGAAATCTCCACAAGAGCTTGCCATGGCGTCACACCAACAAGCCACTGAATTTCTTGAGTCATCTGTACCTCAAAGTGTCTGAAACCGCCGTGGCTAGCTCTAATATGAATTAAGTATGTCGGGCTCTATGCTAAACGTGAATACAGAGCGAAAATGCCTCATAAATGCACGCAATGCATCATAGCTTACTATCCACCCATCTCGGAGCCCTCTTCTCCACAAAGGCCTGCACGCCTTCGTGGAAATTGTGTCCATCAGCCATGATCTTGTCCCACGTCTGGCGGTGCACCCGGACTGCATTCTCAGCACTCCCATGCTCCCAGCCAGCAAGGATACCTGCGCGAGACACAATAACACTATCAGGGCTATTCTTGATAATGAGGGCAGCATACTCCAGCGCCTTTTTGACCACTGGTCGCTCCAGCACATCGCTGTCTGCTGGGGCGTCTTCAGTGATAGCGTTGAGAAAGCCAAACTCGCGCGCCTCTGCAGCACTGATGCTCCGCCCTGTTAGAGCCATCTCAGTGGCGCGCGGGCGGCCAATTGTCCTTGCCAGTCTTGGTAGAGAGCCTGCATTAGCAACGACACCAATCTTAGCCTCAGGGAGAGCAAAAGTGGCGCTCTTCGCAGCGACAATGAGGTCCAGGTTGGCGATGATCTCGAAACCGCCTCCCATCGCGAGACCGTTTACAGCGGCAATGATGGGTTTCTTTCCGCTCCTACGCGAAAGGCCGCCGAATCCCGTCGTGGGTGGGTCCATGGGTCTCTTCTCGGGAATTCCGTCTCTTTTGCGCTGATTGATCTGGTTCCATTCCTTGAGGTCCATGCCAGCGCAGAATGCACGCCCAGCGCCTGTCACGATGGCGCAGCGCAGTGAGGGCTCGTCGTCGTACCACTCCCAGAGAGCTTCGAGCTCATATTCTGCGTCGCTGGTCATTGCATTGAGGGCTTTGGGTCGGTTGAAGACCACGAGCATAACGTGTTGTGCTGGGAATGAGACGAGGCCATAGCTTTGGGCTGGTGGTTGACGATTGAACGTGTGTTGCGCCATGGTGGTCGATTTGCTGAAGGATGGTGGGTGGAATGGTGTATGCTTCGGTGAGTGTGCGTTTATGTGCTGCACTCGGTGATAAATCAGGCCGGCAGGGTTTATCTGATGAAGCCGAGGATGCTCAATGGCCAGCACCTCTTGATGAATCTGTTCCGATCAGATAAAAAAGATTGGTGCAGTGTGACCCAAGCCGGCGTTAGAGTTTCAGAAGGGTTCAGTTGAAAATACCCCTGTTCCTCGATCTCCGACACGCCCACGCCCACGCCCCCCTCCAGCGCATGGCATGGCACCTGGTCGTTTTGGCGTGGAGCTACGGAATGAACCGTTTGAGAATCTAATCAATCACATCTGATAATTCAGGGCGAACATGCATCACATGCTGCATTCTAGGGATTTCTTTTTCATGATCGTGAATGCTAATGTAGCACCGAGATCGGGTGCTTGAGCAGAATTTTCATGGGAGCTATGACAGTTCCAAGAGCTTGGGAGATGATCACTGCCTGCCCTGGAATGATGAGAGCTGGGCGAAGGGGATTCATTCTGCCTAGCCCATTGCTTGCAAAGACTTGCAACAGAATACTTGCAACGACTGAAAAACACCATGGAAACGTGAATCTCACTGACTTGGCAATGGTTTGTGTGTTTCCTTTTTCCACTCATGCCAAAATGTGGCTTTCTTGGCTGACAAGCATGTCCCGGTGCTATCGGTAGTTGAGCAAGCCAGCCTCTATTTCCCCTCCGAACCGAGTCCGCGCCTTTCCCGTGTCGAAAAGCAATGTCATCGACTTCACCCACGATTTAATGGTCCCCGTGATTGGGCATGAACAATGAGCGATATATGCATCGAGGCCCTAGATAAATTCTTGAGTCAGCGGCTGAAAACATGCGTGAGAATGTGATGCGCTGCGAAAGCTGAGGGCAGGCTGGCCAAGCAAGCGCTTTCGCGATTGTAACAAGCCCTGTACAAGAGAGTATTTTGGTTGCTTCCTTACGCATGGGCTTGTGTTTGCAGAGTCATGTTTGCTTCAATATTTGCCATTCACTTCCTTGCTACGTTGCGAAGGCTTGCACGACGGTCGAATTGATCGTGGGATGGCAGTGGGCGAAGACCTACATTTGTGCGGGGGTCGGCGACAGCGCTGAAAGAAGGCCGCCGTTTGCGCGATCGAGTGATTCGCGCAGAATACCTCCTCTATGATCGCTTCCAAGGACTGAAGTGTCAACTTACTTCTACTTTTGTTCGCGTGGGGGCTTGATGGAGGCGTTTGCTTTTCCGTCACGTACGTTGCGTTTATACGCGACCGAGAATGTCAACTCCAGGTGCTGCGTGACCACGGCTTCGTAGATATTCCATTCGAGCGACGGTTCTACCACACAGCCTCACGTCACAATGAACAATTCACCTGAGTTCTGATTTCACCAGTTGGATTGGGCTTTCCAGCTTGCGAAGCCATGTATCGTAGCCTACTCCGTGGCGCATGCAAAGTAAACCACTGGAAGGAAACCTCAGTATTAGCTCAACTGTATTAACACCACACCAAATGATTTGCCACTCTGCTTCGCTCAGTCGTATAAACATGGTAACTCATTTCAATGCCAATTTTACATTCACATCCATGGCCAACCAGTCGTCGCATCGGTATAATTGAAACGTCTTGTGTTCAGCATACGCATCGCCAGACTCCCACCCTAAGCCACAAAGTGATGCTCTAGCTTCAAGCCATCTGTCGCTGGGTATTCGCAATTCGCAGGATATGTCGATCTAATCTAATCTGATTGATGGCAAAAACTGATTGATTAGAGCTCGGCAAGCCGTGTTTCGTGGTGGTGTAGCGAAAGTCGGTGGCGTGAATGTCATCCCGGGACCACCAAGACCGAGCCAAGCTCATGCAACCTCCACTATTATGATTTTCGTAGCATCTGCGGCGATTCGAAGCGCATCAAGCGAATAAGTTCTCACGATCGAGAGGTGACAAGAACTCAACGTAGATAATCCCTTTCATCATCATTCTATAGGGTAGAGCTTGCAGACAACTCGATACTTCACGAGCTTCACCAACACGAGACGAAATTTCTCGAGTGGGACTGAGCAAAAAACTCAGAACCCCACAAGAGCTTTCTTTCTAAATCTCCGCGCCTCAAATTAGCGCACATCCCATCCACTTGGCCCCAAGTAGTGTCTTTAGTGGCATGATTCCACTGCAAAGCTCGCAGGGACTGCGGATAATCGGCACAGACCGGATACAACACGACGTATTCGACCAGGGGGACAAAGCTTCCAAGCTTTACAAGACAGACTCCCCTGCCCTGTCTGCTTCCCTCGGCTTGTCCACTTCACGGTACGGTACGGTACTCCGTACACATCGGAATATTCGCCGTCTCAAGGAAAGATGGAATACATCTTATCTAATCTGATTGGGCCAAGACCCTTCAACACCGAGATCGGGGTATAAATAAAATCTGGAGAGAAAAAAGAACAAGTTCAGTAGTCACAAGCCAACAACCAACAATCATGTCTTCAGAACCATTCCAACAAAAGTCGCCAATCAAGATCAGGCTTCCTCTGCCTTATCTGTCCACTTACTATCTCGAGCGCACTGCTGAGAATAAGCAGTCGTATCGTCTGCGCAAGGACGACTCCGTCACAGAGGGCAAGCCGTTCCCCAAGGCTCTCCATGCAGATGATCTAGTTTTCTCCAAGATTCCCGCTGTGGAATCTGATAAGATCCCTGATTCTGATAATCGCGAGTATGCTCGTGCTAGAAGAAGCCCTGTTTGGTCGTTGAGCTGGGAGAAGCAGACTCCTACGCTTGCGCAGACGTGGATGTTCCTCTACACTTTCTTCACATATCACTTTGATGTAGAGCAATTCCGCCTTCGTCTTGAGGGCGCCGGCGCTGAGGATCTGGCCAAGGAGCTGGTCCTCTCCATGATAGCCATCAACATGCCTCCTCCTCCCAAGGGCGTTGAGCCCGCGCCCAGCACTGGTGTTGAGGTTCTTGTTCTTCGCAGCGCGTTCTGGCAGGGATGTGCCTCTCCATTGGGCCAACAGCCCATCTGGCTTCCTACCTGGAACTCCGCCAACGTGGTGCCTCATCTGGAGTACGTGATGACGCCCACCTCTGAGTCCACTCTCCTGCGTCACCCGCGCCGAACACCCAAGCCTGCTGCCGGTAGTTACATCTACAGCCGGTACATCCCATCTCTTGATGAGCACTTCAACCTCGTCGCTCTCGACTACGAGAACCCTGAGCACTTGGGTCTCTTCAACACGTGGCAGAACGACCCCCGTGTCGCTGCTGGATGGATGGAGACAGGTACTCTAGATGAGCATCGCACATATCTCAAGAACATCCACGATGACCCTCACCAGTTCGCTGTTCTGGGCTACTTCAATGATACACCTTTCGCCTACTTTGAGCTGTACTGGGCCAAGGAGGACAAGATGGGTCAACACTACGCCTGTCTTGACTTTGACCGTGGCCGACACTCACTCGTCGGCAACGACAAGTTCCGCGGACAGTATCGCGTTATGGCATGGTGGCCCAGTGTGATGCACTACGAGTTCCTCGATGACCACCGCACTGAGAACGTTGTCGGCGAGCCTCGTCTCTCCAGCGAGAACGTTCTCAAGTATGAGATGATCTTTGGTCTTCACCAGGACAAGTGGATGGACCTGCCTCACAAGCGATCCAACCTTGTCAAGATCTCTCGTGAGCGCTTCTTCCAGATCTGTCCCTTCAACCAGGGCAAGCCTCGTGTCGCTGGCACGACCTTTGGCTTTGAGCCCAAGCTGTAAATAAATGGGAAGATATCTTTAAAAGTTGGTGGATTGGAAATTTGATAGCTATTGGACAGTAAATAATGCTAGCGACTCGTTTATCATCAGTCAGTTTTTGTAAGCACTGTTATTCATTCTTCCAACCTCTTGGCGACGGACTGTGACGTTTGGGCATGAGTGAAGCAACAGTTCGCAATTCACAATTCACGCACCAACGGGAATAACTCTGCCAAGATAACGGCCAAGTGATGATCCGATCTTACCGATCAGGAATCCTTTGACACGCTGCCAAGGCGCAACGGCATTGCCGATCCTGTTGATCAACTTCAATTACATGCAGAGGTTGCGATTGAAGATCAACGTTCTACAGTGAGGTATCTTACAGTTTGCCGCTTCTACCAGCCGCAAACTCTGGATATAGCAATTCCATTGTACGGTAATTAAGTCAGCGGGCGATGCAGCTTGAATGAGCTTCGGAACATTGGTCGGCTGTTGTTCACTTCCGGAAATGTCATGAATTACCCTCTCGTGACACGGAGCTAGCGTGGGGGACTCTTTTCTTCGTTACGGCTGCCGTCTTTTTTTACGCAAATGAGCTCCGAAAACTGGACGAAATTGCGCCGCTTGCAGCCGTCATTTAAGCTTGTTTAAGCGGCAGATAAACTGCGTCGAGGCTTGCAGCAACGAGATCGCGTGCCTCGCCCAAACTTTCTTTCTCACCAAAGCACAAGCAGTTGGCCGAGCAAGGAAGCCCATTCCTAGCTTCAGGGGTCCGGTCTCACGACCTTCAGTGGAGTGACTCTTCTCCCACAACCCGCGGCTCAAGCGGTTGAGGCACCCGACCCCTGGAGGACTTGACCCCTTGTGGCGTTTGGTCCGCTGGTTGTGAGGCCAGAATCAAGCCTCGTTATGCAGTCTTGGCCATAAAAGGGCATGGTCTGTAGGGCTACTGATGATGAGCAATGGAGCTGTATTTGCCAAGAGGAAGTTATTGATGATTGCCAAGAGAGAAAAATGGGCTTTTTACGGCGAGCTTCCGATGGGTTTTTAGTTTGCCAAGCATGGAACGTCGACAGCTGATGCAGGGTTTTTTTTTAACGACGTCTTGTAGTGCTCCGACGTGTTGGTTGAACATGACAAAAGACGCCTGATGGGAATCCTTGTATTATGGTGCCAAGATCACGCAGTTGGTTGGCTCTAAGTAATACAATCCCACGCCAGAGGCAAAAGCTGAAGAAAGTAGTGGGATGCGAAATGGGGAGGTTCCGCTGTAAAAGCGGAGGTTACAGTGAGGCCTCAGCAACTCCCAGCGAACCCTGTCTTCTCTGTACAAAGCGATGCTCCAAAGTGCATCAAGATTGAATCAAGATCCCACAATACGATAAATACAACACGGATCAAGCCCAACAAAAGGAATTTCACCGATGAAGCACAAACTTTGATTCGATCTAATCGATCAATCAGATTAGATAATGGAAATCTCTGCTTGACGCCCTCCGAATTGAACCCCCCACTTACAAACCCGGTAACTCGTGCGTTCCAGGCCTGTGCTAACGACAAAGTGGCTGCAGCCGCTGGATCCCTCGCGTTCCGAGAATCTCCAGTCTGTCTCTCTCTCTCTCTCTCTGTCTTTTGGTTCCCAATCCCCAATGTCCTTAAACGAGCCCGATCTCGGTGGATTTGGCCACCTGAGAGACCTGATCTTATCTGATGGAAAGTGGATTGCGTCTAATATCCTTCGCAGTCTAGCCAAAAGCACCCTTGCTCTAGACAAATGCTTTAAAATTTTCCCTGTCAATCTAAACTTATAACCGTGTGCTTTTCCCTCCCATGATCTGCTGAGCCTCTCTTCTTCCTTGTCTTCCCAAAGCTTAAGCTTAAATTTTATCCTCCTAAAGACAAGATCACCATGGGAGCTCTCGACAAGATCCTTGGGCGCAAGGGCAATGAGGGTGATGCCGCTGAGGCACCCGTCACTGTCACTGCTGCCATGAACGAAAAGGATCAGGAGGCTGGCAAATATCCTGATGAGACTGGTAGCGCCAGCGATGCTGTTACCGAGAACGCGCAGCATGGTGTCAAGACCGTTGAGGCCACAACTCTGGCCTGGAGCAAGAAGGCTCTTGCTGGTGTCTTCATCTTGTATGTTTATGTCTTGTCGCAATTGAGGTCGTGTACTAACAGCCTCGTAGCATGTGGTTGATCTACCTCACCAACGGTTTCCAGAGTCAGATCAATTACACTCTTGTTCCCTACGCCAGCAGTGAGTGGGAGTCTCACTCTCTCATTCCCGTCATTGGCATCGTCGCCAACTGCATGACTGCTGCTGTCTACATTCCCCTGTCCAAGATCCTCGATATCTGGGGTCGTGCTGAAGGCTTCCTCCTCATGGTCATTTTTGCTACCGTTGGTATGATCATGATGGCTGCTAGCCGAAACCTCGCCACCTACTGTGCCGCCGTCGTAAGTCATTGTCCAGTCTCTAGCAATAACACACGCATTTACTAACGCCTCCAAGGTCTTTTGGCAGGTTGGCTGGTCCGGTCTTACCTACAGCATCGACGTTATCACGGCCGATTCCACACAACTCAAGAACCGAGGTCTTGCATACGCCTTCACCTCTTCTCCTTACATGATCACTGCCTTCGCTGGTCCCAAGTCTGCCGAGGCCTTCCTCCGAAACGGTGATCAGTGGCGATGGGGCTTTGGAACATTCTCCATTGTCCTCCCCGTCGTCGCCATCCCCATGTACATTCTCCTGAAGTACAACCTTCAGAAGGCCAAGAAGCAGGGTCTCCTTGTCAGCGAGTCTAGCGGTCGATCTTTCTTGGAGAACATCAAGTGGGGACTCATTGAGTTCGATGCTGCTGGCGCTTTCTTGTTCGCTGCTGGCCTTGTCATCTTTCTCCTTCCCTTCTCCATCGCTAGCAGCGCCCCCAAGGGCTGGGACACTCCCTACATCATTGCGATGATCATCCTGGGCGTTGTTCTTTTGGCAATCTTCGGTGCTTACGAGCGCTTCGTTGCCCCCAAGCCCTTCCTTCGCTTCGAGCTTCTTACCAGCCGCACCGTTATCGGTGTCTGCCTTTTGGACTTCATCTACATGATCGCCTACTACTGCTGGAACAGCTACTTCACCTCGTTCCTTCAGGTTGTCAACAACCTTTCCCCCTCCAGCGCTGGTTATGTCAGCAACACCTTTGAGATCGTCTCTGGTGTCCTCCTCTTCATCGTCGGTTATGCCATGCACAAGACTGGTCGCTTTAAGTGGATTTTGTGCGTCGGTATTCCTCTGTACATGTTCGCTCAGGGTCTCATGATCTACTTCCGTCGCCCTGGTCAGTCCATTGGCTACCTCGTCATGTGTGAGGTCTTCATCTCCATTGCTGGCGCTACCTTCATTCTTTGCATGCAAGTCGGTATCCTCGCTGCCGTCGAGCATCAGTATGTTGCTACTGCCCTGGCTACCCTCAGCGTCACTGGCAACATTGGATCTGCTGTCGGCAACACTATCTCTGCCACTATCTGGACCAACACCTTCTACAAGAAGCTCGCCGAGTATCTTCCTGAGTCTGCCCAGGCTGATATCGACGCCATCTACGAGTCCCTCGACTCTCAGCTCATCTATGAGCCTGGAAGCCCCGAGCGTCTTGCTATCCAGAAGGCTTACGGTTATGGCCAGGCTCGCATGCTTGCTGCCGGAACCGGTATCATGGCTGTCGCTCTTATCTCGCTGTTCTTGATCAAGAACTACGATCTCAGGAAGATCAAGCAGACCAAGGGTACTGTCTTCTAAGAGACTGGACTGTCTTGGATTATACGGTCAGATTGATCTCAAACAAAATTATGGTGGAAGAGTAATGTTATATGATGTTATATACCTAGTACCTAGCAGACAATCGTAATAAATGATGGGGGCATTGTGGCCCCGGCGGTATGGCATTATATGCCTTGTTATTTGACTTTCAATGTCCAGCAGTCTGTGATAGTTGCTCGTGATCTTGTCTCGGCCGCTAGACTTATCATCGGGTCGCCAGATTGATATCCAGTTCATCGTATGAAGCATGTTGACGCGTGCTTTGGAGACAAACTTGTCGCGGGGACACTGTTTGGCATCTCACAACAGCCAAAGTATTTGCATCCTATAGGATAAAGCATTTGCAGTTATTGAATCATGTTCTTCTGCTGCCTCGCGATGGTGATATCTGACTGGGGGCTCTCGATTGAAGTGTTCATTTGTTAGACCAGCACTATACACATTCCGATCCAACAGCATTGGCGATGAGGAGATAATACGATGTGCGCACTTGCATGCGCTAGCTCAAATTTAAGTCTATCAATTCTATCTTCAATTATATTTAAATCTTGCCAAGAATGAACTGCATGAGTCCCTGCTGAAGACCCGTCACCGCAACACTTCCGTGATCCTCGCCCTCAAACTCACGCGTCCAGATTTTCTTGACACTCGGGCAACCCTTCAATCGAGACACCAAAGCTGTTGCACTTGGTTTCATTTTATCGTCTTCCGCACAGTTCTGTCTCTTGTACCACTTTTCATCATCATCGTCAGGCTCCCTCACCAACTCTGACTTGCCGGTACCCCATGTAAGAGCCAGCGAAAATGGAGGGTCGACGGGCTTGTCGCGTGCAAGAAAAGCAGTCTCACGCTCGCGAATCAAAAAGTCCTTGTTCCACCAAATGACAGGACTGGCAGCGATATAAGTGTTGAAGAGCTCTGGTTGAGTGAACATTGTGTTGAGGGTGAAGATGCCACCGTATGAATGGCCAAAGAGAGCCTTGCGACCGGTGTGAAGATTAGCCTTAGGAAAGAGCTTATCCTCCACATATGGCATAACATCGGCCTTGATCCAATCAAGGAATTCATTGGCCTCGCCGAATGAGATGTCGGTACGAGGCTTGCCATATCTGTCGAGCGGCATGTCATACTCATCGGCTGGTGGTGTAAGATCTGGGCCACGACGGAAGTCATAGACATATTTACTGGGCGGGTATCCAATGCCCACCACCACAGTCCTTGTGCTGTTCAAGTATTCCAATCGACGGGAAACATCAACAGCTGTAAAGAAATAGGCATTGCCATCGACAAGGTAGCTGCGTGGTAATTAGGTACTGGTATTCTGGGGGGATGGTGAAGGTTTACTCACACCAGATTGACCACTTCGTTTTCAGAAGCAACGCGATCTTCACCCCAGCACAAAGGCCATGCTACTTGCACAAGATAATCTCCTCTCTTTGTCTTGGCAAGCCACTCGAGAGTATTAGGGACACGAGCGTGTCCATGGCTATGATCGGCAGTCATTGTTTTGTTGCGAATGTGAACAAGACTCCTTGGTGTTGATAATGACAATAGTGGGCGGGCGCGAGTGAGACGACGCAGCATGACATGCAGCGACAGCAGACTAAGGTGAGACGAGTCAATGACTGGACTGGACTCAAGATCTGATAAACAGAGAAAAAGATCTGATAAAAACCGCGCATTTACTATGGGTCCTTTATGGCGTCAGTGCGACAGCGGTATCGGATCAGGGCTTCGGGCGGTTATGTTCGGCAGAACCCACTGTCACTTTACCATTTGACACGAAGAAATGCAACGTTGTCGGCATCTACGTGATAGTTCTTCTATGGCTGATATTGTCATAGCGTGATGCGCAATGGTAAAGCGATGGTACCGCCGTTGCCAATCCTCTGCCAGGCTGACCTCGTAAGTGACG
Source organism: Fusarium redolens (assembly GCF_020744475.1). Lineage (NCBI taxonomy): Eukaryota > Fungi > Ascomycota > Sordariomycetes > Hypocreales > Nectriaceae > Fusarium > Fusarium redolens. Next base: position 629,049 of record NW_025763679.1, on the reverse strand, counting down.
CGCGCCAACTCACCGACGGAAGCACGCTGGCTCTCAACCATCGGGAAAATTGTAGAAAAGAAGGAATGATTCCGGATATGTTAGACTATTCAGTTATCTATATAGATACCACGTTGGACGTAGCCTTGCCTTCCATATGATGAGCAATACCTTCTGATGCCAGTCACGGCGAGGACATAACCGTTCCTCTTCACTATCCACGTCTAAATCACCTTTGTGACAACTGGCTGGTCACACATCGAGCGTTCGACAAAGAATAAGTCCAGAGATCCTTGATTTAGTAGAACAAGACAGGCAAGGCTCAGGGAGGAGTCGCAAACTTGCGTTCTGGCCGGGTGAGAAGAACAGTGCTTCGAATTGTGATGCTGTTCATGCTTAGTTCTACAAAACTTAGCCTAATAACTTCATTAATTAATTATGAGTTGACTTTTATACTGGGAAGATAATTCATGAATGTTTGGACATGTCGCAGGTTTGCTCCTGAAGTTCTCTCCGGTTACATCAAGCTGTCTCTCCGCAGGGACTAGGGACGGAACTTTCAAGCCGAAAGCATGAGCAAACTGCCATCAAGTCAATCAACCGGAGCTGTTTTGACGTGACGATTGGGGAATATTGAAACCTCGGGCTTGCTGCAGCCCTATGAAACGGGCCCGTAGGATCATCTCAGTACTGGTGTAACCCACCACCGATACCCCCTGACACTTTCAATGGGACTACATGCATTCATATGCAAGATGAAGGGTCTTAGTCTGAGGAGTGGTCTGTTTGGGTGTGCTATAAGTCCCACAGACGGGTATGGATGGTAGCAGTGTGATGGATCGAAGCCTGCTCGATACGCCGACTAGGCTGCGTCGGCCTGAGCAGTAAAGTTGCCATCGTAAGAGGTATTGCTCGAAAAGGAGATCCTCTTGATATTATTTAATGGTATTGGAGACGATGCATTCCCCCGTGTGAGAAGGACCCGTACAATGCATGCGATGAATCGTGGATGCACCTGCATGAAGCCCAGTTTCATCACGTCGCGACCCGGGAAGATCAAGGACCTCTCCCGTGATCCCATTGGGAAATATCCGTAAGGGTTCTGATATTATATCTCGCATCAATGGATGCAGATTGCGCCCATCCGCTGCGGGTGCCGCATCGGTCCATAACCCATTCGAGTGCTACTAGTACAACGAGTACACCACAATAGGACGTTCTCTTTCCTCCAGAGATGAGGAGTCGTGAGACTTCAGAATACTATACGTATCGCATGTATATTACGATGGCCGAAAGTCTGAGCCCATGCAAAGCGGAGGGAGACTGGCGTACTGGTGCAACAGGATGAAGTCAATCTCGACCGTCGCTACATGGGTGCCATTGCATTACGACCACGACAAGCCTAAAGAACTATGATGAGCAACCACGAGCATCGAACACCTTTTGCCTCAGCTTAGAATTCAAGAAGTTTGTCATTTCAAGCTTTTGGGCCATCAAACCTCTGCTCTCGGTGATTGGTTCACGCAGCATACTTTGACACTGTAATCATTACAAGCTACAACATTCTGGGTTTCGCTCAGGCTCAAGAACCTCTTTTATAGGTCACTTAGCCTCTTACAGATGAGTGACACGTCAAATGCGTTATTCGCTGCATATGCGACACCTAATTGTTGAACAAGTCTGAGTCGATCGCGAAGCAATGGAGATGCTGGGGGTCATCATCATAATTGCGGGCACAGTCCCCAACTAAAAACCCTTGGTGAGATGGCCGAGTTGGTTATGGCGCCAGGTTAAGGTTAACCTTAACACCAATTTCCTGGTGGAGCAATCCTCCTGGGTTCGAGTCCCAGTCTCATCAATCTCTTTTGCTCTTTGCAGCAGATGATATTCCTTTTGCCAGTCAATGAGGTGGTTATTTCATGCTGTGGTGTTGGTGGCACAATCAAACTTTGTAGTGGTTACCCGAGCCGAGCCGAGGCGGGGGGACGTCCCAAACTTTGGATGGCATCGGTACTGGAGTTACAGGGCAGCTAGCGACGTGGGCCCCCTGAAGGCCCTGTAAATTGCACGGAACAGGTCGTTCGTTTTTTCTTCTTCTTTTTTCTTATTTTTATTTTTTTATTTTTTTTAGTCACTACCAGCATCATTACCATATGCCGCACTGCGAATAGCCCAAGATAGTTAATTGCCCGATATCAATGAGTCACGTGGAGAGTTGAGGGGAGTCTGTTAATTTGATCATGTTTGTTTATAAGAAACAGACTCATTTCAGAGTCATCAAGATGGTCTATCTAAGAAGCTGTCCTGAGACAATGTTTTAAAGTTTGTACATAGTAATGAGATCTTATCCAATTCCGTCTTCGTGGCATTTACACTCTTTATGTAATGGCATCCGTCTACAGGCGACGGTGGTGGCGGCGTTGTCGCATAGACCTCTTGCACTTGGAAGGCCTCTTGGTAGCGACGGGAGTGCTGATGGGGGTAGTAGGGACAGGGACAGTGCCGTTGCTGGGAACAACAGGGTTAGCAACGTCGTCTCCACCGCCGAGGATCTTGGAAGCGGCGTGCTCAGCAGCGACCATGATGATGGCCTGGGTGTTGCCAGTAGGAAGATCAGGGTGGATTGAACCGTCAACGACGAACAGGTTCTCAGTGCCCCAGACCTTGGTATCAGTATCGACAACGCTAGAACCATCGTTCTCAGCGCCCATGACGGCAGAGCCGACAAAGTGAGAGCCGCTGACGTACTCGGCCATGAGGCTCTCGGCGGTAGCGTTGCTGGCGATGCTGAGGGTGCTGTTGGGCTTGGAGGCAAAGCTGATGAGCTTGTTCATGAAGCTCTTGACAGCCTCCTTATCGCCGGCAGTCTTGAGGTAAGGCTCGCCGACAAGCTTGGTAGCACCAGAGCTGGTGACGGTAAGGGCGCCGCTGGAGGTAGCACCGTGAGTGAGGTAGACCTTGATCTTGACGGCATCATCACCAGCCGCGGCGCAAGTACCCTGGACGTATCGCTCAATACCATCGGAGCCCTTAACAGTATCCCAGAAGATGAAGCGCTGGCCAGACTGGGCAAGCAAACCGTCGCCCTGGGCGAAGAGATCAATGTTGGTCTGGCTAGGCTTGGTGAAGTCGGTCTCGCTGAGAGCTGACATGGGCTGCTTGGTCTTCATCTTGACAGTGAAGATAGGGTGGTCCTTGAGGTTCTCTCCGACGGGGAGGTTGAGCCACTGATCTTTGGCGGGCATCGTGAGGCGCTGGCTTCCGCTAGCAACGGCCTCAATCTGCTCAGCAGGACCAATGCCAGAGTTGACGAGAAGGCGGGGGGTGGCGAGAGCACCGGCGGCAAGGATGACGGCACCGTTGGTCTTGAGGTTGATGATTTGACGGGTTGAAGGACCAGACTGGACCTCAATACCAGTAACGGTCTTGCCCTCGCGAATGACACGAAGGACCTTGGTGTTGAGCTGGAGCTTGAAGTTGTTGTTGGCCTGAGCAAGAGGGAGGTAATCACGAACGGGACCGGCACGGAGACCGTCGTTGACCATCAGAGGAGGGTGAGTGAAGACAGCCTGCTTCTTGCCGGGCTCCTTGATGGCATCAACCTCGGTGAAGCCGTTGCCGGAGAAGAACTTGGACAGAACGTTCCATGCACCCTGGTCAACTCGCTTGCCGTCCTTTGTAGGGCTGGTGGTACCGGGAGTGCGCTCGTAGAGCTTGTTAGCAGAGCTCTGAACATCCTGCCACTTCCAGCCAGTAGGCCACTTGTCGTCAAAGTCAGCAGGCTGAGGGCGGACAAACATCATGGCGTTGATGACACTTGAACCACCGAGAATGCAACCAGCCATGCTGGCAGTGTCAGTGCAGTAGGCAGAAGTGTCTTTGGCGGTGGTGAGGTAGTAGGCCATGGATGGAACATCATACTGAGTGACGGTATCGTTCCAGTCCATGGTAGAGCGGCCACCAGATTCGTAGAAAGAGGCCTTGCCCTGCTCAAGAAGAAGAACAGACTTCTTGGACTCGACGAGACGCTCAGCGACAATGAGACCGGCAGTACCACCACCAACAACGATGTAGTCGTAGGTAGCGTTGGAGACGATGGTGGTGAAGTTGCCAGGGTTGGCACCAGTGTTGCCTCCGGGGCTGGTACCAGGAGTAGTGGCGTCGGAAGCAAGCTTGGCCCAGGTCTCGAAGTCGGCGGACTGGGCAGCGGCAGTGTCAAGAGAGAAGCCACCGAAACCAGCGCCGTGGTAGTTGAGAGCACCAGCAGAGTCAGTGGGGTCGTCGAGAGCGGTGGTGCTCATAGCGAAACCGAGAACGGCGTTGGTATCAGCAGCCTTGAAGGTGGTACCATCGGTCTTGATGCAGCCCTCGCAAAGGAAAGTGAAGGTGAAAGAGTCAGCTCCGACCTTGGTGCCCTTCTCGATGGGCTTGATGGAGACGGTGTCATCGTCGAGAACAGCAGGGTTGGTGTATCCATCAGCCTGGCGAACTGAGGTAAGAACCTTGCCATCGTTGGGCCAAGCAACAACGAGAAGCTTCTTGGTCATGGTAGATCCCATACCAACGGATCCATAACCCTCAGAGATGGGAACGGTCATCTGACCGATGAAGTCGGTGCTGGGGTTCTTGGGCAGAGCAATACCGAAGGTGAACTTGCTGCTCTTGTCGGTGAATTGCTGGAAGGTAATTCCTGTATCGGCATCCTTGTACTCGACAGATTCTGCCGAGACGGCCTGGTACATCAGCGCCGCTGATGAAAGGAGTGTTGAGAAACGCATGTTGGCAGTGTTTCAAGAATGAATGCTATGTATCGAAGGATCGTCGGGAAAGAATGTACGAATAATAAAATGAAGCTACAAACAAAGAAACGAATGGACAATGTTGGCAGCCAGTGCCTGTAAAGAACGAAAATACGAAAAAGAAAGATAGACCAAACAAGATGGAATGATCAAACCCATATCGAAGGTGAGATCTCAGTCTATTATATATAGATCTCCCTCCAAGTGCCGGCGCCGGGTACGGAAATTCGCTTCCGAGTGCTCGGGACAGGTTTTGCAAACAAGAGAGACAGCATTGGTGGCTTAATTGTTGCACGGCCAATATTCGCTTTCATTGTGGATGAGGGCATTGCATTCGCCGAGTGTGGAGTTCGGCGAAGACAGCATCAGGTGAGGTAATGCTATGCTGTTTGAGATATCCAAGACCTCAAGTTGTAATGCTTCTTGTCCTTTCTCTTATTGGCTGTGGATCTGGTTTCAGGTCGCGGGACAGATCCCCTAACAAGGTAACAGAGCCACGGTGGGCCCGAGTCTATATATTTGAAACGGCCTTTATCGTCCACGCTTGTGAGAAACCGTTTCATTTCAGTCGTTTTTAGCCTTAAATTTTGTTTAATTTAGCTAGGATTGACGCGTCTATTGGTGTAGCTGAGGAGAACTACATGGGTAGAGTGTAGATGACTCGTAACGAAACGGGTAGCGAAACGACTCTGCCTCATTTAGACAACAGATAACTCTATGCAAGGGTTGACATCTCCACCTGTCAAACTTTACAATTCTTCCACTGCCCACTTCCCGTTCTCTTAAACTCTTATCCGAACCATTACCTTATGTCTTGGGTTCGCTCTTCACCAGCAGCAATCCATTCCCTAGCCTTTGCCTCATCTCGCGGCTTGAATCCAACCTTGAAAGGCTTGGGGTCCGTTGTCAGCGAAGTAGGGTTGGCGTTGCATTCGATGCAGTCCATGACGGGGAAGTCCTTCTTGTCCTTGGGAGGCAGAATCTCGAAAGCGGTGATAAGACGGATGAAAGCTGTGTAAAGCTCGCGATTCGCAAGGTGAGAGCCCGCGCACATTCGTGATCCAGCACCATAAGCGTAGTGAGGCGTTCCAACCTCCTTGTCGTCGATATATCGCTCAGGTTTGAACTCATAAGGATTCGCGAATCGTGATTCATCATAGTCTGCGGCGTAGGCGTTCTAAATCTCCGATCAGCTGCATGTTCCATTACCATATGCACAAGGCTGTCTCACCATGAAAAACTTGGTTCCTGCAGGGATCACGGCACCCTGGTAGGGGATATCCTTGATGCTTTCCCGAGGGAGGCAGATGGGAATAACTGTCCAGAATCGCAAGATCTCCTTGACAAGGGCTGTGACGTAGGGAACCTTCTCTTCAACAAGGCATCGCTCCCAGGCTTCACCGTTGGGGTAGACTTTGTAGATCTCCTTCAGGGCCTTGGCTTGAATCTTCTGACCGTGCTCGGTTGCGAGGTATGCGATGCCCATGATCACGTTACCTGGAACTGTGTCTAGACCCGCAGAAACCATAGTGAGGCAGATAGACTTGATCTCGGCTGTTGAATCGTTAGCAGAATTGTTTTTATAAGACGCGTCTTACTCACCGTCGTTCAACTTGGCGGTAGGGTCCTTCAGAATGTTTCCAGTGATGCAAGGCTTGTCTGTGCCGTTGTCGATTCTACTCTTCAGGTTCGCCAGAAGATCAGACAAATACTTGTCACGTCGGACTCTAAATTCCTCTGCCGATGAATTTTGCGCTCCCCAAAGTCGAAGCAGTGGAACGTAATCCTGCCAGTTGTTGCTAGTCGACCTAAAGTTGGAAATCTCGCGCTCAACATAGGTGATTTCGTGGAGAAGCTCAGAGTTGACATCGCCGTCAATGCGGAAGCCGTAGTTCAAAGTCAAAGAGGTGTTGAGCGCAAATCGAGCAAAGTATGGCGATGGGTCAAGGTCCTTGCTTCCATCCTTGCAATCATCAAGAAGTTCCTTGATGCTGACGAGAGATTCGAGATCGAGAATTGGCATGTAAGATTGAACGGCAGGGCGGTTGAGGGCAGTGGCGGCAGCCTTGCGACGGTTCTTGCAAGACTCATCCCATGGTGAAGTGCCGATGGTGAAACCTTGGGATGAAGAAACAACCGAGTGGAATGTGTGAAACATAGGGCGGGAGATGAGCGCAGACTGGTGAGTGATCCAGAAATGCTTCACAGCCTCATAAGAGTTGACATAGATGACTCGCTGCGATGGTCAGAATTGCATATCCAACGCATATCCAGAATGCGAGTAGCGGCATGAAGCCTTACCTGAGTTCCAAGTCGTGTCTGAAAGACGGGTCCGTACTTCTTGGCCCATTTCTGCGCAACTCTCGCATGGTCCGTTCCCAACTGAATCAAGTTTCCGAAAAGTGGTACACCAGGAATTTCAGGAATGCCCTTGATCTTTGGTTGATCAGTCGAATTGGCCAACTTGTACAACACGTACAAGCCGATAATAATAGCGAGGTAGATAACTTGATCGGACATGGTTGCTGATGAAAATCAAGTCCAAGCGGGGGAAAGATGGCTCTCTGTGTTGCAATGACATCGTAACCTGCAGTCCCGTCTGTAGGCCTTTTTATACGCAAGATGACCAACGTGACATGTTTCCCCTCAGTTGCACTGCTCGGGATCTGCAAAGAAACTCCAAGTCTTGATAACCGAATAAGCGGGGGAGCCGTGTGCCGAATCCCATCATGGCCTTTGTTAAGCAGGCCTCAATTGGGCTGCTTGAGTCGCACGCGGGAAGTTTGGGTTTGGCTTGATACTTATTGTCGGCTATTCAATCAAAGAGCCAAACCTGATGTGGGAATTTGAGGAGAAAAGGACTTATTGCTTCGGAAATATTGATCAATTGCTTGATATCAGTCGGAAATATTTCCGAGCCATCTAGAGAATCTTGCAAGGCCCACTAGTCCCCTCATGATGCGTCACTAGTGCATGATCTGACTAACTCGATTAGGAAACATTGTCTTTGAGCTCCACATTCTCACTGTCGGAATATCTTCCGAGGATAATAAGATGTCTTGTCGCCTATTGTTTTTGAAGAATCACCCTTCAATAATTGAACAATGCTTCCAACGAATCAAGACTCAAGATCGAAGTTCCCATGGGATCAGCCTATCAAATACTGAGGATAGCGTCGCAATCAAAATGCTTACAGCCTTATCTCGCAGGTCGCAGTGGTTCAATGTGAAAAGTGCAAATATTTCTGGTACATAAAATACTCAAAAAGAAGCATTCTGGTAAACATATGAAGCAGAAAGATTGCTTCTACCAGGCCGATTAAAGGTGACGCTGGCTAATGCAGCCCACCTGTTTTGATGTCCCTCAAGCCATACGGCTGAATACCGTGCGGCGGATTATAAGAGCCGACTGCACTCGGAGGTTACGATATATCAAGTGGCTGGGCCCGGTTTATCGAAACGACAATGGTGTTTTCGGCCAATGATGAGACGAAGCAAGGAATAGTGAAACACTCTGTTCACAAGAACAACACAATTGCTCGTACCATGCATCTCCGATGTCAGTTGAGTACCACTTTGCTTTACCGATTTGCAGCGGGTTTTGATCCAAGTCCCGGGTCATGAATCTCAGCAAGACCAGCGTAGGCCGGGAACTGAGTTGAGCAACCATCTATAAAAGTGTCAGTTCGCTATGGATCATGATGAATTGCAACAACAATCACTCATCCATTCAACACAAACTCCATCTCGAAAACAACCAATATGTCCGCCTCTTTCGACCTCGCAAAGCCCAACAGGACCATTCACATCGGTGTCATTTTGATGAACAGGTGAGCGAGCAGAATCAAATCTCTCAACGCACCCATACTCATAGGTTTTTAGCGAGACCGAGATCCTCGACGTCGCTCCTATTGATTTCTTGTACGGGCTCTCCAAGAATGCGTGGAAGAGCAGCTTTGAAGGCATTGCGCCTGCCAAGCTCGAATCGGAGACTATGGGTATGGAATTTCACTGGGTCTCTGAGAAAGGGACCTCTTCACCCTGCATCTTGACAAGTGGTATCAAGATTGTGGCTACGGTATGTTCACTTGATGATTGAATCCCCTATCATTGTACTGATATGGAAAGGACTCTTTTGATACTTGCCCTCCACTGGATATTGTTCTCATGGGTGCGAATTCCGCTCGCTACACTCCCAACGAAGCTGAACTTGCCTTCGTGCGCAAAGCCTACGACGAATGCTCTGCTTTCCTTGTCATCTGCGGCGGCATCCTCATTCCTCTCCAGGCCGGTATCTTGAACGGAAAAACGGCAACTGGTCCGATTATTTTGCTCGACACTGTCCGGAAACAAGCCCCGGAGGTTAAATGGGTCACCAAGCGCTGGGTCAGAGACGGAAAACTGTGGACGAGCGGTGCGCTCCTCAATGGCACGGATATGATGACCAATTTCATGAAGCATTATTGGGGCGGCGAAGGTGGCTTTGTTGACTTTTTGAGCAAGCTCGGTGCTTGGCCTGATCGTGATGTTGATTATAAGGATGCTGATTTCACGGGACTTCTGTGATATGCATACGACAAGTTTCGCGGATCCTACGTGAACTACGGATGTCACCGAAGCCGTTGAATGTTTTCGGAGTTAAAGTAGTCCAGAAATTCAGTCTCTACCGCATTGCTTAGAGTAAATTGATATTCTACCAAGTTGAAGAATAATTAATTAGTCAGATACTTTGAATATTGCGCCATCTTTAGGCTATTCTTACATCATCAAGATGTTGCGCAGCGCCCTCGAATTGCCACGAAGCAGCTCTAGGGTACCGAGGTGGCGTATCGCGAGTACACGGCCACTAGCCTTGGTCTGGCAATTTTTGCACCCTGATAGATAGTGGCGAAGTGTTTGCAGATTAGCGCTGGACCCCTCTATCACTAGCCACATCAGTAAGGGCTCCAGGACCCTTTTTCTCAATGGCAAGATCTGATTGGCTGTTGGTCTGTACAGCTCCGTAGATCTTAGGTCACTCAAGGGAGAGACATCCACACTGCAATCTCTGTTGCTCTGATACGAGAGTTAAGATCTGTTAGCATTCTAACAGTTGAGTTAAGAACGTCGTAATTTGAGCAAGTCACATAGGATTTGAGTAAGGCATAAATATGCGTTTCTACGTAGCTGAAATTAAATAATCATCATCTTGAACGAAATCAATTAATCAGGGAAATTGAATAATCAGCTAAGCCTAATCGATGATAGGGAGGCTGAGACACTACGTCATGATAATAGGCAACTGTTTTTGGAACGCGAGAGCAAGCTCCTTCCGCTACATTAGTCTACCCCAGTCACGTGGGCGGCTGGAAAAGAAAGAGGGGAAACTTGTGGCTTGAGGGCTATATAACGCACCGCGCCGTCTGACAATTGCATATTCCTTCAAATCGTCACTATTTTCGCCTCGAAAACACTAGTCGCTCACCATGTCCAAACTCTTTGTCGGGTAAGTCGCAAATATTGATTACGATGAATTTCAGCTGATTTGACGACTCTAGCGGCCTCGCTTGGGCCACAACCAGCGACACTCTCCGATCCAAGTTCAGCGAATTTGGTGAGGTCACTGACGCCGTAAGCACTTCCGCGCGCGCGCCTCCAGTTTCGAGATGCTGAGATTATTTTTTTAGATTGTCATGACCGACCGTGAGACTGGCCGATCAAGGGGATTCGGATTCGTCACCTTCAGCAGCCAGGAGGAGGCCAACGCCGCTATCGATGCCATGAATGAGCAGGAGTGAGTCACACACGCAGCAACACCGCATGAAACCCGGGAATGATTCTAACACAACAATTTCAGGTTCGAGGGTCGCCAGATCCGTGTCAGCGAGGCCAACCAGGGTGGTGCTCGCGGTGGTGGCCGTGGTGGTTACGGCGGCGGCGGCGGCTACGGCGGTGGTGGTGGCTACGGCCGTGGCAGCGGTTCCGGTGGATGGAGAGAATAAGTCCTTGCATTTTCTTGATTGAGGACGGCTGAGTTTATGATTCCCTCTCGGTTGGCACGATGAATACGGGAGAACGCACAAGTCTGATGACTGCTGCAGAGCGCTGCAGCGGATATGGGTTTCGCGAGGAAAAGAATTCATAGCAATGCACTCGGATTATACCATTATCAAGTCTTTTATCATCGCATGCATATGCGTAGTACTTCGACTTTGACGTAGTAGCGAATCAAGCTGCCTGTTTTAAGCTGGAGTCGCCAAGGTGAGTTACGTTTGTTGGATCCATAAGAGACATAGTGCCAGAGCTATAACGCACATAGACGTTGCCGTTGTCTTGGGCTAACGTTTAAACTTGAAACATAATGGCTGTCTTACTCTACTAATTTCATTTCCTAGGAGAGCTTGAAGCATCTTCCGCCTTCGAGAGCAATGTTACGTTGATAATCATACTCCAGGCCATCCAAGACCTCGATCTATACTTGCTGCTTTCCGTTCGGCTTCCGCTCAAGCTTACGAAGAATCTTGGCAGGATTTCCAGCAACCACATGATAAGGCAGCACGTCCTGGGAGAATGTCAGATACTGTAACGCAAAGAACGAGGTGCTGCAAACCTTGGTGACGACACTTCCTGCACCAACCGTGGAACCAGCACCGATTGTGACACCCGGGAGAATAGTCACATTACCCGCGATCCAGCAATCTTCACCTACAGTGATTGTACCGCCCAGTTCTGGTCCGTTTGTGCCATTACGCAGCTCAGGATCCAAAGGATGCGTACCAGAGAAGAATGAAACATTTGGTCCGATCAATGTTCTTGAGCCGATGGTGACTTGACATGTATCAAGTATTGTGCAGTTGAAGTTGATAAAAACATTACTTCCGACTTTGATATTGGTGCCGTAGTCGATTCTGATGGGTGCTTCGATCCAGGGATATTCGTGTAACACATTGTCTTCCTCATCTTCTGTGGCTGCAGGTGGAGGTAAAGGGCGGTCGTCGTTTGTTATTCTGCGCTCATGTGAGTAACGACGAGTGAGCCTCCGATGAGAGTTGGACTCACTGTCTCCAGAATTCGGCCATCTCGCGGCGTGTTGGGTCCTCGGCTGCGTTGAGTCGAGTGACAGCTTGCCTGCATCGCTTACGGGCAGCTACCAATTTGGGTGTAAAGGCGTAGTACAGATCGCCGCGGCGCATGCGGATGAGGTTGTCCTCCTCGTCGATATCAAAGACGGTCATTGTAGGACAGTATATGAAGATTATATCTTGATATGGGCGTGATGCAGGCGAATGAGATACAGGGATATGATAGGTGGACAATCGTTGCTTCTATGGATGTTGTTTTTAGGGATGGCGATTGTACAAGCATTAGATCTTCCCTCGATTGAACATTGTCGAGAGCGAGCCTGTGGTGACAAGAATGAGTGTGTTACCGGAATTTTAATAATCCATTCCTTAAATAACTCAGTAAGTCTGTCGTTCTTCCCTTTGACCCTCTTCCTTCTGGCTGTGACAGGCTAAGACGCGGTCGTGGTAGTGGGGTGACTTTTTGTTACTAGACTAACTCAAGCTGCAATAACGCTTTTGTCAAACATTCAATCATCATCTGGTATGATCTCAAGACATGAGTGGTAGGCGGCTACGTTCGCTTTGCATTGTTTCGGATGGTTTTAAATACCTCGGCCTCCATTTTGCATTTTTCATGCCCGAGAAATAATTGGACCTTCCTCGCCCGATGGAGCTCAAGGTTCGATTCCCTGTACCCGAGTTTCTTCTTTTTACATTTTGGAGACTTCTTTTCATGACTCAAAGAAGACTCTTTCAATTTCATTAACATTATCATACAAGCATCAATGCTCAATATTCTCAAGTAACGCGCCATGGGCTGGTCCCGATAGTACTGTCCAAAGAGAGGTATCATCCTAGTTCGCACCAACAATCAACTCACCAAATTCCTGTTCCTCCCTCAATTGCAAAGCCTCTTGGTGCACTCTCAACTCCTCTTTCTCCTCGCTACTCAAAAGACTTGTCCAAGTGAAAACTTGGTCCTGACACCAAACGTGAAATCTCCTCGGTCTCCTGCTCTGCGGATCATCAAGCATTTCCATTGTCACCAATCGTTCATCATCCCAGATACCAAACCCCAAACTCCTGAACGGCCGGAAGAGTAAACCTTCACTCAATCTGGGAGTACCTCTGGGACATAAAAGTGGCCCAGCCCATCTCAAACCCTTGCATCCAACCAGAACTTTGTGGCAGTGATAAGTAAACGCATCATTTGGGTCAACGCAAGGAAACGGGGGTGGCTTCAGGATAACAGCAGGCCATGCGAAGTTTGCACTTTTCTTCTTTGGAGGGGGGAGTTGCAAGTGACTTCCCTCCACTGGTTTGAAGCCTGTGTTGAAGAAAACACTCAAACCCTTATTCACAACATCAGTATCACCAACACAAGAACTTTCATCTGAGCAACCTTCCAAATGCCGGACATAGAGCAAAGCGGCCCATAATGGTTCTCGGGCAATCCATAGACTTGACCTCCTGAGTCCCGACAGGCACGTCTCGCCAGATCCCATGTCACGAATTGCCTCAATATCTGAGGATGCCCAGTTCAGTCGCTTTTCTGAAGCAGCATTACTGAGCTCGTAGCAAAGCTGGAGACACCAAAAGCCGAGGGTAATTCTCTGTATCTCATACCAAGATGCCTCGCCGCCCGTATTAACCTCATATGGCTGTCCCCATAATTGGCCATCAGGTCGTCGATTCCAAGGAAGTGTGCCAAGATGGTAGCACTTGTCAGTCAGATGCTGCGGCTTGGTTGCTTTGATTCTTTCATGAAAGAAGTCAAAGCACTCTCCTGCAAGCAACTTGATCTCCCGGAAGAGAAACAACATTTCTCTCGGCGTGAAGGAATCGTCACCTCGCATCACATGGGCAAGACGAATGCGTGGAATACAAGATGGCGGACTCGATTGAATATCTGGAACGCGGTCTCCTTGAGCGTTCTGAAACGAGGTCGGCATGATGAACTTTGTGATAAAAGTGGTGAGGTTTCTTGCTGGGGGATTTGCGATGGAAGAATGCCTGATGAGGGCCACCAGGCGCAGGATGTGCGGGATCCATGGCGTTGTCGCGAGATTCTGAGCTGATGCGTCGAGGACATCATCAAGAACCTCGGCTCCCAACGTCCCGTTCAGGAAATGGAAGATATGCGGTGACGCCTTGGCAACGCTATATAAACTTCTGACGTCGGGTAAATTGCTGAGTACCGGCGCGATAAGCTCCGGAGGCAAAGTCGCAAAGATATCCATCTTGACTAAGGTAGCTATTGATTAAATCAAGTTCTGAGCAAAATTGAGTTCATGATGCTTGCTTCATGAAATTACCCCTCAGATGAATATTGTCAGCATCATCGTACCTCTCACGTGGCTGGCTGAATTGACTTAAAAGAGCTTATCCGTTGATGCTGACGTTGACGTGGCTAGCCGTGGTCACACGCTAATACCCCGAATCGAGCAGACGATATCAGGAGCGAATAAGATAACATCACCACTGAGGGGTCGCATCAAAATGACGTTTAATGAAGCACAGCCTCTTGCGATATACTGGCGAAACTTGTTTGCGATAATGATACGTAAATGACTACGCGTCGCCAAAGTCCTATAAGCACAGTCAAAAACGAGTGCATGTCTTATAGGTGCCAAGAGTATCTTGGATCTGCATAGTGCATCTGTGTAAAGTCAGCACGCTGACGTTCTAGCGAATAAGAAAATAAAGAAACGACTGCAAGTGGAAGCGCGTTATTTCACTTCAGTACCAATGACAGTCTTCCAAGCAGAGCATATAGCATTGGTGAGCGTCTATACATTGAGTGGCAAATGAATATCTACAAGGTAAAAAACACGCGTCGTTGAATCCTGCCCACCTGGGCTTTCTAAGTACCAACATCACTCAACCGCGCTTGATCAAGTCGGCAGCCTATTTACGTTAGAGATGGGTTTCGAATAATTGATGGGTAACTTACCTTCTCAGCGACAGCATAAACAGTCGTCATAGTATGCGTGGCAGGAAGCAAAGGGATGACACTGGCATCGACGATGCGAAGCCCCTTAATGCCGTAGACTCGGAGCTTCTCATCAACGACACCACCTTCACTGCGGCTACCAAGCTTGCAAGAGCCAGCGGGATGGAACAGAGTCGATGCACTGTTGCGGATGAACTGTTCAATGTCACTGTCACTTGTGACGTTGACTCCTGGCACAATCTCAAAGGGGTTCAGGGCCTTGATTGAGGGTGCGCCGGAAAGCTTGCGAGCAAACTTGACACCTTCGGTAAGAATTGCGATATCGAGAGGGTTCTTGAGAAACTCTGGGTTGGCCTCGGGATAGTCGAAGATGTTGGCAGACTTGGCCTTGACGGAGCCTCGAGAGTAAGGGTGTTGGAGACCAAGGACTGAGACTCCATCGGCCCAGATAATCTCCAGAATGGCAGACTTGGTATCAAGAAGCTTTCCGTTAAGGACCTTTTGTTGCTTCTTGTAGCCCTTGACAACCTCAGCGGGCGTGCCTGAAGGGAGGAATTTGGAGCCGTCCTGGCTAGCGGCCTGCTTGTAAATATCCGAAGCGGAGTTCGTGTAGTTGGAGAGAGGGAGGAAGAGAAGGAAGTCACCAGTAGGTGAAGTCAGAGGCCCCTTCTTTTGCTGATCGTATTCAGCGCGCGCTTCAGCAGCGAAAGTGGCGTTGCTAGTAAGATTGCCGGATTGAATAGGAGCATTGACTAAACGAAATTAGTCTTCAGTGCTCTACTGGAGAAGGGACTGTCTTACTTGTGTTCACGATGGCGAGGAGAACGTGATCGTGGAAGTTCTGGCCGACAGCAGGGAGATCAACGACGACAGGTACATCGATGCTGGAGAGAAGAGCCGAGTCACCAATACCAGAGACCTGCAGGATCTGGGGGGTGTGAACGGCTCCAGCCGCAAGGATGACTTCCTTCTTTGCCTTGACAGTACTCTTGGCGCTGTTCCTGTTCTTCGCGAACTGCGGGAAGATGGTAAGTCGTAAGCAACTACGATAGTAGGGAGGCCGCTTACCTGGACACCAGTAGCCTTTACGGAACTTCCGTTCTTGCTAGTGAGAATGCGAGTAACTTGGTTGCCTGGAAGAAGCTGGAGGTTCTTGCGCTGAGAAACAGCGCTATAGTAGTCCTGTGCAGAGGAGCGAACAAGAGTCTTGGGGTTGAGGTTGTGAGGGCAGAAGTATCCTCCAATTGCGCCACCGTTGGCTTGGTCGACGGCGATGTTGATGTCGAGCTCACCGGTGGCCCCAACAAGATTCTCTGAAGTTTGTCAGCATTGGTCCGCTTTACGGATGGTATATGGAAAAGATGCACTTACTCGTCGTGGGCCAGAAGAAAGGCGAGTAGCTGGAGTGAATGAAACCTGAAGAACCATGCGCAGAAGGGTCCGTGGTGATACCATATTCCTTCTTGATATCGGCAGTTGGTCCAGTGAACTTTTCGTTCTGCGATTGAAGTTAGTCCTGATATCATGCCTTTGCCAACTATTCGCCAACCTTCTTAAAATAAGGAAGCAGGGTATTCCACTGCCAATCGCTGTTACCTAACTCAGCCCAGCGATCATAATCTGCCTTGGAACCTCGATCGTAGACCATGCGATTAAGCTTGGTTGAGCCTCCAACGACTTTGCCCAAAGGAATCGAGACGTTGCGGCCATTGAGAGAATCGGTGGCAGGGTAAGTAAGATTCCAGTCGTACTTTGTGCCGACAGCACCACCAGCAAGGCCTGGAATTGTCACGATGTCTTCATTTTTATCGCTGGGTGGATGTCAGTATTTCCTTTTAGGTCAAATATCAGATCTCTTACAAGTCACCAGCTTCAATCACGAGGACAGTCACGGCTGTTGGGGCGTCAGCAAACATGGAGGGCCGATGCAAGGGCAGAACGCACCAGGGTCCTCCGATAGGCGGTTGGCGACGGTGAGGCCTGAAGCTCCTGCACCAACAATGATATAATCGTATTCTGAGCGCAGATTGACATCTTGGCGTGGGTAAGCTGATGCAGTTGTTGCATGCAGACAACTGAGAGCAGCTAAGGTAAGCGCCTGGAATCTAGTCATGATCAAAATGAATGACAGTAAATGAATGTTTGTATTTTCCAAGGAGACAACTCGGCTGATCAAACTGTACCTGTATGAGAATTGATGGGACGAAGACGATCTTATACCCTCCCAGTTTCAGCAAACACCTGATTGGGACTGATACAGAAGGTGTCATTACAATCTATCCCAGAACAGAACGGGTCACTGATGATTCCAAGCACTGGCACTAAGAAACCTGCTTCTTTGTCAATTCGTCTCCCGCGCTCAATTACCGAAATCGAAGGTTTTGTTTCACCCCTTGAATGGCCGTTTCAGGAACGCATTCAAAAGGACGCTCAAGAGGGAATCATGTCCGCAAACCTTATTTCGGAGCACCGAATAGAGTAAGATCCCGATTGGACACGGACCAGGTTCTCAGCAAGCATCGCCTTTAAGACCCTGGCTTAGCATGGACTGATAAGGTTTGCATGGCCGATTCAGACATAGAGGTACACGTACACTGATATTGTAAGCAATTGTAATAATATTATGCCATGGCCGGTGGGATAAAAGAATGAGGAGGAGGTGCTTCTTAGCCGAGACTACCGAGGTGAATGAGATTGGATCTATGGAGGAGTCAATAACGACTACACCATGAAGGCAGCAGGAATGACTCGAGCCTTATATATATATATTAGACAACAGATCCAGGATACAGACACAATTGGTGATAATGTGCGATCTTGAATGTATTTGTACGAGAAACCAGGATACCTGAATGGTCAGTGACATAACTCACCTGCATAGGCATCAAGATCGCCTGTTGCAGTGGGATATGCATCTGGGGGGTTAGCGCCATGGCCGCTAAATCTTATTCGCTTTTGGCGCCTGACATCAAAGCAACAATTCAACTTCAATTGACCACGTACAAGCATTATGCCTGAAATGACGATATCACGGCAATTGAGATCGCCGGTACCTTTCTTTCCCCTCTATTTCTGTTGGATATCTACGCCCTGGTGTTGAAGTATGTTTTGATACCATCCATAACAGCCTTGACAATGGTCTCATCAATAGAACCATCCTGCCATGTAAAGCCAAACCCAACATACTCCTCATTGTTCAGTACGCAAATCACCAACGGAGCACCTCCAGCATATGCGCATCGGCTCAGCAACACTTTTCCTCGATGCCATGATGGTTTGGTACCTCCCTTGGAATTCTTAGCCTGTGAAAAAGTTCCGAGGTTTGAGACCTCAAAAGATTCCCCGCGAGGATGGCCGATTGATCCGATCAAGGCTGCGCCAATGTCTGGAATGAGTTTGAGTGCAGCGACATTTGCGTACAGCTCTCCAGAAGGTGAAGCATTTGCGAAATACTTTCTAGTAGCTTGCTGGATCTTCTTGGCATGGTTCCAGATCCCAAGAGTGCCTGTACTGGAGTCATCTGAAATCTGATCTAAATCGGAGCGAAGAAGCTGGATTTTGAAGGCATCGATGAAGTTACCCATGACGCCTTCGACTAGCTTTGGTGGTAGGTCTGATCGTAAGCTTACTGGAAGGTTGCACGTAAGAGCCTCTGCTGTTAATGGAAGATTGTCATACAGCAACCTTGCTACAAGAGACGGAAGAGCCGCTGTTGGTGCCACCCTGTGCTTTTTGCAGTCTTGCACAAAGCGCTCCATCGTGTTTGATGGCAGCGAAAGTGATTTGTAACGTGTATTGCACGGTAACGTAATGGGAGTTCCCTTCCACTCATTTAGCTCCGCAGCATTAGATGCTGGTGGGTTTGTTGGGATTGGCAGAGGGTGAAGCTCCTCGAGTGCCGGAGCAATCGGCGCATCATTCGAGAATACGACCCGGTCAAGTCTTTGTCCTGTGGAACTGGAAGTAATGTCACAAAGAGATTTCTGGAACGAATCGTGGAAAATCTGAAGGCCAGTTCCATCAGTCATCGAATGGTGGGCAATGAATGAGGCCGTGAATCCTTTGCTCAAACCATGGTCCTTGAGTATTACCAGTCTCCAGACGGGTAGGATACCATATCCAGCCTTGAAGCTCGTGTTGTGTTGGCGTTCAAGCAGTGAATCGAGCTCGTCGTCCGCTTGATCGCTGGTGAAACTTGGCTGACTTCTTTCGACAAAAGACACAACTTTCTCAAGATCGATTGAGGTTAGTCGTCCCCAATGCGGCCCCTCCTTCTCAACTACAACTGGAATCGCAAACAGAGCGGGGTGTTGATCAACAACTTGTGACAAGGCACTGTAGACGATCTCTTCGAGATCGAAGTCAGGTAAGGGCTGTGTTGGCGCGTAGTATGCAGACAGGCCAGTGTTGGTGAAGAAGTCGACATGATGGGCCACAGCTGAGAGTTCTTCGAGTTTGCCTGTGAACTTTGTTAGCAGCTTTTGAATGAAGGTAGGAGGAAAGGTCTACCAAGCGGCCGTATCTTCTTCAATTGATGTTCAGTCATGTTGAGTCGTGTTTGCATAGTTGTTATTAACGGGAAAATCACTCCTGTCACAGCATTTTAGCAAACTGAACGGCGAGAAAGCCATGAGGTCTGAATTGAATCGCTTTTCTCAATTAATGCCATGTGGTGATATCGAAGTACCTGACCTCGAACTCGTCTGTTGCGAGCATATGAGCAAGAAAGAGAAGAGAAGAGGATCGTGTACCCTGTATTGAGTAAGTTATTTATTTATGCGCGCACACAATCTAGAACGATCCTCCAAGCCTCTTTCAAGGGTCCATGACTTGGCGGGGGTAGTTAATGGCTCTTACCGTATCGACGATAGCTTCATGCACAGGGCGAAATCGACTCAAATCTTCTCATCCAGGGGCAGCATCCACCTCAAATTTGAAGTGAACCAAGGGATACTCACCGTTCAACAAAGGCGACTTCCGAAAGGTGAGTGTTCGACACATACTGCTTGGCAAATGAGAACACAGCGGGCATATACGTACCTCTTTCTGCACGTATCTTCTGACATCCTGTCAGCTCTGTTTAGTGAATGGCTCATCTCCAACTGCGAAATAACTTGGCCGACAAGAATTGAACACTATCAATTCCTACGGATCTTTATCATTATTCATCAACATGGCATACCCTTTCCCATATTCCCAAGCTGCAAAGCTTGACTCGAGGATCAAGATACCTCGTCCGACTTACGACCCAGACCTCGCACCACTCCTAGACTCTGCGTCATTCCCTGAAGAGTTTGACCTAAACTTGATGCGGGGAGTCGCGAGTGGTGAACAAGAATGCTCCCATGGTTCTTTTATCTTCAACGCGGAGACTGTCCTCAAAGACAATCCGCACTTGAGTCATACAGAGCACTCAATTCCTGGACCCGACAACAACATGGTTATTTTGTCAGTGTTCGCACCCAAGGAGCCATCAAAGGCGCCAAGGCCAGTCTTGTATCACATTCACGGTGGCGGGATGGTTAGTGGTGATAGATTCACTGCTGTCACGTCTGTGATTGATCTTCTGAAAGGGATCGATTGCGTTGTTGTCTCCGTGGAACACCGTCTTGCTCCCGAGACGCGCGCGCCTGGCCCAGCTGAGGACTGTTATGCGGGTCTTGTTTGGGTCTCTGAGAATGCTACAAGTCTTGGAATCGACCCTGCTGCCATTGTCGTGTTTGGAGTCTCCGGCGGAGGTGCTCTCGCAGCTGCTACGTGCCTTATGGCTCGCGACAGGAAGCGCCCCGCTATCCCGATCAAAGCTCAAATGCTCTACTCGCCTCTCTTGGATGACCGATGCGAGAGCTTGGCTGATCAGCAATTCGAGTATGGCAACCCTGCCAACACAGTGTGGCTTCGTACGATTTGGGACCTCATCCTTGGAGATGCACGAGGATCTGAATATGTTACACCCTATCAAGCGCCGGCAAGAGAGACTGATCTTTCGAACTTACCCGCTGCATATATCGATGCTGGGGAATGTGAAGTTTTCCGTGATGTTGCCGTTGCTTATGCGACAAAGATGTGGCGCGGCGGATCAACATGTGAGCTTCACATCTGGCCCGGAGCTTGGCATGGGTTCGATATGATGGACGATCCTAAGATGCCACTTATTCATATGGCTAATATGGCTAAGGCCAACTGGCTCCAGAGAGCCATGAGAGGTGTCGAAGATGAGTAGCATAGTTACATAGAAGAATTGAAGTGGTTGGTAGTGATGTAAAGATCATTTTTCGGGTGCAAGTGAATGCTTAGTGGAATGCAAGACTGGAACATAAACCTTATCGCTGTATTAGCAGTGTTCAAGAGAGACTTGTTTAAAAGCGTGTCTCCAATCAGATGAATCTCGAGCTTTGGGCACATAGGATTTATTCAGGAAACAAGGCAAATCTGGCTATTACTACTTATACGGCCATGATCTTCCATCTCAGTTAACCTTTTTACCTCACGAACCCGGACTCAGCCGGTGACCTGAAAGTGTTTAGGTATTTGAAAGTTGCTGTGCGCCGTTTGCTGGTATGTCTTGATAAGTCACACCAGGGACCTTTTTGTTATATCCCCCAGTGTCTTTGGCCGCGGCATATATAAGCTCTTTGAGCCATGCCACTGTGTTGAGCTCGTTTGAGTTACAGTCTAGGACCCTGTCTGTAGATGTATAACCTGACTTCACAATTTCGCCATTGTGCTTGAAGTCTGCTGACATCATGAATCTTGCAAGCGCAGTTACCCTTTCTCTCTCTGCTTCTGTCAGGGACGAGTTGGCTGGCTCTTGAAGCTCAGAATGTTGTGGATTACTCAGACTCTCGCTGATGTTGACCTCTCCGGTCTCTGTTTCCGCCTTTTGATCAGACTCACCCCTGGCAACAACCTCTTGGAAGTAGCTAGGTCGGCCATTCTCGTGGATGATCTTCATGTTTGGGTCTTTCAGGTACTCTCCCTTGGGAGCACTTGTCCATTCCCCGGTTGCTGTCAGGGCAACACAACAGTGCCATGGTGTAGTGAAGCCCGTTTTAGTGTTGAGCAAGCTCATAGAAATCTTGTGCTCACCAGTAGACTGGTGGATAGACAGTCTTAAATGGTTGGGGAAGCCATGTTTGACAGCAGCGGCGAAGGCCTATGCGATAGTTAGAAACTGCATAAATATGGTTAGAGAGACATATTTCATGTCACTTACATAACCTCGGATTAGCATTTGCTTCGCAAGATACCTCACATCTCTGCGATATGCATTTGCTGTTCGTCCATTTCCGACCGGAAAGATATGCTTCAGATCAGACTCAAGGAATCGCCGATATCCAAGGTATGTCAGCTTGGTGTCAGGATCTTTCTCAATCTCTTTGTCAATGTCGATATCGTCTTTACCAAAGTGGTTGAGAAGGGCTCGGCGGAAATTGGTCGCATTGGCGACATAGGCGATCTCTTGCATCTCAGCTGGGAGTGGAAGGTCGACCAAGTCTCGGATCCTGGAAAAGGATATGTATTGCAAGGCTTTCATCGAAGCTAACTCTCGAAGTGCTTGTCCATAGGCCCAGGTGTCGCGATCCGATATGCTCAACAGATCGTTGTAAACCACGCCGTCTGAGATGATAGTGCATTGAGCGCCAGGCTGGTAGATCTCTTCAATGCGGATACACATAGTATTCAGCCGATCCAACGCAATCTCTTCCGCTTTGTCGGGTAGTATGCCAAACACTTTGTAGGCTTTGTTCGCCGATTTGAAGGGAAATGCTGGTAGACACATCTCAACTCTCGTACCAGTAGCCACGAACTTGCCCACGACGGACAAAAACCTAGGTCTACCAGCCTCAAGCCTTTCTTTGCTGTCGCTGAATTTATTCAAGGCATATTCGAAGATGATATCCAGGATCATGGAGGAGATTGTGTGCACAGACGGATCTGCGTCATGCTGCTCTGGAACAGACCTTACCATCGAGGCTGCTCCTGATTTGGCAATGTTGGGCTGTTCCTGGACGGAAGCATCCGAGACAAATTTGGAAGTCACAGTCATGCTGTGTTGGTTCGCGAGGGAAGGATACGACGGTATGATCTGCATGGAGATGGAGTATGTCTTGAGACTAAGATGCGTCGAGGTAGGACGGCATCCGTGTTGGGTTTCAAGATGAACCACTTTTCCTTGATATGTTGGATTCGCGTTGAAAATATGCAAAACGGTCGAAGTTTGAACCCAACTACAAGTTCCCAGGGATATTAAATATGAAGCCGAACATGTGCAAGGTCAAGTCTCAGCACCAGGAGCAAGTCGTGATGACCAATTCAGACAAAGGATTCGACCGATCTGACGATACTCGGGTGTCGGGGTATGTACTCAAGTGACAAGCTGCAGGAACCTCAACTGAGTTGAGTCTGTGATTCGACGAGCAGGGGCTCGTATAGCCGGCAGGGGGTTTCAACCTGGCCGTGAGAAACTGCGCACCGAGTACCCACTTGAGGCTGATTATATGCTCACGATCCAGGGTGATCAAGTGTGGACAGGGGGGACTGAGCAAGTTACATGCATCAAGACACTAAACAATGTGCTCAAATGTCGCATCATCGATTGTTACCTTTGTGACGACTTTCACGCAGGGATGGTAGATGAACTTCTGGTCAGTGGCGCTCACAGGAAAAAAGAAACTTTTTTGTGAGCGAGATTGAGTTTGTTTCTGATCATACCATGCTTGAACGCATGGGCGCGAGTTCTCCAGCCCCTATGCCAATCAACGGTCGTCATGAACAGGGGTGTAGAAAAAGAAAATGGTCAAAATTTAGGATTCATTATGCTAAACTCATCTAAAGCCGCTCTAAGCTTTCTGTCGCCTGGGATGGAGGACTCACATGTTCTTTCACCCCCAACTGGGATTCTTTGCTAGCAGTGGAGCTGGAGCCTAAAGTCAACCGCTCACATCGTGTTTCGCCCGAACTTATTAAGCCATTTGAGAGTATGATTGAACTTAGTGCAGCAAGGCAAGGCTTCCGATAGGCGTACGGATACATCAAGCCTAGTCAGACCATTCAGCAGGGATGTAGTGGCAGACTCTGATACTCAGAGGCACATGAATAAATGCTCATTTGTTGTACCGACTGCGCGGTCCTGGCTGGAACCCTAAATGAATATGTCCATACGTGTCACTTCGTCAATTCAACACCCCAGATAAGGTTGACCCTGCCGAACTTTCAACCGTATGGTCTCTACGTATCATTCAATTATCTCGAAACGGCCTCATCATCTTACTCAAAATGGTTGACACTGATTCCTCATATGGGAGGAGACTTATTCCCCAGATTCTCGATCGCCTGGCGGTGGCGGATCCAGAACGCATTGTCTACTCCATTGCCAGCTTTTCTGATGGTGTCCCAACGTTTCAGCATATCACTGCACATGCCTTTGCACGGGCCGTTGACAAAACAGCATGGTGGCTCCATAAACATGTCAATGAAATGAATGGAGCTCTCAGTGGTGATCTGACACAGGAGTATGCTGTAACCCAGAAGTCGCCAAAGATCCAAGCCTTGGGTTATATCGGACCTCGTAAGTAAACACTTGACTTTCATGAGATAAATTACATGAAGCTCACACACATTCAGATGATATTCGGCATGTGCTCTTGACCTATGGTGCTGTCAAAGCTGAGTGTGCTGTAAGTCGTCACAGAACGCATTATTGTCAAAGCGATGTTAAATGAGTTTCAACAGGCACTCTTCCTCTCGCCAAAGAACAACATTACTGGTGCGTTGGCTGTTCTCAATGCTTCAGATTGTAGTATTTGGGTGAAGCCCCGCGAGCAGGCAATACTCCCCCTCGTGGAAGGAATTTTACAGAAGAGGTATATGAGACTTCTCGAACTCCCAAGTATGGATGAGCTTCTGGACGCCGAGTCAACGGAGCCATTCGTGTTTGATAAGTCTTTCGAGGGTGCTATCAACGAGCCATTCTGCATATTGCATACTTCTGGAACCACTGGAGTACCGAAGCCAATCTTCTGGACCCACGGCTTGATCGGTACGATGGATGCCGTGAGACTTCTTCCTCCCACTGAGGGTGATGGCGGGTTGCCTCCTTGGACGGACAATTGGAATGAGGGGGACAGGATCTACTCTTCTTTTCCAATGAGTCATGTGAGTGTATCTTAAATCAAGTTGCATCGATGAATCTAACACCGACATGCAGGGCGCCGGTGTAATCATGGATATTCTTATGCCTTCCTTGTTCAACCTTCATTGTATCCTGGGTCCTCCAGGTGTCTTGCCCAATCTCGGATTGGTCGAGTCACTCGCTGATCACGCCAACATTGACATCTGGAGTATGGTGCCTTCACTTGTGGATGAACTAGGCGAGAATCCAGAGGTGTTGGCCAAGTTCAAATCGGCCAAGTTCATTTGTGCTTCTGGTGGTCAGTAGTAGCTCTAATCCATCACTGAATCACTGACCACTGATTATCATCTCTAGGTCCCGTCAGCCCCGCCATTGTCTCCAAGGTCAATGAAATAGTTAGGGTACTCAACCTCACAGGCACAACGGAAGGACTCTTCATCGGCAATCTTTGGGTCCCAAGAGAAGACTGGCACTGGTTTGCCTTTCATCCCTACTCAGGATTTGAGTTCAAAGAGGTGCAGCCTGGTGTATATGAACACTGGGTTCACCGCAACGAGCACTGTGCTTTATTTCAGGGCATATTCTATACGTTCCCTGATCAGGACTCAGTCAATCTCAAGGATCTGTACATCAGACACCCGACGAAGCCTAACCTCTGGGCCTTCAGTGGCAGAAGTGACGATGTCGTTGTCCTTTCCAACGGTTACAAGATCTCTCCCTTGGACACAGAGGCCTTGGTCACGACACATCCTGCAGTCGAAGGCTGTCTTATGATCGGCACCGGGAAGCCTCAAGCCGGTCTTCTGATTGAGCTCAAGGACTCTTCTGAGAGAAACAACGAGTTGTTCGATAGCATCTGGGCCATAGTTGAGAGGGCAAACAACTCCACCTTCCAGAAAACTCGACTACAAAGAGAGTATATAGCCTTCTCGGAGGCAGACAGGCCGTTCATCCGGACGGACAAGCGGACCATCAAACGCCGCGCCACTCTAGATCTGTATGCAGACTTTATCGAGCGCTTCTACATCTCCCGAGATGAAGAAGCCGAGGATGAGGATTTTGAGGCATTCTCGATCGACACTACATCGATTGACACCGTGAGGGACTCGGTTTCTCATGTTATGCGGTCTGTATTACCCGAGGTTGATGAATTCCCGCCAGACGAGGATGTCTTCGACCTTGGCCTAGACTCTCTTCTCGTTTTTCGAGTCATCAGAATTATTCGTGCTGTTACAGGGCTTGAGGAAAGGCTAGCCCCCCGTCATCTATATGCCCATCCAACAATACAGGAATTTTCTGTCCAACTTCTCAAGATAATGGAAGAGGAAAAGACCAAGAAGATTGCGGCGGATTCAGCAAGTGACACGGAGACAAATACAAGGACAGAAACACCATGTTCGGACATCGAGTCGGAAAAGATGAAGAAGCTTGTAGCTGATCGCAAGCGGCGTCTGGGATCCAAGATGAACCCGTTCGATGCTGTTAACCCCAATCACTACATGGGGCTCAACTTCTACTTCGCTCTTCGGCCAGGTGTCAGCTTTGAGGAAGCCTTTGCCAAGTTACAAGCCGGACTTGTTCGCGCATTTGAGGTCATTCCTGAGCTCGATGGGAAGATGATGCTTGCTTCGGATCACGAGTTTGGCTACAAGAAAGGCGAATATCGAATTACAATTCCTCCTCGCCCATTACCAGCCTCTTCTAAGCCCAGACAGTTGGTGTACAAAGACCTCTCCCAAGTCCTTCCATCATTTCAGGAGATGCGTCAAGCGGGTTTCTCGCCGTCTTTGTTCAGCGATGACCTTGTCCTGGATTGCCCGCCTTTCCCTCCAATGCCAGCGGATATACTTGTTGTACAGGTCAATTTCGTGGAGGGAGGCTGTATTCTGGCCACCAACTTCATTCATACATGCCTTGATGCTGTTGGCGTCATGGTGGCAATCAGAGTCTGGGCTGAGTGCTGTCGGTATCTTGATGGGGATGAGACCGCAACATGTGACTGGTTCGACCCCGAGAGCTTCAATCACGATTTGCCTGAGATTATTTGGGAGCAGGAGGGATATGCGAAGCCGGCTGATGAGGTTGATCCCGGTACTTGGGGCTTTCTTCCATTTACACCCGAGATAAGCCTTAACCTGCGCAATGGAACAGCTTCTCACGACGAGATCATGCCTACTGAAAAGTCTCGTGCTACGCAGAAATCTCTTCCTCCGGCCCCTGTGTTCCCCGGAAGTTCGGTATGGCCCGCTGCTCCAAGCGAGCGATCGTTGAACACTACGGTCTTCCTTCTTTCGGGGGAGAGTATCCATAGACTCAAGCAAGAAGCTCTCACGGACCCAGAAGCCAAGAGTCTTTCTGTATCGGTGATTGATGTTGTGCAAGCCTTTTTCTGGCGAGCATCGATCAGATCTAGATACAGAGTGGCCAAGGAGATCAGACACCAGACGTTTCAGCCTGACGAGCTGTCCATTCTGGAAATGCCAATTGACGGTCGGCCTTACTTCTCATCACTGTTACCGTCGTCCTACATGGGCAGTTTGCTCATTATGAACCGTCCAGTCATGCCGATTGAAACACTCTGCTCTCCCGAAACCAGCATCGCACAAACTGCGCGTGTGATCCGAGAAGCAGCTACACGAATCACACCGTCGGTAGTCCATGACACATTTACTCTGCTACGTTCTATGACGGACTATAGCAAGCCTGCAACAGCAAACATGGGTCTCGAGCACATGAACGCCATGATCTCCAACATGATGCTGTTCCAGACAAGCGACATCTCATTTGCTGACTCATTCTTTGAGGGGGGTAGTCCGGAAGCAATGCGGCCACAGATTGAACGTGGCCACAGACGATTCCGGTTCTTGGTCATCTCTCCAACGAGAAAGGATGGTGGCGTGGAGCTCGTGCTCGGAACCTTGCCGGAGGAATTAAATATGCTCATGAGAGATGAGGAGTTCACTAAGTATGCAGTGCTGTTGGATCATAAGCGAGCTTAAGCTCTAGGTTGGACAAGTTTGGGTATACTGAGCAATCTAGATATTTATGATAGAGAGATAAGATTGGCCTTACACTTCTGACTGACCTCGAATCTCACCGGTAAGGTGAGCTTATCTCATCCCAAGGGATGGAGATACTTAGACAAGTTTAGGATAATGTATGATAAGTCTAAACGGCTCTTTTGACTAATTTTAGGTGGTCATTCTCTGCACACTATTGAAAGGGCTCGAGCTATGCATCTCAAGAGCCAAGACCTTGACGCACAGGGATCAGCTAGCCCTGCCAGGCAGTTCAAATTAGCTCTGAGTGAATACAGAGGGTTTTTAAGACAACGCCGCCAACAACTTGCTCGAACCCGAGCAGATCCAAGCGCTAGTCCTGCACATGCAAGCTCCATGCCACCGCATGCCACAAGGATCTGGGCAATTAATTTTCAAGGCTTGGCGGTACGATAAGACGAAGCTAGATTGTTTCTACAAGGGTTGTGTGGATACGATAGCATGTGGCTGGAACGAAATTGTCGCTGAGTTGGTGATTTGAGAGAATTTGAGCTAAATCTTGATTGGTGGGCATCAGCATGTAACCAATAACTCAGCACCAGCTCCATGGGTCGGTTTGTGAATCGAAATCGTTGAGGCATGGCCAGAATGAGAAGGTACCCGTGTTAGATTCATAGTTACTGTTGTCTCTTTGTCGATACACCACTACCATCGGTCCTTTAAATCCGAAGTTGTGTTTTCACACTTCTGCCTCTGGTCCTTTTCCATCCATAACGACTTCCTTTTACTCCTACTTCATCCATCAACCCTCTCCAGTCTGTCTTTCCTCAATCTCATTCAGTTTAGCCATCTTCGAGTAGCCTTGGCATTGCTGCCGACTGTTGTTCGCCCATCATGTCCTCCACGGTCGATTCCGATACGAAAGTGCTGCATCAAATACACGACAATCCCCATGACGGCCCTGACAGAGACACAGAAAGCCCTGTCAGCGACGCGGTAGACGTCAGCTTCCAGCATGGTGTACAAAACATTGAGGCCGTTACCCTCTCGTGGTCCAGAACTGCGCTGATGGTTGCTTTCGTCCTCATCTGGCTCGTCTACTTCGTCCAAGGTCTCGTCTCTGGAATTAGCAGCGCATTGAT